>NW_026606096.1:16532500-17132500 GCF_029834395.1 Sorex fumeus | reverse complement strand
AAAATATTCCTTTAGGTGGCAGCAAAGGAGAACAAAAAAATAAGTTTGTCTGTGGCTCTTCTTTGGTACAATGATGCAATCTGAATTCTACTGACAGTCCATTCTGAAATTATTTCCATAAGTCAAAAAAGATGTCATTGCATTTCCCACCTGCTTTAACAGTTACATCACATCTGAATGTTGTATCAGTGTGATTGGACTGAGGCTTTGGTTTGTTTGTTTTGGTTGCTTTCTTTTACTCCCTTTGAGTCACATTGGAATTTGAAATCACAGAGGTGGAGCTTCCCTTGCACGTGGCTGACCCAAGTTCGATCCCTGACACCCCCTAAGAGTGATCCTTGAGTGCAGAGTCAGAAGTTAGCCCTGAGCACAGCTGGGTGTGGACTAAAAAATAAAAAGGAAGATATCGGAGGTTGAAGAACTAGCTAAGGGCCCAGGAGTGCAAGTCTCTCATGTGACGGGACCAGTGGATGCTGGGCTTGTGTGTGGCTCCTCCCAGCACCATCACACGTGGTCCTGGTGGTGGCCTTGCGGGGTTCTATCAAACAATCTACCTCAAGTAGTTGAACACTGCAGAGAGTTACCCCTGGGTCCCACTGAACACTGCTTGGGAGACTCCCCCTAGATTGGGAATAAAACTGGTAAATACATAGATATTATATTCCAGCACGAATGGTAGTAGCCAATAAGGCTAAATGAGAGTATTTTAAAAAGTGACTCTGATTTTCTCTGATTTTGGGTGTGATAATACAATCAAAACATCACTGTCACTATCCTCCCGTTGTGCTCGAGCAGGCCCAGTAACGTCTCCATTGGAGACTTTGTTGTTACTGTCTTTGGCATATCGAATATATCATGGGTAGCTTGCCAGGCTCTGCCATGAGGGTGAGATACTCTTGGTAGCTTGCTGGGCTCTCCGAGAGGGGCGGAGGAATCGAACTTGGGTCGGCCATGTTGGTTGCGTGCAAGGCAACTGCCCTACCGCTGTGCTATCACTCCAGCCCAATCAAAACATAGGGCTGTAGAAATAGTACAGTGGGTAGGGCATTTGCCTTGCACGCAGCCGACCTGGGTTCAATTCCCAGCATCTCATATGGTCTCTTGAGAACTGCCAGTAGTAACTCCTGAGTGAAAACCCAGGAGTAACCCCTGTGCATGACTGGGTGTGACCCCAGAAGCAAGCAAACAAACAAACAAAAATATAGTGTTTGGGTGATATATTTAAAAATCAGATTTATGTGGGGCTATAGAGATAGCCCGGGGGCTAATGTGTATGGCTTGCATGTGGCTGACTCCAGTTAGATCCCCAGTGCTGCGGGGGGACCTTGCAGCCTTGCTTGGCACATGGGTGTGCAACCCCCAGTTATTACAGCAAAAACTTCAGTAACAATGGAAAGAAAGAGGAAGAGGAGGAGGAAGGGAATTGAATAGAGGAGACCATGGTCCATAGAATTTATCCACATTGTTGGAGTGTGTGTGTGTGTGTGTGTGTGTGTGTGTGTGTGTGTGTGTGTGATGTATGTGTATGATGCATGTGAGGGGGAGGATGTGAGGGGGCAGGAATACTCCTGGTGGTACTATGCCAACCCAGTTGGCAGTTCAATGCATGGGCAGGAGGATGAAATCATCCTTGGGTCTTGCAGTACTGGGGGTCACCAGGGCATGGGGAGGTCACAAAGTGTTGGGGATCAAAGCTGGGATTGGCTCATTCTGTGGTGTACTGATTGCTCTATATCCAGCTTCCTTTTTAAAACTCGTGTTTCATTTTCTCATTTTCTTTTTGCCCATGCTTAGAGGGACTCACTCTTGGCACAGCTCACTGGACCATATGGTGCCAGGCACCAAACCCAGGCTTTCTACAGAGGAAGCATAAGTTATGGTTCTTGGAGCTTTCCCTGCCCCTCGAAAGGCCCTGCTTTAAAGACTCCTTGAATTCATTAAAGCATCATATTTGTCAACTCACAGAATAAGGAAGCACTAACTCAGGGAGGGAGAACATAAAATGTGCACAGGCTGGAAATGAAACTTGTGGTTCAAGGGCTGGACATGTTTGGGAAACAAAATAATGACTCCACAACTTCCTCTGACCCAATTTCCTCATTTGTACATTCGAAATGGATTTCAAATCCCAAGGGCTAATACTCAGACTATGGGGTAGAGGGAGAGAATGATGCTCAGGCATGTACACAGGAAAATGTTCAAATGTCTTCCATGTTTGTCTGTAGTAAAAACAACTGTATCCCATTCTACCATCCTCCAAACCCCCTTTAAGTTCCCATTAAAAAAAGTGCCTTTGACAGCAGTAAATTCCAGAAGACAGATGCTCGCCAGAGATCCCTCTGGACCCCATATAGAGCCACTTCCACTGAGGCACCTCAGATGGAGCAGATGTGCCCTTTCTGCCCACTCCAGATGAAACTCCAATGGCCAGGAGCTTCCAGAAGCAAAACCCAGGTACGTGGGTTCAACAACCAAGACTCCAGGCCACATGGTGGCAACGGAGATGGGCTATCCCTTTCTGTCTCCCTTCCCATTTGGGGTCCTGGTTGTCACACCCAAAATCTGCCTGGGGGTGTCATCTCAGTGCATCAATGCCCTTGATCCAGAGACTTCTAAATGAATCTCAAAATGGATTAACTCCCATAGAGATGTCTCTGGACTCCAATCATTTACAATTTTAGAATTCCAGAAGCACACAGCAGCAAATGATATTCATAATAAGCAATAGAAAATAAATTATCTAGCATCTGCCCCTGGCAGACAGGCTTGAGAGGTGGTGGGAAAATTTGAAATAATGGTGGTGGGAAGGTGTAATGGTGGTTGGATTGGTGTTAAAATACTGAATGTAAGCAATCAATGTGAACAACCTCATGAAAATAAAATTTTAAAAAAACTGTCTTTGAATTAATGAAGGGGCTAAAGTGATAGTACAGTGGGTAGGGCATTTGCCTTGCACGCGGCCGACCCGGGTTTGATTCCCAGGATCCCTCATGGTCCCTTGAGCACCACCAGCAGTAAATCCTGAGGGAAAAACTGGGAGTAACCCCTATGCATCACCAGGAATGACCCAAAAAACCAAAACAAAAAAAAAAATAAAAAAGAAAGAACTAATGGAAGTTGCAGGATAGTTAACAATTTCATTTGTGTTGAAAGGCCATGGAACACTGTGCCTTGGACCTTGAGGAACTTGACAAGGAGTCTATTTTTTGTAGGATCTGATGACTCTTGTGTGGAATCTATTGAGATCCAAATTATACTTGTTGAAATTCTAGAATAGATTTTTGTTATTTTTCCTGGAGTTTTAGGAGTGGGCTGTGAATATAAGAGAAACTCATTCAAAAGTTCTTATTTAAAAGTCAGGCGCTTTTTGAAATGTCTTTTGGAAATCTAATAAAAATAGCTCTGCATTACTTCTTTCTTCTTCTCATGTCCTTCATTTGCTGATATTAGATAATAAGCATCTTATTCCACTGAAGATCTGGTTGTGAATTATTTTCCTAGTTTAGCTCAATCCCTGCAAAGAAAGAGCAATTAAATGATAAACCATGCTACTATTATTTTAATAGCTCACTCCACGAGGTGTCATTAAGTGATGCATATTAAAAATGGAGGAGAAAGTCCAGTATTCCATCTCAATATCCCCCTCTGACAAACATCATCAAAGGCTTCCAAAGCTTGAGCTGAGTATAACGGGGGAAGAGAAGAGAAGATGAACTTTGGATTAAGAGAAACATCATGGAGTTTCAAGGGATAAATCAAGACGCAGAGATTTGTCTGAGGAAAACCAACAACAGAGAGAGTGAGTGCCAAATGGAAGGGCAGCAGATGGGCTGGGGAGATGGGCGGATGTGACATGTTCTGAGACCATGGGCAGACCTGACATGTTCCCTGGCTCAGGACCAAGCTCAGGACCAAGGGTGGAGGGATGAAGAGATGAATTGATGTGGATCAGAAGATGATTTTCTGTATTTCCTTCATGGAATTTACCCAAAAGAATTTTCCTATTTTATTTTGGGGAGGGGGTTCACCTCCAGTGGTGTGCAGGACTTTCTCTTGCCTCTGCACCTATGCATCGCTCCTAGTGAAAGAATCCATATTAGGGCATCAAATTTTTGCGCGCTTCAGCTAACTTGCAACATTGCTTTCTGTAAAACTGCTTGGCTACTTTGCACCTGGGGGAGAGGGGACTTGGAAAGTGAACAGGGCATAACTTCTTTCTAAACCAAGTGTGACAGGATTCAGGTGTATTTACTGTTCCTGAAATGTATTGTCTCAGTAAAGCACCCTGCAGACTTGGGTAAAGGATAACTCAGGATGCGGTGGTTGGGGGAAATTGCCCTTTCCTGGAGTGTATTGTCTCACTAAAGCACCCTGCGGACTTGGGTAACTCAAAAGGAGGACGGTCAAGGGAGATTACCTAAGGCTTAATGATTCTGGCTATAACCTTGCTTATGCTGACAATCGATGTACGTAAATGCTGATCTTTGAATCTATAGGCTAAGGAGTGATGTACTTTTAAATGGATTGGTTAAGAAAGTATATGTTGTTACAAATCTATTGGCTATGAAATGCGCGGGCTTTGTTGTAAATGCTGATCTTTGAATCTATAGGCTAAGGAGTGATGTACTTTTAAATGGATTGGTTAAGAAAGTATATGTTGTTACAAATCTATTGGCTATGAAATGCGCGGGCTTTGTTGTAACGGTTGATGAAGGCCTATATAAGATCCCCTTTGAAGAAGCTCGGGGCTCTCAGCCACTGCCCACTCTGGGGTATGCTGTGGAGCCCCAGCATACTGACCTAAATAAACCCCGTCTTTACTCCTGCAGGAATTGTGCCTATCTGGTCTCTCTGCAACTCCCAGGGCTAGGGAACTCCCAATCCCAACACTAATAGCTCAGGGAAGCACTTTATTCCTATTCCACTGGACTATCTCTCTAGCCCCCCCCGAAAATTTTTAAGTGACTAGATGGGTGAGGCACAAGAATGTGGGTTGATTTCTACAAGCAGGACAGGAGGGGGTGCCGCTCTTTCTGCTCTGTATAGTTGGGGAACAAATGGAGTGTAAACAGCGGGAAGGAAAACACTAAGGCTGTGGATCATGAGACAATCCTCTTGTTTCTGAACTCACCAAAGGCAGAGGTGAGTGGTATGTGTTTGTGTGTGTGTGTGTCTGGAGGGGAGGGCGGAGAAAATCTGCAAAATGGGAGGCAGGAGCCATAGTACAGCAGGCAGGGCATTTGTCTTGTACACGGCCAACCCAGGTTCGGTCCCTGGCATCCCGTATGTTCCTCTGAGCACCGCCAGGAGTGATTCCTGAGTGTAGAGCCAGGAGTAACCCCTGGGAATTGCCAGATGGGATGTGACTACCCCCCACCCCCCACCCCCCAATCTGTAAAATTGTAGGATAACACAGTTTTGTCCTTCCTGCAAGCCTCAGGTAGTTTAGGTTTATTGGGTTGCTCCTATCACAGTGCTCCCATTCCTCTGTGTTTATTTGTAACTTCTTTCTTTGTGCTCTGTTGACTTGTAAATGTTGTTTTTTTTCTTCTGCCTAAATCCTTTGCATAGTTTATTCAGAGCAATATCCTTTTTGTATGGACACAAGAAGGCATGCTTTTGTAATATGACTCTCAGTGATATTTCCCTCCTGGGCATCTCTCACCTAAGCCTCAGCTGCATTTACTTCCTAGAGCCCCCAAAAGCAGGGTCCTGATGAGGGACTGGATGGAACCAGGGCAAGTGGTAAGCTATGTGCATCGAGATGGGCCTGGCCAAAGCGCCATAATGCTTATAAGTTAAGAGCTTGGGCATGGACAAATGCAGTCATGATCCAAAAGTAATAACTAGATTTGAACCCTGCTAGGGTTAGAAATGATTAATCTAGCCTGAGCCCTGTAGTCTTAGTCTTAGTCTAAGAGGTTCCCAGGAGAGCTGCCCTACAAGCCTCAATGTTACCTCTTACTGTATCCATACAAAAATAACTAGTATTGATATGTTGATAGTTAATGGACTGAGGAAAGGAGAAAAACACCTTAAAAGGTATTTTGCCTGGGGCAGTAAGGAAGGGCTTTGGAATACCTCTTAGGTGGTATTTCCTTTGAACTTGATAGGCCCTCAGGAAGGGCTTTCTTATGTTGATTTTGCTACCTGACTGGGTGCAGTGTCAGCCAAGAGTGCAAGGGAGTTGAAGAGAGCTGGAAGGAGAGAGAGAGAGAGAGAGAGAGAGAGAGAGAGAGAGAGAGAGAGAGAGAGAAGGGCAGCATGATGGACAGTGGAGAGGTAGCAAGGGGGGACAGAGAGAGAAGAATGTAGAAGAATACAGGAGCAAGAGAGAGAGAGAGAGAGAGAGAGAGAGAGAGAGAGAGAGAGAGAGCGCCCAGGCTGCAAGATGGAGCACGGAGAGATGAGTGGGAGAGACAGAAGGAGACAGGAATGAGGAACAGTGTGAAGACTAGAATTGGGGAGCTCAGAAATTGGCAGGCACATGGGGGAATGGAATAAATGGCAACTGATCAATCAACTGGCTTGGTTCTCATTTTCTCTGCCATCTGCCCCAGGGCCTGGGCCGCCCCCACTTGGGGATTGGCCCAGGCCCACCAGAATCTGGGCATCCAGGGGAAGAGCCATCGGGGTCACCAAGATTTTTTACATACAATGACTGATCTTTAAGATCAGATATCTACGAAAAGACATGGGACTGCCTGGAGGGACAGAATGCAGTAGTTGAGAGAAGAAGCTACAGACACTTCTAGCAGGTACAGGAGATAGATTGTCTCTGGCTTTGGATAGGAGGTTTGGGTTACATTTAATCAAGTCTCTAAAAGGTAAGGTCAGTTTACAAGGGGTTTAGAAAGGCCATGCTTGTAGCTGTCCGGAGGTTCGACTGGAGAGAGGTTAATTAACTAGAAGCTAGTTGTAACTAACTAGTTTTTTCTGCCAGGAGAGGGAAATAAGTGATGCTTTGAAAACGGATCTTATAAAATATGGGTTCTCCTTTGGAAAACATTGATACCCTCATGGATAAACTTCCTGTCTTCAGAATAAACACACACATACATGTGTGCATATATAATATACAAATATGCAAATACGTATATACATAATTGTACCACATATGTCCTATTTCCTTCCTCTTATCTATGAGGACAAAACTTTCTACAGTTCATGCAAAGCAGTTTACCCTGTGGAGGGACCTGGAGAGAATGGTGCGCAGTTCAGTTTGTCAGGAGAGGGGCAGACACAGAATGGTCTCTCTCAGATGTGGGAAATAAAGAAAGAGAATAAGGACACAGATACCCAAACAACTAAGAACTGGTCTTTAGTAGGAAATGCCTCACTTGTAGGGGGGTGGTGGGAATGGATAGGGAGCGAAGCGGGGGCACCAGGACAATGTGGAGGGCAGCTGACGCTCAGGCAGAAGGAGCAGTGCTAAAATGCTTTGGGCACAAACCCCTGCCATTACAAATACTGTAACTCATGGTACCTAAAATAAGATCAAAAAAGTCTTACAATCTTAGATTTTACATTTTGTTCTGCACTGTTATAGAGCTAGTTTGGTGCCGAGAATTCAGGTAGGAAAATGGCATTTATCTGTGATTACTTCATTAAAGCAAATTTTTGGAAATGACAGTCAAGAAAATTAAAACCAATGATATACTTAAGACTCCTGTACAAATAGTAAATTTACCCTCTAGAAAAGTTACACCACATTAACTTACCACTGACATATTTAAAACACCATTTTTAAGAGCATAAAATTAGTTCCAGGTTGTTACAAAATGTTCATCCTTTGATTTGTTTATGAGGTGCACACACACACGTGCGCACACATATTAATTATTTCCATTTCTTTGTGAACACCTTCCCTTCATACTCTCTATCCCCTCCACTGATGGCTCATCTTACTGACTTTCAGAACTCCTTTATATTTATTTCCAGCAAAAATTTGTTCTGTGTTTCTTTGCTCCACTTACAGCTGCTGGCTTGCATAGTGCTTCAGAGGCAGCATTTGGAGAAACATATTCTAGCTTTCCCCGAATGTCAACTCTTCTTGCAGTCTATTGAAATCCAGCTGTCAAAAATGTCTCCTCTGAAACCACTCTTGCCAAAATTACTGACGATCTGCTGATTGAATGTTTACTCCCATTCCTGTGTGTCGCACCTGACACTACTGCCTCTTATAATTTCCATTAAACTATTCACTCAGAGACTATAAAAACCAGATTCCGGAACCGCGCGGCCGCAAATGCTTCCGCACAACATCTTTTTATGACATCTTATTATCTCACTCCTACTTTGGATAAACTGGCAGGCTACCAAATGTAGCCTGCCCACACGACAGAGTCTGGCAAACTCCCCATGGCGTACCCAATATGCCAAATACCAGTAACAATGATGGGTCTCATTCTCCTAAAGAGCCTTGAATATAATCTCAGGGCTAGGATGAAGGAGACATTACTGGGGCCTGCTCGAGGCAATCGACGAATAACAGGATGATTTGTGATTTGTGATTTTTTTGTGATTCACTTCAAGAATGGCATTCTCTGCTGATCCTTTGCCCTTCTCTGTTTGCTGCAGTTTATCATCCTCTGCTGACTTCTCATCCCCATGTGCCCCATCACTGTGGTCACGGGCTCCATCTTCATCCACCAGACATTTCCTCATCTTCAGTGATTCATCTGAGTCAGATGCTCCCACTACCCACAAGTCTGAATCCAGACACAACTTCTATCTAGACTTGGTCCCTAAAGCTGTCTGCCTTATAGTTTTCTCCTTTTCGGATGAATGATGTGATCTCTGTGGATCGTGATGGGACTTCACAATGTCCCAAATTTGCTCATCTGCATAGATATTTTTCCCTGGTTAACAATTAGCCTCTCCACTCAATCACTCAGAGCAGAAAGCTGAGAGCCACTATAGACCATTTTCTCTGCCACATTCCTGTGTGGAGCCCTTGAGTAGCTCAATGACTAGATCTTAAAAGCAGCTTCCTGTTTCTCCTCTCCGTTACTGCTTTGAGTTGTTTCCATACGTTGTCGTGGAGTGATCTTTCCAAAATAGAATTGCATTCATCCCTCATTTAACATCATAAAAACTTCCAATTTTCTTCTGGATAAACTTGAAATTTGTTAGCAAAGCTTCTCTGGCATTTGTCCGGTTTGGGCGGAGTGGGTGTTCACACCTGGTGATACCTGGTGGCTCTTCCCAACTAACTGCTCTGGGGCCATTCTCAACAGGGCTCAGGAGCCCATGAAGATAGAATTCAGGGCTTCCTCATGCAAGGTGTGCTCTCTAGCCCTTTGAGTTTTCTCTCCAGTCCCTTGCTTTCTTCTTAACCTCAACTATTATTTGTGTTAACGACGATAGTTGAGAAACAACAGGGACAGAGAGGTCAAGGGGATTTAGGGACATCGGTGGTGTTAAGGCACGATAGACCTAAATATCCAAACCACAGAGTCAACAATACTGAGATCACAAGACCCAAACTTTAATAAAAAAATTTAAAAGGTACCTGTCAAGATGGCAGACTGGGGTGAGGGTTGGGCGAATGGGGAGAAGAAGGGACTTGAGAATACTGGTTGAGAAACAGATCCTTGTGTTTAGCCCTTGGGTAGCTCAATGACTAGATCTTTTTTTTTTTTTCTTTTTGGGTCATACCTGACAATGCTCAGGGGTTACTCCTGGCTCTGCACTCAAGAATTACTCCTGGCGCTGCTCAGGGGACCATATGGGATGTTGGGAATTGAACCTGGATCGGCCGTGTACAAGGCAAATGCCCTACGCGCTGAGGTATTGCTCCAGTCCCACAATGACTAGATCTTACAAGTACCTTTCTGTTTTCTCCTCCCTCATACTTCTCTGAGTCGTGATGGGACCATGATGAAATATTATATGTTAAAAACCCAACTATAAATAACATTGTGATTCATGGTGCTGCAATAAAATAAAAATTTGAAAAAAATTCCAGTAATATTAAAACCTTGTATTGTTAGTTTTATTCTTGCACACTTTTTCTGCCAGTCTTAATTATTATTTCCATTGTAGATAAGGATGGGAGGTTAAGAGGCTTTTCTATGTTTGTCCTTCTCTTTGCAAAGACTACTTTTTATTTGTGAACTCTTTATTCTTTGTGCCTTAAAATATATTGTTTCTTGGGGCTGGAACGATAGTACAGTGGGTAGGACATTTGCTTTGCATGCGGCTGATCCGGTTCGATCCCTGATCCGGTTCGATCCCTATCATCCCATATGGTCCCACAAGCACAACCAGGAGTCATTCCTGAGTGCAGAGCCAGGAGTAATCCCTGAGCATCACCAGGTGTGAACCAAAAGAAAAAAAAATGTAGTTACTTGCTGAGAATGTCCTCAACTCTCCTTATTTCTCTGGGAGATAATGGGCCACTCATAACCACTATCAATGCCCTCTTTCCCTGGGGATGTTTCTAAACCATTCAGACATAATCACTTCTTGCCCTCGTTCAGGGAGGCAATGCTGTCTAGAGCTCAATACCATAGATTTAAGATTAGTGTTGATCTAAGACTAAGCAATAGCTGGAGCGATAGCACAGTGGGTAGGGCATTTGCCTTGCATGTGGTTGACCCAGGATCAATTCCTCCATCCCTCTTAGAGAGCCCAGCAAGCTACCGAGAGTATCCCACCCGCACAGCAGAGCCTGGCAAGCTCCCCGTGGCATATTCAATATGCCAAAAACAGTAACAACAAGTCTCACAATGGAGATGTTACTGGTGCCCGCTCAAGCAAACCAATGAAGAACAGGAGGACAATGCTACATTGCTAAGACTAAATCTGAGCTCTATCCAATAAATACAAAGACTTGAGACAGTCTATTTACTCTTTGTGGGCCTCAGTTTTCTCCTTTGTGACATTATAGTAAAAACAACAATTGCATATTTCTTTGGAGGGTAAATGACTTACCAAAGCACACAGCAGCGTGTCTGGCACTGAGAAGCAATCAGTACATTCTGCCTGGTCACTGTGTTCACACACACAAAGAATCCTAGTGTAGCATTACTGAAAATGATCTATACCTTTCCCAAATTGTGAACTAGGAGGACCATTTTCTTCTAGGACCCCAGTGAGCTGATAATCTGTGCATTTGCTGAACTACTTCTGTAATATAAATTATTTGATTACACTTCATTTTTTGATTTGGCTACTAAACATTTTGAACTTTGTTCTCATCTCATGCATATATAGAACCTATTGTATGCATCTTCTGTATGCTTACATATTATTATCCACTCACTTAAAAAAAAACTAGAACTTCCTTATCTAATCAGTTTACTCTCTAGTGTATTTTCCTTATGCAGGCTCAAATCCTTTGTACATTGTAATGGAGTCCGAATAATGTTTGAAGACTGCAACAGGGGAGAGTTGAGCTAAACCACCTTAAAGGCTTTGTAGACTAACTGACACTTGAATGCTCGATCTGTCAAATCATAATAATGGCAAGAAAATAGTGTCAATTCCTCAACAGTAGGTATGATAATTTGTACTATTTTATACAGACAAAAATCTTTTATGTATTGAAATGAGAATGGCAGCAGAAAGGAGCTGAGGTATGTTTTATCTAAGAAACGTGCCACATGAAAATGTTCTCATCCATTAAGACCCATACAGAAACTCACTTAAAGCCACATATCTCTGTTCTCAAACCTTTCGGAATCATAACAAGAAACATGATTACCTCTTATCAAATCAAGTTTTGAATGAAAATTTAAGGATTAGGAAGTCCCACGCATATTTGAAAAATTAACTGGAAACCCAGACCAGTAGTATTTAGATGAGTGTCTAAAATTTACTTCCAACCTGGCAAGCTACTCATGATGTATTCGATATGCCAAACACAGTGACAACAAAGTCTCACAATGGAGACATTACTGGGCCCTCTTGAGAATCAATGAACAATGGGAGGACAATGACAGTGACATGACTGTAGAAGTTACATGTAGTCTATGAGTTGTATAGTAATGGTAAGGTTTGAAAACAAAGTCTTCAAATCTTTAAACTCCAATAAGAATTGTCACCCATGGGCCAGAGTGATAGTGATAGTGATAGGGTCACTTACATGTGACAGAGGGTTCGATCCTCATTACCACTTAGAGTGATATCTGAGTGCAGAGCAAGAAGTAAACCCTGAGAACCACTGGATGTAATTCCAAATAAAAACAAAAACAAACACATAAAAAAAGAATTTTAACCTAATCCAGTTTACTTGTCAATTATAAACTATAACTGCTGGGGGTGGCAGGGAGAAGAGTAAATAACCCACTGAGATTTTCCTTGACTAATCACTTAGGGGCCCAGGTCTCTCAGGACACACTTTCCCCCAAGGTATCAGTCTCTTTCTTACATCATGTGTGGTGATGCTGTCATAGATTCTCGGGGAATTGTAGGGTTTCCGACTAATACAGAAGGAATCTTTAGGCATTCCTTGATTCTTACAAAAGGTGAAATGTCAGCAACAGGTGGGTAATATCCACTGTCACTGTCACTGTCTTCCTGTTGTTCATCAATTTGCTTGAGCAGGTAACGCCTCCATTGTGAGAATTGTTGTTACTGTTTTTGGCATATTGAATATGCCATGGTGATCTTGCCAGGCTCTGCCGTGTGGACAGGATACTCTCGGTAGCTTGCTGGGCTCTCCGAGAGGGATGGAGGAATCCAATCCGAGTTGGCCGCATGCAAGGCAAACACCCTACCTGTTGTGTTATCGCTATTAACCCTAGGGAATACTTGCTCTTTTGAGTGATTTAATTTTACCAACCATTAGCAAGTTGCTGATTGCAATCAACTTATGTAAAAATAAGTCAAAATATGCCAACATTATTACTTCAGCTTCTAAAATGTCATTGTATGTAGCACACACTGGCAAGATTCCTCTGGAAATGGGGAGATGGAATATTTGAACTTTAATGCTCTAATATACATGCTACCTATCAAGTCCATTTTCTCCTACTGTAACAAAAGAGATATAAGAAAGCAGCAGCGTTGTGCATACAGGGGATATCTTTGACTCTGTATTATAAAAAATGATTGTGATTTAAGGCTAGCAGCATTGGAAATGGCTTTCTAGAGGGGAGCAGACAGCAGAGTGAGTTGCCTTGACAACATGGGTTAGTTGCATCAAGAAATCCATGGCAATGCGGGACCTTCTGGTATGTCAAGATTACACATTATCTACCAAATTAGGTTAAAAAAAACTCATCCCACAGCAAGACGGTGTTATCTCATCTATGAAATATTAGTTTTACTTTTTATCATGAACCCTGTTAAGGAATATATGGAAAATCTATGTCAGGAAGACAGGAAGAAAACAGCAAGTACAGAAAAAAAAAAAGAAAAGAAAAGCAAGTTTTATTCAAGCATCTGCTCCCTTTTCTTCTAAAAACCCACATCTCCAGGAGGATTCTAGTTCTGGCATATTCCCTGAAAATCAAGTGTGTTAGGAAACAATGTATCTTGCCCTGATTCTGTTACTCTCTCACAAAGGCCTCTATGGGAAATATCACTTGCCTGCATGTGATTCTTAAATAATGAGCACACTAAGCATCACCACAACAAAGCTTGGTATCAGCTACAGAGATAATAAAACACGTTAATACATGTGTCATCTAGTCCAATTAGCTTGGCCAGTTTGGGGAGAGATTTACCTGAAAATATCAACCTGCAAAGACAGAGCCCTTTATTGAAAGTCTCCATCACTGAATCTTTTCCATTCCCCCAGGAAACAAGTGGCCCTTTAGTGGCAGTTGTCTAAGAACACAGCTTTGAGACCCTGCTTCTAAAACGGAAATCAGAAAACCATTTTGAATGATTTTCCTTTCACAAATAACATTTTAAAGGGAAGCACCGTTGCCCTTTTTCATTTTTAATTTTTGTCTAAGTGGCAGTATGTGGTCAGCAGTCTTAAGCTGCAATGCATTTGATGATATCAGATATAGGATCAAGGGAAGGAGCCAGTGTGGCTAAACTCTCCTTTTCCCCCTCTTTTTTCTTTTCTGGGCTTAGCATCCTGTAAGGGGATCAGGACCAGAGAGACACATATTCAGAGCTAAGAAACTGCTTCTATAAAGACAATTTTTAAAAAAAAAAATTCATGTTTTAGGAACTCCGAGAGTATAAATGGGCAGACAGTAGCAGACTAGAAATGTGCAGACAAGGATAACCTAGCAGATAGTAACACTGGTAAGAAGGTTGAGAATAAAGAGAATTTGGGTTTCAAACAATATTTATTTTTCCTTCTCCTGAGTAATAGCACGAGGCCCATTACAAATGACTGTTACCCACTAGACTTGATGTCTCTGGGAAGCAAAAACTATCACTTTCATGCCCATGAATAATTTAAAAGATGCCAATGGATGAGTGAAGATATTGTTTTTTTTTTTTAGAAGAATCTTTAGAGGCATCAAGAAAACATGTGTAACTTTGATAATGATTTACTAACTCGATGCCAGGTAGGAAAACAGGAACATGATTTGGCCAAGTGTACCAAAAATTGGTGGTTCCTGATTTAATACTACAAGTTTGATTTTTCAGTCAGTGTAAAAAGTAAAGAGAATCCACACACATATGAAGCAATAATTCATGATCATGGTTATTGACAAATTAACCAGCAACATGTCACACAACCACTCCTATAGAACCAACAGTGGGGAGTTATTAACCCAAAAGGCAGAACTCATCTATATCTAGAGACTTTCCTTCTTATGGTAAGAAGATGATTATTTTTTGGAAGTGTGACCCACCATACTCAGGTTAATATGGAAGCTATTTGAACAAGAGATGTGAGTCTATCTTGAGGTCACATTGAAGAAAAACTCTTGATTTCAGGGAAGGATGTAGGCATATCTAACTAATATCTTAGGCTCATGAAAAGCAATCAACTCAGCACACAGAAGGAACTCTTGCATTTCTGTCCTGATTTTGCACAACCGTGCAATTTTGACAAAGATGTTTAATTCTTTAGAGGTCTCAGCTTTTTTTTATCCTTAAAAAAATAAGAGTTAGGTTTAGTGTTTTCCCTCTTGGAGGCCACACCTGGAGGTGCTCAGGGTTTACTCCTGTGTGCTCAGGAATCACTCTGGAGCTGCTCGGGAACCCTATGGGGTGCCAGAGGTTGAATCCGGGTCAGCCACACATAGGCAAATGCCCTGCCTGTCTCCGTCAGTTGCCCATTTATTTTTTTACTTTTTAGAGGCCCTGAAATTTTTTTTTTAAATTTTAGGGGCTAGAGCGATAGCACAGCGGGTAGGACATTTGCCTTGCACGTGGCCGACCTGAGTTCGATTTCTCCACCCTTCTTGGAGAGCCCAGCAAGCTACCAAGAGTATCTCGCCCGCATGGTAAAGCCTGGCAAGCTACGTGTGACATATATTCGATATGCCGAACACAGTAACAACAAGTCTCACAATGCAGACGTTACTGGCCCTGCTCAAGCAAATTGATGAACAACAGGAGGACAGTGTTACAGTGCAGTGCAGTTTTAGGGGCTATTAGAAGTTAAAGAGGAAATGAAAACACAAAGGACTTTAGGTTTTTCTTTCATGAATTTCACTAGTCTAATTAGAATATCTCAACTTTCCTTTGCTCTTTAGGCTCTATTTAACATTATTTATTTATTATTTATTTATTTATTTTTGGGTCACACCTGGCAATTCACAAGGGTCACTCCTGGCTCTGCACTCAGGAATTACTCCTGGCAGTGCTCAGGGGACCTTATGGGATTCTGGGAATCAAACCTGGGTCGGCTGGGCAAATGCCTTACCTGCTGTGCTATTGCTCCAGCCCCCCAGCTCTATTTAACATTTCAAAACCAACCACTGGTAATACTATACGATTTGTAGAAAGGGTTCAAAGACAATGAAAATTATAGATGCCTTTCATGCAGTCTCCCCCTATCTTTAACATTGTACCACAATACATTTGCCAAAATGAGGGAACCAACATTGGCATATCAACTATCAACGAAACTCCAGACTTTGATTGGATTACACTCATTTTCTCAATCATTTCCTTTTATATTTTAGTTAGGTGCCATTCTCAGTTCTGAACAAAGTTCTGTGACTATTTTTCAAAAAGATGTAAAGACACTTTAGTACCTAACTATTTCTTTCTGATGTCAGAATGATTGAAAGGTCAAGTTTAGGAGTAATTCTCTCTGTATGTGAGTCTGTTCCACAGATACTATGGCTCTCTGATACCCCCCTGGGAATATATTAGAAAAAGTATAATCTCATGCTCCATTTCCGGTTTACTGATAATTAAAATGAATAGAAACAGATTTAGTCCCGTAAGCCTACAAAAGCAGCTGCTTTTAAAGACTATATTGTCACTGTATGACAATCTCCTGTCCTACCCTTCTTTATCCTGCTTCACTGTTTGTCTTAAAGCAATCACTTTATTATTGCTTATTTCTTTTGTTTTTGAACCATACGCAGCTGAATTTAGGGCTTATTCCTGGCTCTGTCCCAGAGATTATTCCTGGCAGGACTCGGGGAACCATATAACCATATGGTTCTGGGGATTGAACTCAGTTGGCTGCATGGAGGACAAGTGCCCTACCTGCTGTACTATCACTCTAGCCCATTGGGGAAATCACTTTCAAAATGGAAATGATGCTTATGACAACCACTGATAACACATGTTTTCTATTATCTATTGTGATTGTTGTCATGATGTAAAGCCTGGTCACAGCCTTTCTTATTCATCATTTCCATCATTAACCAGCAATCTGAGTATTTTGGTTGTATCAGTAGAGGAAATTATAACTTATGTAATGATAATCTAATAAAAAATGAAATATTACCCTAGATTACCGACTTCCAAAGTGATATATGAGGACACTTTCAAGGGATCAGGACGGTTGATATTAATAATTTTTTTTTGTTTTGTTCTTTGTTTGTTTGTTTGTTTTGCTTTGTTTTGTTTTGGGGCCTCATCCAAGATGACTAGGGCTTACTGCTGGTTTTATGCTTGAATTATTCTAGGTTGGGCTGTGGGGGACCATATGTGGTATTGGGCATCAAATGCAGGACAGCTGTACGCAAGGAAAATCAAATGCCTTTCTCCATGTCCCCACCCACGTCTTATGTCTCTAGCTCTTAATACTAATTGTTTTTGTTGGTGGTGTTTTTGTTTTGGGGCAATACCCAGTGGTACTCAGGAGTTACTCCTGGTTCTGCAATCAGGAATTACTCCTGATGATGAGTTTCCAGGGATTGGACACAGGACGTCTGTACACAAGGCATGTCTTACCTGCTGTACTATGGCTCTGGTCCCGTTCATACTAATTCTTACAAATTTTTATACGGTGAGATTTCCCAGAAGCTACAAGAGATATGCTACTAAAATGAACTGTACATGGGACATGAATGATATATATCAAGAAGGACACTTGCCTTGTACATAGTAGACTCAGATTTGAGTCCCAGAACCTTATTTGGTCCCCTAACTCTGCCAGGAATGATCCCTGAGCACAGACCCAGGAGAAAGCCCTGAGCATCACTAGTTGTGGCCCAAAGCTAAAAAACAAAGCGAAACAAAATAAATTCATAAACAAACAAACAAAAAACCCCCAAAGCCAGGCTCTACACAGGAGCATATATGAGATTTCATTTGCCTTCCATTAGGTAAGACATTAAGAGTTGCAAAATGAAGACAATCACTCTTATTAACTTTGTTTTATAAATTATAATTTCTCCTAAATATAGTACTCAACATCAAATTTTTTTTGTAAATGTTTTATAGCCTTACTTTGAAATGATTTAATAAACACGCAACAGAATACTTCTAGCTTCAAATTCTAATATGGTGAATATTGTTAGATGTAACTCACATATATCAAATATCTTAAATAATTTATAAATAATTTATTTACATAATTTATAAATCATATAAATAATTTATAAATTATATAAATAATCATAGAAATAATTTATAGGAGTATTTGTACTCTTATTTATACTTTTATAAGTTATTTATAAGAGTATGTATGAAACCATTTGTATGAACTGTCCTGGTGGCCCAAAGTTTGATATTCACTGTTGTAGAGTAATTATTTAAGTAATACATGTTTATTGCCTTTCACTTATTTTGAGCACTCCAACAAGTGCTCAAGGAGTTTTATGTCCCTCCTGGATTCTCAAGACTGTGCTCTGGGGAATTGCTGGAGAGGACCATCTAGGACTGCACCCTGGACCACGTGGTACTGGGGATCCAATCAGGGTTAACCTCAAGCAAGAGACGTATGCACTCTAACACTGGAATTATCTCTTAGGCCATTCTGCTGTATTTTAGCCATTTTTTTGTCCTTTGTAAATGTGCCATCCATGGCAATGTTTGGAGCTTACTCCTTTCTCTTCAGGGATCATTCCTAGTGGGGCTTAGGGGACCACATCAGGTGTCAAGGATTGAATGTGGGCCATCTGTATGCATGACAAGTCCTTACTTGGTATACCTTTGCTCCAGCCCTTTTAATTTTAATTTTTTTCTTTTAATTTATTTACTTGCTTCTGCTGCATTTTGAGGGGAATTTTCTTTTGATTATAAGCCTGCAATGCCTACCTTACTTTATCTTTCATTAAAATTATATTTATAGAATGGAGAGTTTTATAACTGGAAACAGCATTGGAAACTAGTGGTAATCTCAAAAGACACAGTTAGAAATTAGAGGATCATAAAAATACTGGAAATTTTAAATTTAAATCATTTCCGATTTACATACACTAATAGTTAATATGTATTCTCATCATGTTTTAGATAAGTTAAGTGCTTTTCATATAGTTTTCCAAGCCTCTTAATAATATCAGGGAGTACATAGCTTTATTTTCCCTGTTTTACATTTGAGGGAATACAAGCATGAAGAAATTCAGTAACTTGCCTATATCATAAATTAACAATGATTACTTTCAAGGACTTAAATTCTGGCAGGCTGACTTAAAACCTCAAACTCTTAATCATTCTGTTAGTGAGAAAGAGTAAATAAAAATAACTGCACTGGGTTATTTTGCATTAAAAAAAACATGTAAAAAGATTTTAAGTACATGAATGGCACTGGCACTGTCCTCCCACGAGTCCAGTAAGACTTTGGCCAGTGAGACTTTGTTGTTGCTGTGTTTGGCATATGGAATACGTCATGGGGAGCTTGCCAGGCCCTGCCGTGCGGGCGAGATACTCTCGGTAGCTTGCCAGGCTCTCCGAAAGGGGCGGAGGAATCGAACTTGAGTCGGTCATGTTGGCTGCATGCAAGGCAAACGCCCTACCGCTGTGCTATCGCTCCAGCTGAAGTACATGAATAAAAATGACTAATTAGTAAATCAGGTGTTCATATAAAAATACTTCCTGGTACAAAGCTTAATCCATTAGGAAGGAAGCACAAAATAAAAGTCGTCCAAATGTGCTACATAAAATTGTTTCCTTTCACATTTTTATGAACTCCAGAGATGGGTTCAGTATGTTAAGGATTATCCTTTCTTGGTCTTGCTTATTTTATTAATTTACTAAGCAAACTTCTCACAATGAACTAGTTTGCACACTTAAACCAGCGTAACTCTTGTCTGGATAAATCTACATTTTTAATTTTTTGAAGACACATTAATGCAGGAACTCTTACAATCATCTAATGCTATAAAATTAGTTCTTTAAAACTGTGCACTACCACTTGTTTTCCTTACAGTTAATTCATTGCCAAATGTTGAATAAATAAGAATTGATCACGATGATCGCGACCATCCTGTTATTTATTGATTGCCTAGAGCAGGCCCCAGTAACATCTCCTTTGTCCTAGCCCTGAGATTTTTTAAAAAGTGCCATATTCAAGGCTCTTTCAGGGTTAGGAGAATGAGACCCATTATTGTTACTGGTATTTGGCATATTGGGTATGCCACGGGGAGTTTGCCAGACTCTGCCGTGTGGGCAGGTTACATTCAGTAGTCTGCCAGTTTGTAAGGAAAGTAGGAATGATGGTGACTGGTTCTGGAGGTCTTTGGCTGCTGGAGCCCTGGTCAGGGCAGGGAGGGAAACTCAACCTACTCCCCTCCAAAGGGCCCCGGCGAGGAAAGCCAGGGGTGGGGGCAGGAGACTCTGCACTGTTCTCTTCTGAAAGCTGGGTTTTATAGTCTCTGGGTCTTGGCTGTTGATGTGCTTACACGGCGCCAGGGGGCCAGTTGGTGGGTGTGACCCCTGCCTACTGGAATATGGAGGATCTGGGTGGAGGATGCTCAGCCCCGATCCGAGCAGGCTTGGAAATCTCAGCCCCGGGATCCGCATGCCTTTGTTCCTCTGCCGGTACCTTCATGCGTATGGAGAGTATGAAGAATTGAGTAGTAAACTACTTACAGCATTGGTAATGGAGAATTAGGGAAATTGTTCCACAGTCCACGGTCCTCCCATTGTTCAACGATTTGCTCAAACGGGCCCAGTAACGTCTCCATCGTGAGACATGTTGTTACTGTGTTTGGCATATCAAATATTTCACGGGGAGCTTGCCAGGCTTTGCCGTGTGGGCGAGATACTCTAGGTAGCTTGCCGGGCTCTCCAAGAGCGGTGGAGGAATCGAACTCGGGTCGGCCATGTTGGCTGCATGCAAAGCAAATGCCCTACCCGCTGTGCTAGGGGAATTGTTATTATCACTTTATAGTACTTTGCCTTTCACAAAGTAATTTTGCTTACATGATTTTTGTCATTAATACAATCCCTAAAGTTGGCAAAGGAGATATTATTGCCAATCCCCCTTCTCCCCCTGCTACCACCTCCGCTTTTTTAAAATAAAGAACCCATATAAGGATTCAGGCTTCACCTGAGTCACAGGGTGAATACTGGGAAGCTTGATTCAGTTCATCAGCACTGGTCTAGGTCCTTTCCACTATAGCGTCCTCTATCATAATGGGTAATATTTGCAGAGACATGAGCATGTGCATTCTCTGTAGAGATAATAAATTTTTGCCTTCTGCACTGAATCTAGCCACAAATATGTTTGCTTTGCCTGAATGGTTCTCAAGGTTGAATTACTATTATTTACAAAATTTGGAAGAGATAACCATCATCAGTATTTTCTCTTCATTTGAGGAATTAATTTTGATTTGACAACTAGCAAGAAGAATGGAGTAGCCATTATTCCCTTTAGAGAAGGTACATTTATTTCCCTATCACTCCTTTCCAAGAACAGTGTTGCACTATTTACCATTTATCATCATCAAATGAGACTTTCATTCATTACATTACCTACTTGGTTCCTTATATAAAGTCAATTGTGTGTGGAACTACACATTTCTCCACAGACTCCGCTGGTAATTTTTCTCAGTCAATTGAGGTGGTCTCTGCACAACTTTCTAGCTCTGGTTTCTGAAACTGACTCAAACATCTTGGGTCTTAATTTTATTTATGAACTTGCTTCCCTAATGAAACAATTCTGAACCTGAAAATTTCTTCACTTAAAAATTCTCATGAATTTCCCTCGAGTGGTAGTTTATTAGTGGGGATTATAAGAACCCTGCCTGAAGTAACTAAAATGATCTCCCATACTGTTTTCCAAGTCTATTTCAAAGTGCTACAACTAAATTCTGCACTTTAATCCTTTTCCAAGATATTAATTCTTTGGCTCACAGAATTTTGCCTTGCTTGCTCATCACTGTAATATTACTGCCAGAGACAGGCACATAAGTCTCAGTAAATATCTATTGACTGAATGAATATATGGTGAGAATAGTATATCATAGAAGGGCATTACTGGAACCATTCTGGTGTGATTCTTCAGAAAATGCTGCTTTACTGGTTTTGGAGTGTCTCACATATGAAGAGAGTGAAGGGCTGGAGAGATTGTACAGCAGGTAAGGCACTTGCCTTGCACATGTCCAACCTGGGTTTGATCTCTGGCAATCCCATAGAGTCTCGGAGTCCCACCAGAAGTCATCTTTGAGGGCAGAGCCAGAGTAAGCCCTGAGCACTACTGAGTATATCTGCCCTCCAAAAAATAAAAAAAAAAGAAGTCTAATGGGAGACTATTAGTCTCAGAGATCAACCATTCCCTAGGTGTAGAAAATGATTTAGATTTAGTACGTCAATTTCACTTGTGATAAAAATACATCAAAATATCAACATGTATATTAAATTAGATCCTCATTTATAGACATCCTCACCTTTTAGAAGAGGGAATATCTTTGACACACCAAAACTGGGTTGTTTAGCAGAATAAGTCCGAAAGAAAATAGAAGTACTGGCAAGTTTTAATTAATATGCAGTATATGAAGAAGCAAAGTGAGGGAACTGAGTGCTTTAGACTGACCATGGGACTGAGGCTCAATATGGCAGTGGGGAAGGGGAGTGGCTACAGGTGTCTGTATGGAGCTGAAAAAATATTGACACTTCGGTGCTGAAAGCGGTATGGTAACAGTGTTCTCCTGAAACATAAACATGCAGAGTCTTGTAAAATAACGCTGCCTAAAAAACAAAAGCAGGAAAAGGGGTGAGCCTATTTGCGTGCTTGAGGCCTTGAGTTGGAATCTTGGCACCATATAACCTGTGGCCCCCCAACAATAAAACACCTGACTTCTAGATGTGACACTCATGGCCTCTAGTCTTATTGGGTCTGAGCAACAATGCATCACCAGGTCCATGATTGACCAGGCACATTTGTCTGAGTAATGCTGGGAGTGCCCCATGGATACCCTGAGCAGAGCCTGGGAGCCTCCCACACCTCAAACAGTAACAATAACAGCAAAGAAACGAACACGTTTCCTTAGACTGAATCTATAGTGGTTTTCCTGATGGTGCTGAGAAGAAAACGACTTTCAGTGAAGCCAATTTTTTTCTCAGGTTTAGAAGTCTTTCATCCATATTTCAGGTCTGTACAACAGCTGTGCTATCAAGAAACACTTGAATTTGCTTTGCTTTAGATGTTCCCAACCTGCTTACAATTTATGAAAACACAAACAAGAACTGTGTGTGGCGCTTACAGTCTCCTTCAGGATACCTCAGCCCTCAGTTACTCTCTACCATGCTCCTATTTTCACTTCTTTTTGCTCTTCTTTCCTTTTTGCTTTCTTGTATCTCTTTGGCCAACCTTTTTATGCTTTTCCTTTTGCAAAATACAGAGAAGGGGCTGGAGAAACAGTACAGCAGGTATGGTGCTTGCCTTGCATGTGGCTGACATGGTTTAGATCCCTGGGATCGTATATGGTCCTGTGAACCCTGCCAGGAGTGATCCAAGAGCCTAGAGTCAGGAGTAAGCCATAAGCAGAGCTGTGGCCCAAAACATAAACAAGAAATCAAAACAAAACAAAACAAAACAAAACAACAACAACAATAAAAACCCAAAACAGAGGGTAAGCCTAGTTTTTCTTGTTACCTGGTTTGCTTTAAATAATAATAAGAAAGATAAAGAGGGCACACACACTTCTTTAGCATTTGAACCTTGGGCTCCTTTGCTATTTGGCATTCCAATCAGCACAAGGAAGTCAACTACTGCCACTTAAGAAGAAGTTTCTCTATACCTGTTATTTTCTTCCTTCAGAGCATTTAAAACACATTTGAACGTGAGATTTCTCTTTTCTTTTAAATGAGTGCATTTCTCCCTTTGCTTTTCACAAAATCACGAATGTGAAACTAGATGGAATTCATAATATAATCTTGTTCAGTGTCCTCATTTTCTTCATGAATAAACTGAGGCAAGGCTCTGAGGGATTAAACTTCTGAAACCAGGGTTAGAATATACAGTCTAGATAGATGTAGCAAATTCTTTCTGATTCCTAGATTAGTATTCCTTCCTTTACTGTTTGAACTATTTGTTCTTTCTATTTAAGCAACTTTTCTCATATTGCAGTTAAATACGATTTTTAAAATGGTTTACTTTTTCACATTTTATTTTTAAGCATGTGGTTACAAGACTGTTACAGGTGTTGTTTTATACATATAAATTCTAGCACTGCACAGTCCACCAGAATGTCAACTTTCCTCCACCACTGTCTCAGTATCTGACACCTTTTCTCCACCACCTCCAATCTTCCTGTGCTAAGCTTCTTACTGGAAGACAGATTTGCTTGTTTCCTTTGTGTATCCGTAATTCCCATACCATATTTCTTTATATTCCACATATGAGAGAGATCATTTTGTGTCTGTCCCTCTCCTTCCAACTAACTTCACTCAATATGATACTTTTCAGACCCATCCAAGTGGTGACAAATTGCATGATGTCATCTTATAGCTGAGTAGTATTCCATTGTGTGTATATATATATATATAATATATATATATATTATATATATACACCCCATTGTGTACTCATTCCATCATCAGTAGTTAAAAATAAGATTCTTTCCAGATTTTGTCTATTGCGAATAGTGCTACAATGAACATAGAGGTGTAAATGTCTTTAACTGAGTAGAGTTCTGGAGCTTTTGGAGTACATGCCAAGAAGTGGTATTGCTAGGTCATATGAAACTTTAATTTCTTGTTTTTTTTTTTGAGAACTATCTATGCTATTTTCCAAAAGTCTGTAGTTACTGACATCTCTGCCAGCCGTGAATGAAGGTGATTTTTGCCCTTACATCTACACCTACACTGGTTCTTTATACCCTTTGTGATAAATGCCAGTCTCACTGCTGTGAAAATACGATTTTAAGACATTTATCATTCTTAGAATGGATTTTCTTTGTCATGTGAGACTATAGAGTCACATGGAGAGAAGTACTACAATGGGAGGAATGTTTTCTTCTCGCAGACCTCTTCTCTCATGCCCTCTGCTTCTTATTTCTATGCGAAAGACCACAGCCTGCTTCTCTTAGTTCATCACCCACTTCTTTATTAGTAAGGATAAAAAAATGGATATGCATTGTCCAATTTCTCTGTTTCTGGTTACTTCAGACATTTTATATGCCGTACTCTCACAGGTTAGGTCCTGCTGTATATATGAGTGAAATAGTCTAATTCACTGAACATATCTAACTCAGGATACAAAGTTATAAGCTATATTGGATATTAAGTGTGGTGATATAACCATGTGGGAAACTAAAGAAGAGAAACCACTTCATAGAACCATATAAAAAAATCAACAATGGGAATAAACTAGTTTTTTCAGAGATTAGATTTGTTTTTGTTTTTGTTTTTCAGTGAAATGTTATCTTACTGTACTGTGGATAATCGTATACAAGAATGCAGACATATACACAATGGATCTAGAAACCTGTAGTCCAGATAGACCATATCAATTTTTTTTCTCATTTCTCTCTTATCAATCCAATGGAAAAGCTATTTGTTTGTTCTTAAATATTGAAAGTGTCTATGGCTCAAAAACTGAAACCACATGTTAAGGGAAATTTCCTCCTTTATATCTGATGCCAATATTTGAAAAATTTGAGTAATAAATTAAGAAAAAAATTCCAGCTGTGAGAAAAATATTGGCTGGGAACTATTTTAAATGTGAAAGTAATTGAAGACTGAATTGTTAAGAAAAATGAAAAACAAATACAGCTTCTTTCTCATAACAACCCCCTCAATCATAACATGATGCTTGGGGGGATGCTCGTTTGCAAGCCTGCGTGAGGATGCTTGTGCATGTGCACACCCTTATGCTTCCGCACATTCTAATTTGTTGCTTTTATGTTTTCCATATGGAACCTGGCAATATTGATTTCATCATTCTGATTATGGTCTATGCTTCAAATATCAAACTGCAAAGTATGTAAAAAGTTTTATTTTGTGTGTCCCCAGTTCTTGTCAAAATAAAACAAATTTTCCCAAAGGTGAAACAGTGTCCTGTTGAAGACTTCAAGAGCAAATCCAAATATGCCTGAAGTGCTTCTTTTATATCTATGATTATAACACAGGTCACATTATTCCAAGTAAGTGAAGCTATGTTTGTCAATCATTTTCTTTTTTATTTTTTGGCTTTTTGGGTCACACCTGGTGGTGCACAGGAGTTACTCCTGACTTTGCACTCAGGAATTACTCCTGGCTGTGCTCGGAGGACCATATGGGATGCTGGGAATCAAACCTAGGTTGGCCGTGTTCCAGGCAAATGCCCTACTCGCTGTACTATCTCTCCAGCTCCAAGCAACCATTTTCAAAGAGAAACAAGAGTTAAAGCAGTATATAATTGGATCTACTATTAACCAAGTGCTAAGAAGAAATGTTCCAGTCCATAGAGATCATTCAGGAATTGTTTATGACACACTCTAAGGAATCCTAATTCATATTCTCAATTCTCTCTCCCCATTGTCCAGAGTATCTATCTGTTGTATCTATCTATTCTTAGGGCTCATATAACAAAGGGAAAATAGAGCAAAAAGAGAAGACAATGAATATGGAGTGAAAATTATGGTCATAGATTTTTTTTTGAGAGCTATAAATAAAACTTTATTTGATCTCAAACTACAGAGAGATTTCTTTACTTGTTTTTGAGTCAGACTCAGAATTGCTCAGAATTTACTGGTTCTTGCTCAGGTATCACTATTATCAGGCTTGGGGAAAGTTTTGCGTATTTAGGATATAACCTGGGCAGCTGTGTGCTAGGAAAGCACCCTACTGCTGTACTATTGCTCTGGTTCTTAGGGAAAGATTTTGTTCCATCCATACTTTAATATTTCTTACAAGAAGAAAACCACAAATGTACCCCCTAGAATGTGGGCTATGATTATAGGACAACCCCAAGACTTCAAAACTTCATTTGAGAACCTGTTTTTATAACGTAATTTTTAAAATCTTGAATAAATCTGGGAAGGATACTAGAGAGGATGCTAGAGTGATTCCAGAATGTCCCTGCCCATTGAGAAACTGTTGCCAAACCTATCCTCAGAGCACGGAAACACTATTGTAAAGATATTTACACCTTGTATTCAATACAGTGCTGCTTACAACACTCACAATCTGGAAAACAACCTAAATGTCCATCAACAGATGAATGGAAAATAAATTTGGTAAATATACTCAATGAACTATTACTCAGCTTAGGAGAAAAAGACGGAATTTTTCATTTTGCTGCAATTTAGATGGAACTGAATGGTGTCATGTTATGCAAAGTAATCTAGAAGGAGGACAAATACTATACTCATATGTGAAATATTAAGAAGCAATACAAAAGAGTAGAGAATGGCGAATGTAAGCAGAACTATGGACTAATCTTAGTCTACCAAAACCAGAGAGAGAACAGATGAGAGAGAACAGTGGTGCAGGGTCGTGGGCACTTTGGTGCTGCTTATGGTACCGTAAATACCATACACTTAAAACGTTAATAATGATATATTGCAACATATTTTAATAAAAACCCTATTACCCAGATATCAATATATAATATTATACAAGTTCATTTAGACCTAATTCTGCATTTTTTAGGTGAAATTCTCTAACTCTTGATTCTACATCTTCTTCTTCTTGTTATATAAAATGCTGAGTAAGAGTTATTGAAGGAACACAGAAGTGACAGTGTAAGATTCTCTTGGAACGGGAAGGGAAACAGAAGGGCTTTCATAACACAGACAGAAGGGCTTTCAAAAGACAGAACGCTGGCAGAAACAGATTAAAGATAAATAACCTTACATGTGTTTCAAGCTACTGAGGCTGCTAATTTTTTTTTTCAGCTTGCAAAACAAGTGATGCTCATATAATGATGTAATTAAGTACTAGAAAATGAAAACTATTGGGTGAAATTAAGAAGAGTTGTTGATTTTTTTTAATCTCGAAAAATTGTTTCAAGTAATTTCCACTAGACATGGCATAAACAAAAATGAAACTTTTAATGTTTTAATGGAAAGGCTTTCTTTCAATATTCATGGTGTGATGGCACAGTCTAATCAAAGTGTACAACCTTTAGATTCACTCTTTGGGGTGTAGGTGTATGATATTAAATAAATTTAATACTGTCTCATTTTACTGAACTATAAAATGGATTTCTTTAATGCCTACATAAAATGAGGTTTTAAGGAGTATTTGAATTAAGCTATTTATTCTAAATAATAAATCTGGCAAACTCCCCGTGGTGTACCCAATATGCCAAATACCAGTAACAATGATGGGTCTCATTCTCCTAACCCTGAAAGAGCCTTGAATGTGGAACTATTTAGAATCTCAGGGTTAGGATGAAGGAGACGTTACTGGTACCTGCTCGAGGCAATCGACGAACAACAGAATGATCGGGATTGTGATTCTAAATATATGGTGCATAATAGTAATATAGTAAGTGAGGGCTGTTTTAGTGGAATCATAAATCCCTTATATTGATTAAGCAAACAATGCATTTTAAATTTCTCTTCTGTAGGATTCAATAGGGTTTAGAGTACCTTGTTATGATCTGACTTTGTTCTCTTTCTTTTAATATTAGGGCTGCAAAATGTCCAGGTCAGTACATGATCAGTAAAAATATTTGGGTTGTTGATATGTTATAGTAACTTGTTTTGGCCCTTAGTAATTCTGAAAGATACATTTTTTTATGAAATTATGAAAGAAAGTTTTTTATAAAACTTGCCTGCCAAGCTACTTGACATATTTGATATGCCAAAAACAGTAACAACAAGTTTCACAATTTGTTGTGAGACGTTACTGGTACCCGCTCGAGCAAATGATGAACAACAACGGGAGGATAGTGCTACAGTGCTATGAAAGAAAGTAATTAGCATAGTGACTGCTTATGCTATTAAACAGCATTATTTGAAACTATTATTCTCAAAAGATATTTCATCTGTGTATTATGTAATTGTTAGAAATATAGAAATATTAATATGATTATACTTTTATTAATTTGACATATTAAGTTAACTTGAACTTAATTTTATGAATATTTGAATATTCATCTGTATTTGATCTACAAAATTGTTAAGTGCATGTGGTCTAACTTATGTTTTCAAAATCAAAGGTTATTGATTTACTCTGCCTCATTTTATTTGTAGAAATTAGACAAAGGATAGAGGAACACATAAAGTTGAATGTTTTGTGGTATGCTTATCAAATTTTTATGTTTGTAGATAATTTTAAGTTTGTATGAATTCTAAGTTTGTACCTAAAATTTTAAGTTTGTACATAAAATTGTATAGAAATATAATTTAAGGACATAAAGTTGATAGTAGTATTTACTGTGCTCATCTGTTTGTTTCCATATCCTACAGCTGGTTTCTTCCATTAAGGATTGGTTTAAACTTCAAACAATTCTCCAGCTTCAGAACAGAAGATCAGTTAATGATTCCCTGACTGATACTGTGCATATTTACAAATTACATTATTCAACCACTGTAATTTCTATATATTTGGTCATTTAGCTTTTCTGGCTCTTAGAACTATAGCTAACCCTGAAAAGTTCTCTAGATTTTTGAGAATTTTGTTCAATGTTACAAACATAGGTGAGGTGACTTAAAGATGATGAAGATTGTTTTTTCTTAAGTAAGCTCTTGTTTTCATTTAGATTTTAAAGATTTTTATAATGGAAACCTTGATAAATTAGATTTTTGTATAATAATAGTACCAAACAATGTTGAATGTTTTACTGCTAACTTTAAAGTCTGTAAAATCCCAGATTCATCAGACTGAATATTTGCAACTTTTTACCATAAGAAATAATTTCACCCACACAGAATTTCCTGTCTTTATAGTCTAATGGTAGAAATTCAGAATTATTAGCCAAATTAATTGTTTCACGTTGTTGGTCTTTAGAACATTATAAGCTGTAATGGAATCACTGAATTAAGAACAACAAACTGAATGTACTCTTTAATGTATTCTGTGACCAAATGCTATGCTCATCATTCTTAAAGAACACTTAAAAACTACCAAAATGAATACTAAAACCAATAGAATAAACCATCTAGAAAAGTTTGAAACTATTTCATGTGTGCATAATTTGATGTCGCCTCAGAATCCGTCATCTTGGATCCTGAGTTTTAATTGTTTTCTCAATGTTTGCTCCTAATATTTTGTTTTATGGCCATACCTAGCAGTGCTCAGTGGCTACTTCAAGCTCTGTGCTCTGAAGTTTTTCCCAGTATTATTCATGGAACCATGCAGTACCAAAGATTGAATCCAGGGGCTCAGCATGTTAAGTATGTACTCAAGTCCTTGGTGCTATCTCTCTGGCTCTTCTGTCCCATAGCACTGAAACACTGTCTTCCCATTGTTCATCAATTTGTTAGAGCGGGCACCAGTAACGTCTCCATTGTGAGACTTGTTGTTACTATTTTTGGGATATTGAATACGCCACAAAGAGCTTGCCAGGCTTTGCCATGCGGGTGGGATACTCTCTGTAGCTTTCTGTGCTCTCCGAGAGGAATGGAGGAATCATGCATCATACATCAAAGAAGAAAGAATAGAATGCACATATCTTCTGCCTACAAAACATGTATTAACTCAGAAGTTGGACATTCAGATACCTACACCTGGATTATTGAGATATTTAGATGGGTGTAGATGGCATAACGTCTCAGGATTGAAAATATGGAGCACAGGAAAATATGGAGCAGTTGAATGTAAGTAGCTTTTATTTTGGGAGATCACACCTGGCAAGACTCAGGGGTTGCTATGGGCCCTGCACTCAGGAATTACTCCTGTCGGTGCTTGGGGAACCAGATGGGATGCTAGGGATTGAAGCAGGTGGGCCACTTGTAAGGTAAACCTCTACCAACTGTACAATTGCTTCAGCCCCAAGTCAGCAGCTTTTTAAAGAGGTCAGTCATCACTTCACTGTTTGTCCCACAGGAAAGTGGTTTTAGGAAAGCTGTGATTTTCAAGCAAATACAGACATGTGGGATTTTATCTGAAATGATCACATATTTAAATGTGTGTAACTAATTCAAATTTTAAGCCCTGTGGGTTAAATAAAACACATCTGTGTGCTATCAGGAAAGAAATTCTGGATTTGATGCTCACAGCCTCTGTTGATATATAAATGCTATTAAAAATGAAGGATGTTGACATGCTGTCTTTCATTAATATTTATGACCAATCAAAGGAAATGTTTAAAATGAAACCAGTGCATTTCATTAATCAGCAGATGATAGGGGCCTACTACATAGGTTGCTACTACATATTTATTATTAAGGAAACTCAAGATACAGTATTTGCCTATTCATAAACATAGTAGGGGTGGGGAGAGGAAACAATTTCTGGAGTGGGTCATTCACTCGTGAGAATGGAATACAAAGAAAGGACAAGAGTTGAACATAAGTGATGGTTCTCTAAAAGCCGAAAGTAGAATAAGGTCTGTCAAGTTCCAGGAAGCATCAGTTATTATTTAGTATACAAAAACAGTGGAGGAGGGGTAGATAACTCAAGAAGAAAAAACTTGAATATTTTATATCCCGTATTGATGCCTTCCAAATTGAAATATTATGCTGATATAAAAATTTCATGGAGACATAGGCTTAAAAATTTTTCTAAAGATGTAGAAAAACAGAGAAATATCCAGTTGCTATGGAGCAATTTGGAGTTCCCCGAGACGGAAGAAGAGAGGTGAACAGAATCATTAAACACAATGTGCCATTTAGTTACTCCAGACAGCTTACAGCATCTGTTCAGTGCACCAAGCAAAGGGCAAGGCGTAAGGGTCCATTTCTATTTCTGGCATTGATTGTTCTGGGACCTGGAGGAACAGAGTGACATCTTTTGGCATTCAGGTCACTCCATCTGTAAAAAAAGACAATGCAGATCCCCAAGGTATTTTGTGCCATACTTTCGACATCTATAAACAATTTGCAAATTTTAAAAATCAAGGCAACTGGGAAAGCAGGGAATGCGTCTGCTCCTCTCTGTAACTTAAGGAATTAATGGCGAATTACAACGATAAGTCACCAATCGGATGCCTACTGGAATATTCTTATTTGCTTTTCACCCTTGCTCATCTTAGAAACCACCCTGTTTATTTCTAAGTATTGTTCTTTTTACTCTCATTTGCTTTGCATTTAATTTAAAAGGAAAAGCAGCTCGAGGCAGAGCCATTATATAAATTGCAGTCCCCATATTTTCCCTTTGGAAATTGAGGCATCTATATGTGTGAAGCAGTAGCTAAGCAAAAAGAGGTACGAGTCACATGCTGAAACCGGGAAGACCAACAATTGAGCACAAATTATGTGAAGTCAATCATGTTACTTCTATTCCTTAAAAGCTGTCCTTTCTAAGTCTGAGTCACTGTCACTGTCCTCCCGTTGTTCATCGATTTTCTCGAGTGGGCCCAGTAACATCTCCATCGTGAGACTTTGTTGTTACTGTGTTTGTCATAACGAATACCTCATGGGGAGCTTACCAGGCTTTGCCGTGCAGGTGAGATACTCTCGGTAGCTTGCCGGGCTCTCTGAGAGGAGCGGAGGAATCGAACTCCAATTGTCTGGGTCAGCTGCCTGCAAGGCAAACACCCTACACGCTGTGCTATTGCTCCAGCCCAACACCCACTAGTATTATTTATATAATCTAATCTCTAAGTCTGAGTATAGTGATAAATTTATATTCAACTTCTCTAACCTTTTGCAAAAAAAAAAAATCATACATTTGAAGAACAATCTATAGGTAAAAATATTTGCATTTCTGCTACAGTTTCAGGTACACTTTGAAAAACAATCTCTTACCCCTTTCTTATTAAATCACTGTGAGTGTAATACTATCTTAAACAACCTTTTTTAACCTACTGCAACTATACATGAACCATCAAACCAAATATCCAATGAAACACAAAAATATCCGTACTTTCTGAAAGAGTTTTCTTTTATTTCCCAACTTTTATGAAATTTGATGAACTCACATTACTATGTGACCTACAATTTGGCCTTTTAATTGGCCTAAACCAATGTTTCTTTTATATATTTATATATATATATTTATTGAATCACTGTGGAAAAAGTTACTAAGCTTTCAGGTTTAAGTCTTGGTCATACAATGATCAAACACCTTTCCCTTCACCAGTACTCATTTTTCACCACCAAGAACCCCAGTATACCCCCCTCCCACCCCTCCAAATGCCTGTGAGGCAGATGATTTCTGCTTAACTCTTGTCTACATTGATTACTTTCATTATTTCGACAAAAGATGCACCATTATTGTTTAGAATTTCTCCCCAAACAATCAGAATTGCTGAAAAGGCATTGTAAAATATTTTATTTTCTATAGCTGGTTATGAGAATCATATAATGTCACGCGGTCACGATTTTGGATTTCTGCAAAGAGCCAGATAATTACGAGATTGGTTTCTGTGTGTCTGGTGTTATGGCCGTGCCAGAGAGCCGCTAGTGGGGGGTAACTCGTGACCTTGGTAGGGCATGAAGGATGTGCTGGTACTGAAGCCAATGTTTCTTAAAGTTCCTAATAATTCTATTCCATTACAAGTAAAATTTACACACACACACACACACACACACACACACACACACACACACACACACCTTTTGATGGGGAAGAATAATATAAAAGACATAATTGAATATTCTAAAACAGAAAACGATTGGCATTAGTTTACATGTTAAACCCAACATAGGATGTGTATCCTTTGTGGATGTCAGCCTGGTAAGAACATCTTCCTAAGGACTGGAAGTAGCTGTTGAAAAGAAACCTCCTTGGCAAGTTTTCTTTGCCAAGCCCCTTCCTGTGCACACTGTACCTTCCGGAGGGGTTTGAGCTTGGTCTCCATGATGAAGTCATACTTGCAGAGCTCACAGCAGCGTGTATCTGAGCTCTTGATCCACTGGTGGAGGCAGGATTGGTGGACAAAGCGCAGGGTCCCCGTGCAGCGACAGGGCGTGATGAGGGGGCTCTCTTCATCCCCTTCGCAGTGACATATCCTGGGGAGGAGACAGCAGTCAGCATGAGATCTCCGAGAAAGCTACTTTCACCAGGGATTTCCTCCAGGGCATATAACAGGGTTAGAGAACACACCTAAAGTTTAAAATATGCAGACGTTTCAGTCCAATTTGATGATAGAATTGAATAGATGACCAACATTAAAGCCTTTTTCTTGCATGTTCATTGAACTCTTGAGTCATACTAAAACGCTTTAGATGCTGGTACATGAAAAGTCATTATCATTTCAATCTGAAGCCAGTTTTTATAATACAATTACTGATGGTGTCCTCATTTAATAGGTCAGTATTTATAAGCTTAAAGTTGCTTTCATTTAATAGGTCAGTATTTATAAGCTTAAAGTTGCTTTCATTTCTGAAATGTTTAGTTCACAAATATCCTAATGAATATTTTAATCTGATAACTTGATGTGCTATTTTGATGACAGTAGGATAGGAGCATGGTATATATTTCAACACATATGATATTCTGCCAATGTGAACATTTTATGAAAATTTTTAATGTGTCACTAAAGCATAAAATAAATACAGAAATGTCTGTCAGTTTTGAAAGAGCACAAAGATTTTTCTAAGAAGATATACAAATTGTTGGTCCTCACATATGGCTGTATTTTTAAAAAGTCATTATTGTTTAAAAGACACAGAATGTGTTCAAGTTAAATGTATTAAACTTAAGACCAGTAGTCCTCCCGTTGTTCATCGATTTGCTCGAGAGGGCCCAGTAACGTCTCCATTTTTTTTGAGACTTGTTGTTACTGTGTTTGGCATATCGAATACCTCACGGGGGGCTTGCCAGGCTCTGCCATGCAGGCGAGATACTCTTGGTAGCTTGCAGGGCTCTCCAAGAGGGGTGGAAGAATCAAACCCAGCTTGGCCAGGCTGGCTGCACGCAAGGCAAATGCACTACCGCTGTACTATCGCATTAGCCTGTATTAAACAAAAGTTTAAATATATCAATACTAAATATATTTCTTTTTTTTTGTAGGGGTACTGCTATTTATTCAGCCACTGATTAGCTGATTGAATTGTGCACGAACTCCACCTTACTTTTTTTTCATTTTTTTTATAATTTTATTTATTGAATCACCGTGAGAGCAGTTACAAAGCTTCTGGGTCTAAGTCTCGGTCATACAATGAAACACACGTACTTTCACCAGTGCCCATTCTTCACCACCCAAAACCCCAGTATACACCCATCCCACACCCTCCCCCTACCTGTGGGGCAGATGATTTCCACATTACTCTCTCTCTACTTTGATCACATTCAATATTTCGACACCAGACCCACCATTATTATTTGAGATTTTACCCCAACACTCAGATCTGCTGAAAAGGCAACAGTAGACAATTTGTTTTCTATTGCTGGTTATGAATAATATATAATGTCACGTGGCTGCAGTAGGGCCTTGTGATTTTGAAGCTCCGAAATTTTAACACTTAAATCTGGAGGGATTTCTGCCAAAAGCTGCTGGGTTTTGAGATTTGTTTCTGACCCTCTGGGATCATGGCTGTTAAGCAGCTTGATCAGGAGCCAGAGAAGCCGTTTGTGTGCTATGACTTGGGATCTCGTTGGGGTGGGGAGAACAGGCCCGGCTCCACCCCCATCCCATGAGGCCCAAGATGTCTCGTCACTGGGGGCCCAAACCTCTGAAGGATGGCAGCCACCGGGCCGCCAGGGGGAACAGGCCAAAGTGCGAAATCTATTCCCACCTGGGTTGGCCCAGCATAGGTAACCTACTGCAGGGACCGGATGCATTTCTGCCAAAAGCCACTCTTTTTTGAGATTTGTTTCTGAGTTTCTGGGATCATGGCCATTAAGCAGTTCAATCAGGAACCTGAGAGGCCATGTCTCCAATTATATAGCTGAGCTGGAGGTGGTTTGTGGGTGTGTCTCCCACATACCTAACTTTCGGCCATTTACTTCCTTGGTAAACTTTGCTCCAGGTTTTTGGGGTCTGACCAAAGGCACAGCAGCAATTTTGGGGTATCTGGAAGTCTGAAGGCGCCATCAGGCTGCTGATGCACTTGCCTCACAGGTAAAGATTGACCTGCTGGTGGCACCATACCCCCTTAAATGTATTTCTTTAAGATTATTATTTACAGACCTGGTCAGCGATCAGAAGTGTCACACTACATGCCCAGTGGCACTGCCATTTAGACACAATGCAGTGCAGAATGTCTGGGCTGGCATGACTAAGTGTGTACAGCACGAAAACTAAGTGTGTGCACATAACCAGTGTGAACCCCCCCCGGCAAACATTGCAACTACAATGTGTAAGAACATTACAGCTAAAATGTACAATCCTTGGCAAGAAACATAACTCCCCTGCCAAAAAAATTGGGGGAGCACCTGAAACAAATGTGGGACCACCCCAATTAAGTATGTGTGAGGAGAACCCCCTGGCCACAGAGACAAACAAAAATAAGGCAAAGGAAGAGGGAAAATGGAATACTTGGTATTCTCAGAGGAATTGGAAAATACCTTATCCCTAGAACCATAAAAAAAAATTCATTATTCTCATCTTCAAATTTTAACAAATAATCTGTTTTCCTCATTGAGCAAGCTTTTTTTATCCCAAGGTCATGAATTTAAATCTTAGCACTTCACTAGCTCTTATGATTTAATCAGTTGTTACACATGTTAATTCATTAATTTCAAAATAATGATTGATATCTGTTAAAATAGGAATGAAATATTTAATCTGTATAGTATTTTTTTTTGAGTGGAGTCAAAGTGACATGCTGGGAAAATATGTGAATTGTTGCCATTGCCCTTACTTTTAAGCCTATATGTTGTGTTCACGGAAAGCATGAGTTTTAAAGTGTGAATTTAAAAAACATATTTGTTGAGTTCAGCTGTCACCCCTGGGGAAATAAAATGTTGCTCAGATTGTCATGGCAGTGAGATACAGGAATTGAAACTAACGTTCTCCTAACCTCAAAATAAAGAAGTATGACATAGTACATTAGTATTTTGACTTTCTTTTTTCCTTAAGTAAAAATAAAGTAAGCAAGAAGGAACATTGAATTCTAAAGCGCTTGGGGGTGGGAGTGTTAGATGAGTATACAGGGAAATTCAAACTCAATGTTTACCTTCCCCTACACTGAGTTAAGGAGTAGCAAGACCTGATGGAATGGCAGAGTCGGATGCAGCAGCATACATTAAAGGCCCTGTGGTTATTATCTGAGAGTCCATTCTGAAAAAGAAAAAGACTGAAATTTCTCCTCTTTCTAGACATACAGGTCTTCAGTGTCCTGGCTTAGTCTGCTTTGTGACATACCTGTTATCAGTAAAGCATTAATTCCATCAGAGATACATGTTGCCTAAAAAAAGCAAATGAAAGTGGGGCTGGAGAAATAGTACAGTGAGCAGGGCAATTGCCTTACACATGGCCAATCTGGGATCAATTCCCAGCATCCCATCGGTTGACCTGACAACAATCAGGTGTAATTCTTGGCACAGAGTCACCCCCTGAGAATGGACAGGTGTGGCCACAAAACAGAAACAAACAAAATAACTAATGCAAGTAAACCTAGGTTTCTACAGTGACTCATTTTGTATGATAGGTACATTAGAAACCATTAAACTCTTCTTAAGGAGCTGGAGCAATAGCACAGCGGTTAGGGCATTTGCCTTGCATGCAGCTGACCCGGGTTTGATTCCAGCATCCCATATGGTCCCCTGAGTACCACCAGGAGTAATTCCTGAGTGCCGAGCCAGGAGTAATCCCTGTCCATTGGGGTGTAACTCAAGAAGCAAAAAAACAAGCAAACAAAAAACTTTCTTAATTATACTATAGGAGATGTTAAAATTTCTTGTTGTGGAACCTCTTATCTCCCTGACTCCATATTAAGGATGTCCCCTGAGATCAGGGGTAAGAAACTAGGGTTCAATTCTTCCCAAAGCACATTTCTAAAACTTAAGTTCAATTGGAACACATCCATGGACATTTATTCATGAACCATTTAGAGCTGTGTTTGTATTCAACTTGTAGTTATGAGAGTTGCAGAAGAAACTTTGTGGGTACAGAGAGTGAAATATTTATTATCTGACCTGTTGGATAACATTAGTTTGTCCTTTCTCCCCCTGAACGGAACTTAAGTTTATTGGGTAACTCTCACCACAGTGCTCTCAAGGCACACCTAATTCCATCAGGCTCTCCCAACACTCTGTATTTATCTTTAACTTCTACTTTGGGCTCTTCTTCCTCTATCTGTTAATCACTTATATGCTCAAATTAGACTTTGTGACTTGTAAAGTTAGATTCTTCTGAGGACTTTGGATTTTGTATTTGTAAGTGAAATATTGCTTTTAACTTTCCTTTATGTCCTTTGCACAGTATATTTCAGTGTAATGTCTATTTTATATAGATATAGCAAGAAAATTGCTGGAGTTATAGCACAGTGGGTAAGGAGTTTGCCTTGTATGCGGCCAACCTGGGTTCGATTCCTTCATCCTTCTCAAAGAGCCTGGCAAGCTACCGAGAGTATCCCACCCACATGGCAGAGCCTGGCAAACTCCCCATGGCATATTCAATAAAACAAAAACAGTAACAACAAGTCTCACAATTGAGACATTACTGGTGCCCACTCAAGCAAATCGATAAACAATGGGAGGACATTGCTGCAGTTCTACAGCAAGACAATTAATAGTACACTTTTGTAACATGAGAGTTAATTGACTAAAAATATTTACTCCTGGGCATCTGTCATATTTACTTAATTTAAGCCTCAGTTACCCTAGTTCCTAACACTCCCAAATGGGGTCCATCTGAGGGACAAAGATGGACCCAGGGCAAGCATCAGCTACCCTAGCATCTAAAAGGGACAGGCTAAGCACCACAAGAAGTATAATAAGAGTATGGTCATAGAACAACTTCTGTCATGACCCAAAAAAGAAATAACTGAAAAGGGGCCTTGCTGGGGTTAGGAAAGACTAACCTGGCCTGAGAACTGTAGTCTGGGATATAGAGCAAGATGTCCCCAGGAAGAATCACCTTTTTTCTGTTTGTTTGTTTTGTTTTGTTTTTGTTTTTTTTTGGGTCACATCCGACGATGCTCAGGGGTTACTCTTGAATCTGCACTCAGGAATTACTCCTGGAGGTACTCAGGGGACATATGAGATGCCAGGGATTGAACTTAGATCAGCCACATGCAACGCATGCCCTACCCACTGTATTATCACTCTAGCCCCAAAGAGCCATCCTTTAAGCTGAATATATCCCATACTATGTCTGTACGAAATGACTAGAAATATTATTAAGAAGGAAATTTAAGACGATTGTGTAAGTAGATACTGCCTAAGGAAAGGGGAAAGCAATACACCCTTAGATGGAATTCCACCCTTGGTCAGATCTCCTAGCAGGAAGCTAGAGTGCTGAGCAGTTAGATTTTGTTCTTGATTATCTCCTAGCAGAACTTCCCCCCTTAGGGAAGGGCTTTACATCTGCTCATTGTTTATAATAATGTTCAACCTCATATATGTTCAATTGCTGCCCTCCCAACCCTTCATGATTTCTGTATAACTAATGTGAGACTTGAATAAACGGCCACTGATTACCAACCAGCCTGGTGGCCCCCATTCCCTTCTTCATTTGTCTGTTGCCCAGTTAGGGGATGGTGGATAGCCCTGAATACACCCAGGGGACCCTTGAGTAGTAGCAGACAGGCCGGTGACCACCCCACATGCAGGGACAGTGACAATGACCCTTTAAAGAAAACACTTTCCCTGTCCTGTTTTAAACATGAGGATGATGAGATAAAGACAATATATGAGTATCATCAATAATAATGAAAACAAAGTTTACAAAGTAAATCATCCATGCTTTATAAGTAAAAAAGAGCAGCTAAATGGTATATTGAGAAGCAAACCAAAAAATGAACACTCTCCATGACTTGGCATTGAAACTCACCGTCCATATATAATCTCCAGGAACCAGGGTCAAAATATCTCATTTGAAAAAAAAAATGCAGTTAATTCTATTTGCTAAATCATCACTAAAAAAGGAAAAGAAGGATTGTGCAAAATGCCACACAGCTGCCAAGGTGAAGCTGAGACTTTGATTTCTTTTATTGACATAAAAATGTAATTTATTAAAAAGCAGATATAAACAAATATCTTGCTGATTGCTAAGTTTAAACCGACCTCAGCCATTTACTGAAGCCTGTCCAACTTCCTAGGGTTATAGATTGGTTTTTAAAAAATGTCTACTAAAATGTTATCTGATGCAGCATTAAAAATAGCATTTTGTATTAAAAATGAATTTAGATGATTTCCCACAGGAAAAATAAAAATCTTGATTCATTCCAACATCACAAAATTTAGTTTTACTTGAATGATTTTTAGCATTGCAAGTTTTTCTAAATTATCCAGCTCAAGTTGGACCCCAAGTGTATTTTCAAACCATGTTGAGATTGTTCTAAATGAATTTAAAGAGATAAATATCAACTTCAAATGTCTATCAGAAATTAAAAATATTGTAAAAATACTATTACAGAAAGAATGAAGCACTTCTTAAACTGACATACTTCACACAAATCACAATTGCTAAGTTATAAATGAAAACATAGCATGTTATTTTCAACATAATAATCGTGAGGAAAATGATTTTATTATAAATTGAATGGAAAAACATTCATAACTATAGTTTCTTTAACCACAGGGGAAGTTGAAGCTTGGGAATTGAGTGCTTTTGTAATATTAGTGGTTACTGACCTTGGTGTCTCATCTATTGATGGAAAAAGTTGAATGACTAGATATTATTGATACTTTAATATTTCAACTGACTACTTGCAGGTTAAGCTGCCTATGAATGACTTAAATGCTCTTGTTCTCCATCTGATTTCCAGCTTTCTAGGATGAGTAAACCACAGGTATATTGCTGTTCAAAACATATTTTGGAAGTTTTGTGTGTATACACATGTGTGTATGTAACTATATGTATGTACAGACATGTACTTACGCTTCCTTAATGTTTGAAATGTTTGAAATGTAGAGCCTTTTGGTTTTGTTTTATCTTTGTATTGAGGTAACATTACAGTATAACATTATTTATTTGCAATAGCACAGCGGGTAGGGCATTTGCCTTGCACATGGCCAACCCGGTTTTGATTCCTCCATCCCTCTTGGAAAGCCTGGTAAGCTACCAAGAGTATCCCGCCCGCACTCCAGAGCCTGGAAAGCTCCTCGTGGCATATTCGATATGCCAAACATGGTAACAAGAAGTCTCACAATGGAGATGTTACTGACGCCCACTCTAGCAAATCGATGAACAATGGGAAGACAATGCTATAGTGCTATGCATCATTAAAATGAACATTTGCATGAACTACATTGTTCACAGCTTTAATTCTCCAGGACATTGACCCTATTTACTTGACGGGTTTTACATATCTTATATGACACTCCTTCCCTTATCAAGTTGTATTTTATTATTTTTTTGTATTATTATTGGTCAGTTATTTTCCCTTTGTAAGTATTTTAAAACATCTTTGCTTCATTGTGATGTCCATAGTATCAACATAACTTTACAATTATCATTAATTCATTCATTTATAGTTTTACTTGTTGACATTTTGATAGTTTTTGCTCGATGTAAAGAAAATCAGACAACAACAGCATCAACATGTAGGGTGAGTTGAGAGAGAAGAAATGAATGTGGAGGCAGATATTAGGAATCTGAATCAGGGTTGGGACACAGCTTAAAGGGAGACTCTGAGTTCAATCCCTGACACAGGCTGGCTTCTGAACATGATGGGGTTCAGCCTTACAGGTCCCAGAGAACCCCGGTCAAAGTACTGAATCATCAGACTCAACTCTGGTTGGGCATTGATGGCAGTGAACTTGGCTCTTTTCACTCCCCAGCACTGTTGCAGGTGCCCCTTATGAGAAAAATCTCTCTGTACCACGGCCGTGATATGGAGGAGGAATGGGAGGCTCCGAGTCTGCAGAGATCTGACAATCATTTCAGTTTCGATGAGAAGCTATGGCAGCAAGGCAGGTTGTCAGTGTGACTCTTAACGGAAGTCATTCTTGTCACCTTCAGATAGGACTGTCAACTTCTCCCCTGATCCAGGCTATTTCTTTTCCTTTTTAAATTTGGCCAACCCTCGTGATCAATCCTCCTACTTCCCTACCTACATTTTCCTTCAATCCCCTCTCCAACTAATCTTTATGCACAGTAATTATAGATACTGCTATATTTGCAATGGTTTAATTTGGATTTTAATCTTTACTCAAAACTAATCATCCTACCTCAGAGTTTAGAACTTATTCTTAGCATTTGCTTTAATAAACTAAAAAGTGATTAAACTGTATGTTGGGCAGAAATCACATTCAAAGATATTAAGCTAAACCCTAGGTGAGAAATTACTACTCAAGCAAAAGAGATGAGTCTTGTTTTGGAGAACTTGTGCATAGCCTTGAGAGCTTAGAAGCTGGAGAACACTTATTATCATTTCAATGTATTGTTAACAGGGAAACTTTGAATTTGTTCATAAACAAAGGGACGATATGACAAAGATATAGGTATTGAAAAACAATGACAGTTGATAATAGCACTATAACACTGTCCTTGACAATATCAACATTATCGACATTGCTAATAAGCAATAAAAATAAATCATTGAGGGCCTGTTCTAGGGGCAAGTTTAAGGGGTGGTTGGGGAAATTGGAGACAATGGTGGACGGAAGGTGTAATGGTGGTGGGATTGGTGTTGGAAAATTGAATACTATAACACATCATGATGGATAGCTTTGTAAACCACAATGTTTATAATAAAGGGAAATTTGCATGTCTATATGTAGGCTTTATCTATTCCATGTAAACTCCAAAATATATTAACATAGAACTGGCTTAAAAGTGTTATTAATGGGACCAGAGCGATAGTACAATGAGTAGGGTGTTGCCTTAAAGGTGGCTGACTAGGGTTCAATCCCCAGTATCCCATATGGACCTCCAAGCATCTCCAGGAGTAATTCCTGAGCACAGAATAAGGAGTAACCCCTGTGCATTGCTGGGTGTGAATCAAAAAGCAAAATAAAATAAAATAAAATAAAAGTGTTATTAATGACAGGTGAGATATGGTGGTTATTGTCATGGCTAGATCCAAGAATAAAATGAAATTTAATGTAATATACTTTAGATTCCAGAGTTGAAAATGTATCTGTGTAAATTAGAATAGGCAATTTTTAATATTGCATTACATGGTTTTAATTTTCTTATTTACACAGATAATAAAATAATATAGTAAATAATTAAAATAAATTAAAAATAAAATACTAATCACTTATTGATACTTATTGATTTATTTTCTGATTATTCTATTTGCCAGTTCTTAAATTTTTGTTGGAATAAGCAATATATGATAAATTTATTATGTGCCAAAGGGGGCAGGTTGGTACTGAAAGTGAAACTGGGGGTATTGTTGAAGGAAAGGTCACATTGGTGGTGTTGAAACAGTAGATGTTCAAAACAACTGTATAATGAACGACTTTGTAAATCACAGTGTTTTCAACAAAATAAAAAAACAAAACAAAACAAAACCAGTGGCAAGATGATACTGTTGTCATGTGAATGTTCTTGGGAATGTAAATAAACCATGGAGAAAGAAACTCTGGTAGGCTATTGAAGGAGACAGTTTTTTATGAATGGAATAGAGGAAAAACGCTGTGTGAAGAAGAAAAGGAGCTGATAAGTGCTGGGTCTGGGAGGTCTTATTAGCGTCAGTGATACAGGAGACAACACAGAGGATGCTAAAGAGACAAAGGACAGAGCTAAGGCTTAGAGAGGCTGTAAGTAATTAGAAAAGTCGCTTGGAGTATGTGATGGAAAATTAACCAAGCATGACTACTAGGACTGTAGGGTGGCCACAAGGTCCTTGATAAGATTGGACAGCACAGATTTATAGTTAACACTGCTGTTTGACCCCGCAGTGTTCAGCGGGCAGAGAGCAATCAGAGAGCTGGGAGCACAACTTAAGTCTTGAGGTCACTAGGTCAGAAATAATAAGGAGAAAAGAATGCAGAAGTCTGGAGCAGCAGAGACTGTGAAAAGAATTGGTTGTCATCCTGGATTCTGAGTGACACGATGAATGAAATGATGCTCTGGTTAATATATGATGAGAAAATGAAGGTCTTGAGACTGGAAATTATAAACATGTGAAAAATTGATATTGAAACTTGGAGAAAGCTGGATAAAGATTGTCTCTATGTAAAGTAGTCATAGTTTTCCTGGGTGAGATCAGATCTCTTATTTTTTTCCCTCCACTATCATAGAAAAACTATGGAATTATTTGGTGCATACAGGTGAGAAGACAATAAAATCTGAAGCATTTCTTCCCCTCCCCCCACCATAAACTGAAAGTCTTAGTTAAATCATGTGTGAAAAGAGGTTGAAAAAAATGCCTCAGGGACATGAGGATTATATGAGATAAAATAGTGCAGTACCTGCAGGAAATAATACATTTACTAAAATTTCTGGTTTATTAATTTTATTTTTGGTTCATGAGATTAAGTACTGAGCTGGAACGACAGCACAGTGGTAGGGCGTTTGCTTTGCATGAGTCCAACCTGGGTTCGATTCCTCCGCCCCTCTCGGGGAGCCTGGCAAGCTACCAAGAGTATCGTGCCCGCATGGCAAAGCCTGGCAAGCTCCCCTGATATACTCAATATGCCAAAAACAGTAACAAGTCTCACAATGGAGACGTTACTGGTGCCTGCTCAAGCAAATCAATGAACAAAGAGAGGACAGTGCTGCAGTGAGATTAAGTACTATTGCTACAACTATTAATTTGTTACTTATGTCATTGCTTTAAGCACACTGGAACTAAGAATAATGATTTAGTGACTGGCGAATAGTTTGGTAAGCTGCTTGAAGGAAATGCTTTCAGGCCAAGATTTATAAATTCTGACCTCATATTCATCAATTAGCTATTATTTGTATCTCCAGGTAAGTCATGTTGTAGGTATGTCATATTTAAACAATAGTTTGTCGAAGGAGTATATTTAAATTTCTGAGTAGTAAGTTTGGAATTGAGTTCAGGTGTAGAATTTATGTTAGATGGTCTTGAACAAAGTTTTAGTCCTGATTTTATCATCTGTAAAATCTTACATGCTGAGCCTGGCAAGCTCCCTGTGACGTATTAGATATGCCAAACACAGTAACAACAAAGTCTCCAATGGAGATGTTACTGGGCCCGCTCGAGCAAATCGATAATCAACGGGAGGGCCTTTACTTACTTACTTACTTACTTACTATAACATTTAAATAAGGCAATATATGAGCAAATATTGCAAAGTATATAGCTATCCCAAAAGAAGATATCACTCAATATATGTTATTAATGAATCAACAAAAATTTCTTCTAGCAAAATGTGCCATGAATAGAATGCTTTATAAAACAAACTCATATTTTTCATACTTGCATTTCAGTTTCCACAACTCTACTATTTTACTCGACATGACTTTGACGTATAGAAGAATGCATTGTTTTTCCATCTGTGTCATTAATAAAATTTTTTTCTGCTGAGATACAATAATTTTCCTTAGTCAAGTTTAAAGATCTACTCTAGTTCTTTATCTTTCCTGATGTTTTATTATGTTGCTGACTAATCACCACTCTTTTTGAAATTTCTCTCTTTTTGATAAATGTGACTGCTCTTTTATTACTGCCTCTAAAGTTGGGAAAAGTGAAATCAGAAGGCATATAAAGTTATTACAGGGACTGGGATTGTTTCTACTTAAGAGGAGAAGCCAAAATATTAGGATTCTAAGTTTAGGGATATGACAAAAATGGGAACAATGACAATGTATAGTTGAGATACGATGGTAAGGGATATAGTGAAAAGAAAAATATATAGTTAAACATGCTTAAGTTCATAGCGAAGACTTTTAAAATTCAAAGTGGTACCCACTGTATTATCTCTTCAGCCTTCCCACAGATTAATTTTTAACTCGATCTCAATTTTGTTAACATTTCCCCTTTACTTATGTTGGGAGTTTTGCATTTGATCCTTGGATTTTTCCTTTCAACACTTACTCCCCTCAGGAGGGAATCAAGGCTCATAAGCTCAAGCACTGGTCATAGAGTTAGGGTTTTGAAGAGTCACATCCAGAACCAACCTTTGCTTTTTCAGCCTCAAGAAACTTTACCCAGTTCTGTCATTTTAATCGTCAGGTATCTCCAGTGGGACATTTGAAAACTCCTACACATTTCTACCTTTAAAGCAACATTTTAATTTTTATTTTATTAATTTTATTTTGTTATTGGGCAACACCCAGTAGTGCTCAGGACTTACTCCTGACTCTCTGCTTAGAGATCGCTCCTGGTGGTGACTCAGAATCATCTGTGGCGTTGGGGATTAAACCCAAGTTGAGCACATAAAAGGTAAGTGCCTAAACCCCTGTACTTTCTCTCTGACATCTTTGAGATGTAACTATTCCATTCTCTTGCCTTGATTTTATTTTTGAACTTCCCATGTATTTCAAAATCTATATCCAAATTGTCATTCATATGCCATATTTTTCTCTTTCAGTATTTTAAACATATTTTTTTCTTTTCAGGTCCACATTTTTCATTTTCAATTTTTTCTTATCTCTCCAAAGTTTTGCATGGTCACAGGAACATTAACTTTTTTTTAAGACTTTGCTCCTCCAAAACCATTTCCAAATAACAGTTATTCAAACTGTCTGAAAAGATGACCACACTTCAATGTTTCTACCATTAATCAAATCAAATCTAAAAGTGACTTCACCTGGTTTACACATGACCTTCCCTAGTTTAGATTTACCTAAGAATTCTGCCTTATTTCCCATTAATCTCTGGCATACAGATGTACAGATACAACAGAGTACAGAATGTACCAGCTAAAAAATTAAAAATTTGGGGGCACAATACATTATTGCTGTGCTAAGATCTTAATGAAAATTCTTCTCAATGAATGGAAGTTCAAGAATTATGGGTTCTTAACCTCAGTTAAATCAGAAATATTATCCTGTTCAACTTGAAGTGAAAAATGCTGCAAAATAATGCTGTGATTTTTAAGAGTACTATGAGAATTAGAATTCGAGTTCTGCTTATCTATATCTGTAATATTGATATAAACATCTATGTATTCAAATTCCTCATCAATAGAGTAAGAAAATAGCAGTTTCTGCTTTCTAGGACTATTTATAATGATTTTATTGATAAAAGTGATCAATACAGTTGAATCACATTTTATTTTCCGGAACTAATGTTAAGATGGATATTTCTTCATCTTGTTGCATTCTGGAGAGACCTGTTTCTGGATAGCCCTCATATATAATTTCATACCCATGATACTCAGTTCTTAATAGCTCCTCATCTAAATAAAAACTATCCCAATCTTACACCTTTAATGAAACAGCCAATAGATATCTTTCCCCACATCATTCTATCCATCTCTTGAGGGGCTTTTGGTGACTAAATTCTGTACCACACATATATTTAGTCTTATATATGTAGCTCATATATGTAATCTCATATATATATATAATTTCACCCATACAAGGTCTGGTATTATAAGACGATAAAATTCTATTTTATACTTTTAGGGAAGCACATTATTTGATAAGAAGAATAAGCATGATAAAAGAATAGTTTAAATGATGAGGTTGTTGAAAAGTCAAGGTTGAACACAAGGCAGGAATGGGCCAGAATGCTGTATGGTATTTAATGTCTTTATTAAGCATACATGGAGATAAAAGTGATAGAGATTAGTAAAATGATTTGGCAATTCTCAGAATTTGTTGCTAACTACCAGTGTTTTATGTGTCGGGAAAATTCACTTAAACTGAGAATGAGAAATGTATAAACTTACACATATCATTCATTCTTCAATTTGCATTTGAGGAACTAGATGAAATATACTCATTTTATATTTTACCTGAGCATCAGAAGAAGTCAAGAAAACTGATGTGCATTAGAAAGGAGAAGTAACTTTTATTTCATAAGTAGAGGAAACTGAGAGTATTTATTATTCATAATAACCTGCTGGTTCCAGAAACTCATTAATACAGACCCAGCATACATTTTTTTCAGGGAGGAACACAACCAGCTGTGTTTTTATCTAGTCCTGGCTCAGAGCTTGGAGGGTTGTTACCAGTGGTACTTGGGAAAACACAGCATAAAGCAAAAAGGTCTTATAAACATGACTTCTAAGATGTCCTTAACAGAACTGAAAACATAAAAATTTCCATTCTGATATCATGGATATCTTAAAAAGAGTGTTAGTATCTTAAAAAATATTCCACTCGAATTATAATTATTGCACAAAGAAGATATTTTCTTTTTAAGAATCTTAGAATTGTTCATTTTGAATCTGTGTTCTTCTTCACATCTAAAGATGAGTGACAGTTCTTCATACACAAGTGACTTTTAAAGTGTTTTGTTCTTTCAAAGGAATGTTTTTCAACTTGAGAAGGCTGCTAGATAGCATGACTTCCTCAGTTTAATTTCATGCCCTAATTTGTCACTACTGACTTGGTCAAAACCTCAGACCATCTGCACAGAGCTACTGGGAATGATCAACAACAAAAGTGACAAAGCAATGTCCCTGTCTCCAAACTTAACCCTGGAACCAACCCAAACTTGCAATGAACAGCTGTACTGTCTTGCTATAGGATATCATACTGATGGAAAGCTGTGAGGGAAGACAGTTGTCACCTTTCCATGTCAATAATGTCAATAATTAAATTTAAATAGAACTGGCCTCTTGGAATTCATAGTTATTTGGGCTGTGTGACCTGCACTGAAATGGACTGAGATTTTATTTGAAGTGTTGCTCTTCTGGTCCTCATCAGCTCTCCTGATGTCATTTCCCTGCATACCAGGAATTTGCATCCTGAAAGGAATGCACCATTGCCATGTGTTCTCTCTGGGAACTTTCTGGAAGTCATCCTGACTTTGTGAAGCATATTAGATATTTTACCTGTTTGTATTATTATATATGTTCCCAAGAATCCTAGCTTAGAACATTCTCAACAATAGGATAGGTCAATCCTTGTTAGTTTTGAGATCTAACAAATTATTCATATTTGCTAAGTCAAGAGGGATCAAAGTGTTTTGGGATAATTGTTCCTCTGTTAACCATCACTTTATTCTTGGAGAGTTCCGAGCACACTTCACTTCAGGGTAAAGCAACAGTTCTTAACCTAAAGCATTTACTTTTCCAGATCCTACCTTATAATTTTGGCACATATAGATAAATAAATAGACAACATGTGTGGAGTAATCACCCCAATTTAATAATTTTATCTATATTTTCACAGACATCCTTCTTGTTTCTATTGAAATCTTAGTATCTTTTGCAAATATAACAAAATTAAGCTAGAAATGGGGCTGGAGCGATAGCACAGCAGGTTGGGCATTTGCCTTGCACGTGGGCGACTGGGGTTTGATTCCCAGCATCCCGTATGATCCCCCGAGCACCACTAGGAGTAATTTCTGAGTGCAGAAGTAACCCCTGTGCATACTGGGTGTGATCCAAAAAGAAAAAAGAAAAAACAATTATGCTAGAAATAATTCTGATAATCTGTTTTTAAGATTATTAGGAATATTCTTTATTAGATTCCTGCATTGAGATGTTTAAATCCTCAAAAACTCATCTGAACTAAAACTTCCTTTCATTTTTATTCATCTATTCATCTTACCTAAATGAGCATTATATCAGAGTAAATTTAAGTTGCCATGAATAATAAAGTAAAGGTAAAGTAAAGTAAAGGCCCTCCCGTTGATCATCGATTTGCTCGAGCGGGCCCAGTAACGTCTCCATTGGAGACTTTGTTGTTACTGTGTCTGGCATATCGAATACTCTCGGTAACTTGCCGGGCTCTCCGAGAGGGGCGGAGGAATCGAACTCGGGTCGGCCATGTTGGCCGCTTGTAAGGCGAACACCCTACCCGCTGTGCTATCGCTCCAGCTCCATGAATAATAATCACAGATAATCAAGCAGGTAACCAAGACTAATTGAACTTTAAAAAAAATGCTTCCAAAATTTCTCTAATGGACAAGTAAAGGTTGTGGCAAAATACTGATAAGTTTCAAAAATTCTATCCACTTCAAGTGAGTTTTCAGTATTCACATATTCATTCACTAGTTCACTTAATCATTCTCTCAATAAATTATTTTTTGCATATGTACTATGTGCAAAATTATACGAATTTTTTGCTTTGATAAATATAAAGATTAATCTGGGTCTTCCTTTTTCTTTTTCTTTTTTTTAATGTAGGAGTATTGCTATTTATTCAGCCACTGATTAGGCTGATTAAATTGTGCCTGAACTCCAACTTACTTTTTTTTTAAATTTTTTTATAATTTTATTTTTTGAATCACTGTGAGAGCAGTTACAGAGCTTTCGGGTTTAAGTCTTGGTCATAAAATGAAACACTGATACCTTCCCCAGTGCCCATTATCCACCACCAAAATCCCCAGTATCCCCCCATCCCACACTCTCCCCCTACCTGTGGGGCAGATGATTTCCAAATTATTCTCTCTATACTTTGATTACATTCAACATTTCAACACCACACACACCATTATTATTTGGGATTTTACTCCAACACTCAGATCTGCCGAAAAGGCAACAGTAGACAATTTGTTTTCTATTGTTGGTTATGAATAACGTATGATGTCGCGTGGCTGCAGTAGTGGCAGTGTGATTTTGAAATTCCGAAATTTTAACAGTTAAATCTGGAGGGATTCCTTGCCAAAACCTATTGGGTTCTGAGATTTGTTCCTGAGTCTCTGGGATCATTTCTAAAAAAAGCTGCTGGGTATCAAGATTTGTTTCTGAGTCTCTGGGATCATGGCTGTTAAGCAGCTTGATCAGGAGCCAAAGAGGCCGTTTGTGGGTGGCCACTCGGGGTCTCCTTGGGACACGGAGTAAAGGGCCGGCTCCATCCCCATCCCATGAGGCTCCACGTGCCTCGTCACTGCTGGCCCAAACTTGACTGTCCAGTGTCCTCTGGAGGATGACAGTCACTAGGCCACCAGGGGGTACAGGCCAAGGCACAAAACCTATTCCCACCTGGGGTGACCCAGCACCGGTAGCCTACTGTAGGGACTGGATGCATTTCTGCCAAAAGCCATTGGGTTTCGAGATTTGTTTCTGAGTCTCTGGGATCATGGCTGTTAAGCAGTTCAATCAGGAACCAGAGAGGCCATGCCTCCAAATTATATAGCTGAGCCCGAGGTGGTTTGTGGGTGTGTCTCCCACATACCTAACTTTTGGCCGTTTACTTTCTTGGTAAAGTTTGCCCCAAGTTTTTTGGGTCTGGCCAAAGGCACAGAAGCCATTTTGGGGTATCTGGAAGTCTGAAGGCGCCATGAGGCTGTTGATGCACTCGCCTCACAGGTATAGACTGATCTTCTGGTGGCACCATACCCCCTGGGTCTTTATTTTTCGATAAGATTATACTACTATAGTTTATACATTAAACAATTACATTATATAAAATTCAAGTTAAAATCGGGTTTGTGCTATAATGAATGTTGTGACATGCTAGTAAGCAAAAGATAATTTGTAGACTGGGATGGATCAGGGTGGTTCAATTTTATTGGAAGATGTGTTGTTATAGAAAGATCAATATAAATGTTTTCTCAGAGAGATTAGAAGGAAAAAGAAGACAATATGGTAATAAAGTCAAATTTAATAAGAACACAGAATAGTATATTAGTTATGAGAATAGAAGAAAGAATAGAAGAAATAATATAAAAGTAAAGTTTCTGAAGTGTAATGATCAATTTGGGTGATTGGATGGTGGATGAGCTTCGAGAGGTTTGGAGTAAACAACAAACTAAACTGACTTTAAAATTTTAATTAAAGAAGCTCCAGAGTGCCCAGGGAATATATCTGTCTCTGTGATCAGGAGTGACCCTGGTGGTTCTGGTATGGAATCTGGGTCAGTTATACCAGAGAATCTATGGATAGGACCTCTGAGTAATTCTCTGTAATCACCGGTGCCACTCAGAAACCATATATTCCTAATTTAATTTTTAACTTAGTTACTCTGTATGGGAACAGTCATTTTGAGCAGTGGAAGTAGTGTTACATGTAAAGCAGATATTTCAACTTACATTCATATTTGAAAGACACTTTTCTAAATAGGACTGAATTGCCAATGAAATACACATTTCCAGCTAGTAAATAAAAATGTATAGCTAATAATTTGATTTCTAATTCCTTTTTACTAATTCTTATTTTTCCTAGTAGATAGAGAAATTCTTATACACCCTGATTAACTGCATCAATAGCTTCTCAGTGACAGGCAGAAAGTAAAATTTTATGGAACCAAATTAAAATGTTTTGTAAAAATAAAATCATAAAGCTTTCATTCAGAATCCCAAAGAAAAATAAATTTCTTTTAAGCAAAAAATGAAGGTATTTTTTCCTGATAGGTTGTTTCATTCTACAAAATCTTTATCATAGACAGACGATAGATTGTGTGTGTGTATGGGGGCGGGGGGTTGGCCACACTTGACAATGCTCAAGGGATATTTCTATCTCTGTGATTAGGAGTGATCTGTGGTGTGGTGGGCGGGAAGAACTACATGTGGTGCTGGGGATTTAAATCTGGGTCATATGCCTTCAATGCAAGTGCCTTCTCTCCCATACCATCCCTCTGGCCCTATATTTTTTCATTAGCAATTTAGCTGAGGATATAATTCTATTAAATTATATGAATAAAGTATTTGAAGGAAATCTATCAAGATCTAAATAGTGATATATGGCCAATTAAGTTCGAATAATAATTTTCTCTATGTTTAACCTTCTTTTTAATACCCAAAGTAGTATATTAATCATTTTAAAATAAATGAAAATACAAAGATTTAAAAATACCTTTTCAGTTTTACTTATTTTCCCCGATTTTCTAGCAAGCTAACACACATATTAATGGATTCGATATTTGTAAAACAAAAAAATTTGTAACAGCACTATTACTATAGGAAAATATAAACATCGGTCCTGTTTTCTTTCTGTACATTTTCAATAGCACAGTGGTAGGGCGTTTGCCTTGCACGCAGCCAACATGGGCGACCCAAGTTCGATTCCTCCGCCCCTCTCGGAGAGCCCAGCAAACTGCCGAGAGTATCTCGCCCGCACGGCAGAGACTGGCAAGCTCCCCGTGACGTATTCGATATGCCAAACACAGTAACAACAAAGTCTCCAATGGAGACGTTACTGGGCCCGCTCGAGCAAATCCATGAACAACAGGAGGACCGTGACTATGTAACTAAAGTGTATTTTAATATAAACACAAAATTATAAGTACTAAATCCAAGCTTCTAGTCTATATCAACATACTTATTGGAAAAATGAAAGTGTGATGAATAGTTTGCTTCCCATATGCATCAATACAAGGAATATTTTGTCTTATGTCCACTGTAAGCAAATAAGCATGCTATTTTATATAAGCATGCATTTGTATTTTCTTTAGCTTTTGATTTTCACTGTCACTGTCCTCCCGTTGTTCATTGATTTGCTTGAGCAGTAACATCTCCATTGTCACACTAGTTACTGTGTTTGGCATATTCAATACATCACAAGTAGCTTGCCAGGCTTTGCCATGTGGGCGAGATACTCTCGGTAGCTTGCCGGGCTCTCTGAAAGGGGCGGAGGAATCGAACTCAGGTCGGCCATGTGTGCAAGGCAAATGCCCTGCCTGCTGTGCTATCGCTTTGAAACAGTATAAACAAAAATTTATATAATTTCTCTTCATACTTTATATGGCTGTTTCATTAAAGATGCATGTTGGATGTAATCATTTCAGGAATTTTTCGCCACTGTCTTTACTTTTTTATTATGTGTATGAAGCAATTATCTTCATTTGTGTATAAAAACAAAAAGCATGTGAAAGTAAGTAACTTCAATATGGAGTTCAACAAAAGGTAAAGTAGAACCTTTTCTGTTCTCTTCCATAAAGTATAAAAGTAAAATATACTAGTAAAATGCAATTTGAAAATTAAAAAACTCACATGTGCTGCACTTGGTGCAAGATAAAAATCAAGAGAAGGTCCTGTCATGACTAGTTCCTAGTTTCAATTTTTTCCTTAATTTTTTTTTTGGGTCACACCCGGCATTGTGCAGGGCTTACTCCTGGCTCTGCACTCAGGAATGACTCCTGGTGGTGCTCAGGTGACCGTATGGGATGCTGGGAATCAAACCCAGGTCAGCCGTGTGCAAGAAAAGCTCCCTTCCCGCTGTGCTATTGTTCCAGCCCCCTCCTAGTTTCTTTAGTTTTGAAAATTTGCAGTTGGTATATTATGTGAAATAATATTCCTCCTCTTTTTTGGCATCAGTGGGAAATATATCTTTTTTTTTTGAAATACAGAGGAAGAGAAAACATAAAATTCTGGCCATGATCCCTAGAAACCTTATGGCTATTACTCTAATAAAATCAGCCCCTGATTTTCAAATCATATTTTGAAGCACTATACTTATGTGGCTATTTTCTTAGGAGGGCTGGAGCAATAGCACAGTGGGTAGGACGTTTGTCTTGCATGCGACACACCGGGGTTTGATTCCTCTGTCCCTCTCGGAGAGCCCGGCAAGCTACTGAGAATATCCCGCCTGCATGGCAGAGCCTGGCAAGCTCTCTGTGGCATATTTGATATGCCAAAACAGTAATAAGTCTCACAACGGAGATGTTACTGGGCCCACTGGATCAAATTGATGAACAACGGGAGGACAGTGTTACAGTGCTATTTTCTTAGGAAGTCCATAGTGAATATATATTACTAATACTTTCACTCTGATTTTATACAACAAGCATTTAACCTGAGTATAATTATAATAGTTTTAACTGTTATAGGTTACTTACATCTGATATAAACAAAAGAAAATCTTACTTTGATATGATTGAATCACAAAAATGGTGGATTTCCTGATTTCCAGGTATTACCCTTAATGTATCACTGTCACTGAATCACTGTTGTCCCATTGTTCTATGATTCGCTCAAACGGGCACTAGTACTATCTCCATTAGTCCCTGTCGTATGCTAGTGTAGCCTGATGGCTTACTGGGGGCTCTACCCTTAATGACATTTGACAAAATAGAGAAATAAGGCTAAATGGATAAGATGGTTGCCCTGCCTGTAGTCAAGCTCTGTTGGGTTCCTGTCACTGTCACTGTCACTGTCCTCCTGTTGTTCATTGATTTGCTCGAGCGGGCCCAGTATGCTGCATATATATATATGATCTCTGGAGCACTGCCAGGAGTTATCTCTGGCACAGAGCCAGGAGTATATCCTAAATATAGTCAAGTGTGCCCCTCCCCGACACACACAATAAATTTATCCCCAAACTTTCCCCACTAAAAAAGCCAAAACAAAAAAATATAGAAAGAAATCAGTAGCAAATGGGCCAAAGAAGTCTGTGTTGCTGCAGAGTATAATTTTGATAAATATACTTAAAATTAATCTACTTGCTCACTTGTTGGGACTGGAGTGATAGCATAGCGGTAGGGCATTTGCCTTGCACGCAGCCAGCCCGGCCGGCCAGGTTTGATTCCTCCACCCCTCTCAGAGAGCCTGGCAAGCTACCAAGAGTATTCAATATGCCAAACACAGTAACAAGAAGTGTCACAATGGAGACATTACTGGGCCCGCTCGAGCTCGAGCTCACTTTTTGCTGCAATTATGAGCAGGTAGCAAACGCTAAATATACCCAGGAACTTTACATCTATGGAGTGTAAAATTTAGTTTGAGATGTTTCCCAAGGAATATTGGAGGACATGACTATGAGAGAAAGTGGAAAATCAGAACAAGTCACTTTTTTTTTGGAACAAGTGAATTTTTAACAGTGGCATCGATTTATGGTTGTGCTTTGTTGCATGAATGCCATGTCTGGGAAAGGGGAGGGGCATGCAGAAAGGGGAGGCTCTGTTTTCTGGATTCTTATGAGACTCCTTGTAAGCAAGTTGAAGACAATTTTATCACCATCTTTTCATTTCTCTACAAATAACAAATTACAATGGAGCTCATGCACTATAGCACTGTCTTCCCGTTGGTCATTGATTTGCTTGAGAGGGCCCAGTAACATCTCCATCGTGTGACTTGTTGTTACTGTGTTTTGGCATATCAAATACGTCATATGTAGCTTGCCAGGCTTTGCCGTGTGGGCGAGATACTCTTGATAGCTTGCCAGGCTCTCCACGAGGGGTAGAGGAATCGAACTTGGGTTGGCTGTGCAAGGCAAACGCCCTACCCGTTGTGCTATCGGAGCTCATGCAAAATGATAAAATATATGTAAGCCAGGACTTTTGATACATTTTGATTTCATACAAAATCGGTAGGTTATTATAGTGATACATTTGGACTGGACTAAAATAAAAAGTAAAAGATAGCCAATGATGATATAATGTTAGAAATAATCCTTGCAAGAGAAGTTGAAATAATAAAAATAATTTAAAAGAATGTGTAAGTTCTATGAGTCACAATGGAAAATTAAGCTGTTACACAAATGATTGATCTTGAGCAATTTAGCAGGAAGATGTGCAATTTGCCAGTGTTTATTTCTTTGACAATTCTTTTTTCACAAATAGTGTTTTGGGAGTTTGGGATTTGGATAAACAATCCCTCTAAGCAATTATATTGTAATGGTCTAGTATCAGGATAAGACTTAATCCTGTCCTCTGACAATCCTTAACTCTCAGTGAAAGTGTCTTGCCTTGGGGCATGTTTATTTCATGCAGGTAAACGAAGATGTTATATTCTATATTAAAATGTCCTTTTCATTCAGGACTCATAGAAGGAACTATGTTTATTCTCAGGAAAATATATATTCATCTGAGTACTTCATTTGCTTTCTTGTAGACTGTTCTCTTTTTGCTTTGGTCACTTGGTCTATGAAAAATAAATGTATTATGAAAATATAGTAAATAAACAGTTTTAATGTGATTTTAGTATGTTTCAATTTCCAGGTATTTTGATTATTTTAATTTGCATTTTTTATTTTCTACTGTGTTTGTATGGGCAAACACATATGCATCATATGAAGACATATTTGTGATATATATGCACATACCTATGTATATCACATGTGTGTACATATGTATATATGTAGTATGTCAAAAATTAAAAATAAAACCATCAAATACCTGATTCCTCCAGTTTTGTTTTGCTCACACAGCCTGGCTTGCATCAAGCATCTATTCTTTTGTTCCATTAGAGCATAAACCACTCAGTTCACAAGTGCCATTTTCTCATCCGTGTTTTCTACCTCAGTGATTCTCAAACTTTAAAAGCATCAGATTCACAAAGGCCAGTTAAAATCTACTTGACTGGATCCCACATCCAGTTTATGATTCAATACTTCTGGGTTGGGTCTAATATTTCTAATGTATGTAAGTTGCAATTCAATTTATGGCTCTACTGTTCAAGAATTATATCTTGAGAGCTCTACATTTTGGCATTTTTTTATAGTATCATCTGAAAGTTAATTGCAATTTGATGAAATATTGTAGGTTTAATTTAAGAGGAAATTTGTTAGAAACAACTAAACGTTCTATTTCCAGCAATAATACATTAAGTGTGAGCACTGTTCCAAATGGCTTTGGGAACCAAGAGGAAATGATTTATATCATTAGCCTACTCACAGACTCCATTCTAATGTGTCCAGAATATAGATGTGCCAAGTGCATCTCCCGTCTGAAGTATGGATCATTAAAAATATGTATCTTCTGGAAATCCTTCTATTCACTCAATATTGGACTGTGATCTTAGCTCTTGCTTCTCATTAGAGTCATCTGGAATGCTTTAAAATATTTGCTCACATTCTAAGATGTCATTTTCAGGGGGTTAAAAATGGAGTACTAGCAGAAACTTTTTCCTTTTTAGTTTTTGGGCCATACTTAGTAATGCTCAGAGGTTATTCTTGGTTCTGCACTCAGAAATTTCTCCTGGTGCCTGGTGGTGCTCGGGGGACCATATAGGATGCTGGAGAGAGAACCTGGGTCAGCCACATGCAAGTCGAGCACCCTATCCAATGACTGTCTCTTTGGCCTTAACTTTTTTGTGTTTTAGAACTGCCTTTGAGTTTAATATACAGCTGAGATTGAGAACCCCAGGTAGGGTAATCTTCTGGTCCTTCTAACTTTTTTTTAAAGTTCACTGTATCACTGTCATCCTGTTGTTCATCGATTTCCTTGAGCAGGCACCAGTAATGTCTTCATTCGTCCTAGCTCTGAGATTTTAGCAAGTGCCATATTAGGGGCTCTTTCAGGGTCAGGGAATGAGACCCATCATTGTTACTGGGTTTTGGCATACTGAATATGCCATGGGGAGCTTGCCAGACTCTGTCGCGCGGGCAGGATTCTCTCAGTAGCCTGCTGTATTCTCTGAAAGTGAGAACTAGACAATAAGAGATTGCAAATGTGGTTACAAAGAAACTTTGTAAGTCTGTAACTATACCTCACAGTTAATCATTTAAAATTTAAAAAAAAGATTCACCATGAGATACAGTTACAGACTTACAGACATTCGTGCTGCATTTCAGTCATACAATGATCGAGTACTCATCTCTCCACCAGTGCCCATTCTCCATGACCAATGATCCCAGTATCCCTCCCATCACCTCCACCCCACTCTGCCTCCATGGCAGGGCATTCCCTTTTGTTCTCTCTCTACTTTTGGGTGTCGAGGTTTGCAATATAGGTATTGAGTGGCCATCATGTTTGGTCTAGTCTACTTTCAGCTCACATCTCCCATCCCTTTACTTGGTGGTCCCTTCTCTATCTGAGCTGCCTTTTCCCCCAGCATAAATGCCAGAACTTTGTTTTTGTTTTTGAGCCACACATGACTTGCTCAGGACTTACTCCTAGCTTTGAGCTCAGGGATCACTCCTGGTGGGCTTGGGGTATCATATAAGGTCCTGGGAATAGAATGCAGGTCAGCCACATGCAAGGCAAGTGCTTTATTGACTATACAATCGCTCTAGTCCCTTTATTGACAGAATTTTGAGATTTTGAAATGCTGATTGGAGATAGAATGTCTTTGAAATATTTTACCATTTTGAATTTAAACAATTTAATGGTGTGCACAACATATATTTGATTTGAGTAGATACTTTTCCTTATTCTCTTTTCATTTACTCTATAGATGCTATTTTATAGTACGGAAAAACATTTTAACTTGATTATACATTAGAGACTCACAAACTAGATTCGATCAAGGAGTCATAACAAAAGGGTTTTTGAATTTAATGTAAGGCTCAAAAGGGTCAAACAAGAACAGAATAATGCAAGATATAGAGAAAACAGATCCATGGAACCCTCATTAATCTATTTGTTACTTTTTGAATGCCCTTGAGGGAAAGAAGAAAATTTTAATATAATGTGAAATATTGAATCTATCTCCAAGTAATTTACCAAATACAGGGACTGTATTATGGCCTCTTCAGCTCTGTATAAAACTAGGAGTGAATGAAAGTAAATTGTTAAACTCCTGGAATCTTCCTGGGAACTGACAGAGGTGGATAGGAGAATACTGCGTTGAACTGAAGACAGTTCAAGCATTATGAACAAAAGATAAGTCACTATGGCTATTCCACAGGCATCTTAATTTCTAAACGAAATTAGACACTGGCATTTAAATTTATCTAAGGAAGATTGCAGAAGTTTTGAAATGAATGCGTAACTACTCTGCAATGTATCAGGAATATGAAAACTTAAATATGATAATTAGAAATGGAGGAAATGTACAAGCTATGAATAAATTTTCAGATATAAATGCATAACAGTTGCAACAAATGCTGCACATAACATTCATCAGTTTATATACACAGAGTTCATTCTATATTTGCAAAAATATATATGGAAACTGAATTTAACTTGTGCATAATGATTTTAAAATAAACTTGTGCGACAAAAGAGAGAAAGCATTTTATGCTTTTATTTTTTTAAAATTTGAGATAGAATAGAAATTACATGTTGCCAAGCAGATAGGTTCATTAAGTATATAACCTGAACACATACTGTTTTTTTAAAAGTGTATTAATTAATATTCCTTATCATTACCCATTAGTTTGGCTAGGGATTTAATAGACATTTATATTTACAAAGAAAGATAAATATAGCAAAGAATAAACAGTTTTATAAAATGAAAATACTGATGAGTAAAATCTATGGAACCCTCGTTAATATATTTTTGCTTAAAATTTTCTGATGTCGGAAAATTCTTCATTGATAGTCAAATGTGTTTTAAGGTGGTTTTATAAGTTGGAAAATGTTTATTTTCTTTTCTACAAAGACAATTTGTTAAATAGTTGTCCTGCAGAATACATTCTATTACCAAGAATCAGTGATCTGTGTAGTCAAATAGGAAGGCAATTAATCAGCCCACTTGGGTTTGGTCATATAAGATAATTTGCAAGTCAAGATAATAAGTATTATTGATGATACTCAGTCATTCCTGGAGAGATTATCTCCTAAATTGAGAACAACTATAAGAAGAAAATACCTGCTAAGATCGTCTTCAAATACTTATAAATAACAAACAAAATGGTCATTTATACAAGACTTTCAAACTACTCTTCCTGTAAATTTCATATCTGTGTGTATGCATACATACAAAAATTACTGTCGTAAATCATTGTTTTTGTTCATTCACAGCACATACACTGAGCTTAATTCTGATAGATGGTGCGAAATCATGTTAAACGTTTATAACATTAAACTGTTATAAGTGTTTTTCCTATCTCTGTTGGAAATACTCTCTCAGTGAAGTAGCATATTTATATCTCAAACTTTTACTGAGGACAGCACCAAATAAAATCGTTCTTATCCAGGAAAGAAATTAGTTGTTAAACATTGCATAAAACTAGAAACACAAACATTTATTTGCACTGTGTTTACTTTTCCTATTTTTTAAATCATGTAAGCGATGAGAGGACCACTGATACCTTTTCCAAGTTTGACAACTCAAGTAGAGGAAGAACAAGAAAGGAAAGTGATTTTTTATGACTCATGTGGAGTAATCCCAAGAAATCCATGTCCTGTACGTTAATAACAGTGTTCATACGAGTATTTCCTACCAAATTAGCTTTTATTAAAACGAACCACATGGGGTCCAGAGGGATAGTTCCAGAGTAAGATGGTGGCCTCATAGGCGGTTGTTCCACATTTGATTCCCTCATTTAGTCCCTGGACCATTGCCTGTAGGGGTCACTGAACACGCAATCTTGAGTCCTGCCAGGTATGTCCTCAAAATCACAAAAATTAAGTTGAAAAAATAATGAAATGAACTGAAGAAATATGTTTTGTTGTTGGTTGTTTTGTTTTGGGGCCTCCTGAGCAATGCTTGGGTTTATTCTTGGCTTTGTGCTCAGGAATCACTCCTAGTTTGCTCAGGAGATCATATGGGATGCCGAGCAAAGAACTGATGTTGGCTGCATAGCCAGGAATTGTCCTACCCATTGTACTATTGCTCCAGTCTCAGAGATACGTTATTAATTTCTATGCAATCAGCAAAACAAAGCAAGGAACAGAATATTTTTGTTAACTTTTTAATCGTAAGAATCTGTTACCTTTAAAATTAAATTCTCATTAGATCACTCAGTTGAGAATTTTCATTTCCTGCATTCTGCAGCCACATTTATTCAGTTTTGAATCTCAGTAGAAGTTCCGGGAATGTTTTTTCTTTCTGGCTATGGTTAGTACTCTCAGACTGAGAAAAAAATACACAGAATTTCACACTAAATTTACGGTTTAGATAAGTATATATACTTTTTAGTTTGAATAGATCCCAAGGAAAAAATATTCGTTGTTTATCTTAAATTAAAACTTTACTGGATGCTTGACCCTGCAATCAACCTGCATACATAGGCCAGCAAAAGGAATCTTACAATTTATAGATCTATATTTTTCCATGTCTATCATTCCCTTTTATAGTTCCATTGCAAATATAAACATACTTATTTGCATTGCCATGGCAATCCTACTCATGTCTTTAGTTCAACTCTTTTCTACTTTCTGAGGCATTTTAATACAGTATTCTCAGTTTTCAGGAACAGCTTCACTGTTTTTCAAGGGTTCTCTAAATTTTAAAAGAAATAATTAGAGAAATGGTCCCCTAAATTCATTTCTTGGTCCACTGACTACATTTTCTTCCCTTCTAATATGCCTGAGCGTCCATCTTCTTTTTAGCCATTCTGTTCCTTTCATTTCCCTATCGATTTATTTCCCTCTTATATGGATTTATTTCTCTCTTATAGTATCTTTGGGCTGGAGTAATAGCACAGAGGGTAAGGCATTTGCCTTGCACGCGACTGACCAGTTTTCAATTCCTCCACCCCTCTCGGAGAGCCCGGCAAGCTACCGAGAGTATCCCGCCCGCACGGCAGAGCCTGGCAAGCTCCCCGTGGCGTATTCGATATGCCAAAAACAGTAACAACAAGTCTCACAATAGACACATTACTGGTGCCTGCTGAAGCAAATTGATGAACAATGGGAGGAGAGTGCTACAGTGCTATAGCATCTTTACAGGTTGCTATTGCACAAGGTCTTTCATTTTCTGTTCATAGGTATTCCACAGTTCACAATCACTCCCTCTATGCTTGAGATTTCCTCATACAGTTATGTTTAATGACTCATCTTTCAAATCTTCCTAAAATAAACATCACATATGTTTATTTTAATTCCAAAATATTCGTAAAAAACATATATGCCCTCCATTTACTCTTTGTTTGTTTGTTTTTAGTTATTTATTTTTTACAAAGCTTTTCATAATTGGATTTCAGTCATACAGTGCTCTAACACCCATCCCTCCACCAGTGTACGTTTCCCAGCACCAGTGTCCCCAGTTTCCCTCCCTAAACTCTCCACCTCCAACCTCCTGCCTGCCTCTATGGCAGGCACTTTTCTTTTCTCTCTCTCTCTCTCTCTCTCTCTCTCTCTCTCTCTCTCTCTCTCTCTCTTTCTCTCTCTCTCTCTCTCCCACCTGCCCTCCCCACCGTGTTTGGGCACTGTGGTTTGCAATATTGATACTGAAAGGTTATCTACAATGTCCCTTACCTACTTTTAACCCTCAGCTCTTGTCCAGCGTGATCATTCCAGCTATTATTGTTAAAGTGGTCTCTTCTCTCTCTTACCTACCCTCAGCTCCACGCACCTTTATGGTTAGTTCCAACTATTGATCTGTCTTCCTAACCCCTGTTTTCCCTGGTCATGGATATTATTCTTCTACGACACTGAAACTAAAGATATCTTCAAAGAAGAAATGCCCCTGAACAAGCAAGTGGAACCAGAGATAAACAAATGGGACTATCTTAAACTAAGAACCTTCTGCACCTCAAAAGAAACAGTGAGCAAGATACAAAGACAGCCTATGGAATGGGAAAGGATATTCACCTAATACCCTTCTGATAAGGGGTTAATATCAAGGGTATACAAGACTCGGGTTGAATTCTACAAGAAGAAAACATCCAATCCCATCAGAAAAATGGGGTGATGAAATGAACAGAAACTTTCTCAAAGGAAAAAGTTTGAATGGCCTAAAGGCACATGAAAAAATGCGCCTCCATTTATTCTTATAGTTGTTATTATTTTTCCCCTCGAAAGATCTGTGGATTTCCAATTGGGTTTCTCTGGTTTTAGTATTACTTCCCTCAGTCTTATTTATTTATTTATTTATTTAAAATTAGTTACTCATTTTATTTTATATTTTTTTCTTTTTGGGTCACACCTCGCGATGCACAGGGGTTACTCCTGGCTCTGCACTCAGGAGTTACTCGTGGCGGTGCTCAGGGGACCATATGGGATGCTGGGAATCGAACCTGGGTCGGCCGTGTGCAAGGCAAACACCCTACCCGCTGTGCTATTGCTCCAGTCCCTCAGTCTTTTTTAAAAGAATAATTTCATTTATTTATTTTTATTAAAGGACTAAGATTTACAAAGTCAATGATAGTTGAGTTTTAAGCCTATAGTATTTCAACATCAATCCCACCACCAGTGACAATTTTCCTCCACCAGTGTTCCCATATTCCCTTCCCACTCCAACCCCCACCTTCCTGCCTGTCAACTTGACAAGCACATTACACAGTTTCAGTGGTTGCACCTTAGATCTCATGTTTTCAGTTTCGTTGACTTTACAAAAGCAGCCTGAATGATCTTTCAAGCACAAAAGCGATCAAGTCACTCTTCTGCATAAATGTTTACAGAAACTTCCCTTTTCAATTAGAACAAATTCTGTACCCCTAATGATGGTTAAGAACCCCATGACTGACTTATTCTCCTTCTCTGCTAGCCTACACAGAAATCTCTTTCAATCACTTATCACAATCCTCTTTAAGTTCATACATATCTTATCATTGCTTGGAATGAATTTCCTTTTCTGACTTCTTCTTTGGATTAGTTCCTCAAGAAAAACTTCGTTCCACTAGATACAATACATTCACATAACTTCACTTATGGATTTTTAAAACTCTATTTAATCTATCTCATTAACTAGGAAAAATCTTGGAAATAACTTTACTGTGTTTATAGATTGTAAGATATTTTCTGATACAAAGCAAATATTCAACAGTGGTTCAAGGTGTGAATAATTAATGAGTTTATTCACTAGATATTTTCAAAAGGTAAGAGTGTCCATTTAGAGCATAATTTTCTGAGAAGTTCAACAGCATTATACAAACTGTATTCACATTAATCTTATTAATGCCAGTGCTTTGCCAAAAAGTAAGATCCTGTTGGTCTTAAAAAGTAGACTTATAAAACCCTGGAGTTTTAAGGAAAAATTGTCTTTTCATTTTCACATACTTCATTTTATGTTATTATAATTTGCAAAGCTAAAAATTAAAATGATTTATTTTATCACGTACTCATTAACCTCTAAAATATTTCTTAATGAAAACTAAAAATGGGTAATGAAAGCTATTGTTCAATAATATGAAGCATATCCCCTAATTCACCATTCAACTCAAGGTTGATACAGAACATTACACATTGTTACTATTTACCTTTGTTTCCTCCCTTGTAATATAAATAATTGATGGAATTTACCACTCCTTTTTGTTTTACCTTACACCCCCTTCTTCAGACCAGTGGCAAGTTCACAGAATTTCCTGTTGCTTAGCCAAAAACTCCCCCATAATCATGTGGCAGCTTAACTGGGTCTTCATGTGTAAAATGGTTGGGTTGAAGAATACAGCCTGACCCTGCCCAATTTCCATATTGTCTCAATTTGTTTTGCAAATTTCATCTCAGCACTGCCTGATTACGAAGTCATTCCAAAATTTCATTTTGATCAGTTCCTAAATGTCACAGTTATTCTGAGAAACGTGGAAGGCATTGAATAGGTACAAGCAATGATTTCTATTGCCTGGAGCTTATTCCCCAGGGAAGAAGAATTAGTACATAGAAGACTATTAGAGAATAACTGAATACTAAATAAGTATTAACCTTAAAGATGATGAGAATTGCAGGAAGGAAAATATCACAGAGGCATGAAATGGATATTTGGAGTTGGGAGGAGATCTTTAATTGAGGAATACTTGCACTTGATCATGAATGAGGGTTACTGGTTTCTTCCTTCCTTCCCTGATTTGAATTTTTTTCACTTCCTCTTAAACTGGTATTGCTTGCTTTGTGTTTAAATGTCCTTACCCAAATTTATAGCATTCTACAAAAGTGCCCAATAGTCGTATTTGAAACCTGACCTTCCCATGCAAGTTTTGCTTCTAGCATAATACCTCATATTTTGTGACAGTGACAAGTGCACTGATGTGACCTCAGGCAGGGTGCGCTTCTTTTTTTTATTCCTGGGAACCCATCTATTCTTGTTTAAAGAGAACACTTCTCTTTTCTGCTAAGTTATTGCTGATAAGTGTAAGATTGAAGATATGACGGCTCACATGTCTCTTCCTTCTGCATACATACAGAAACTCATTTACAGCTGGAGAAAATGAGAACATACAGCCTTGGAAAGAGAATAAGAGAGAATATAAAATTGTAATATACCTGGATTTTACATTTCTGGCTAATACTGAGTTTTTGTTAAGAAGTTATTTTAATTAATTTAGGACAATTTTATTCTTGTCAGAATTATGAGTCCTGAGGGGGAAAAAAAGGTACAAGGTTAATGGGAAGACGAAGAGGATGGACATACGAATTAGGACCTAAGAGAAATAAAGACAATAAAAATCAAGGTGCTGATAAGAAGCAACATCTGGAGAAAGGAATGGCAGGAATTTGTTGGAAACTGAAAACATACAATGTAGAAAAACAAACAGAAACTCAGGAGACGTATTGAAAAAAATGGGGACAACTGAATGAGAAAGTGGGTTTGAAGGGAAGTAATACCCAAACCATGATATCTGAGTTCCTGGCAGAGTTGGTATTTTGTCAGTCTATGGCTTTAGAGAGATGACTCACTCTATACTGGCATAAAAGTGTGCAATACAGGAATTTAATACAATTATGCCTTGTGCCAGCATTTGGGGGAAAATGGTAGCTCATAATTGTGTTTTCTAAATTGTCTTTTTGGATATAATTGTATCATTCCTCTTCCTAATTGGAGCACAGGGAGAATTTTTAGCACAGAACAATATTTCTTGAAGGGTGATCCCTGGATCAACAACAAATATATCACCTGGAATATTTTAAAAACTTGAACTCATGCACCTAACCCCAGAATAAAGAAATCAGAAACTCTGAAGTAGGTGCAGCAATCTGTATTTTTAGTTGCTGATATCGTCTAAGGTTTGAGAACTGATATTATATTCTGGATATGTTGACTGCATAGTAGGTGAGGTAATCCAGTACAATAATGCTATAAATTTTAAATAGGGAAAAACCCCCTTTGAAACTGTATTTCCCCTAATCTGTTTACTCAAAAGCTATATGCTGAGTATACACTATGGGGCAGTGTTCAAGTACTGTGGACACTGAACAGAACCAACCTGAGGCATTCATTCACAATATATATTAGCAATTAAAATTATACTATGCATTATTTATAACAACCAAGAGATGGAAACAGCCTAAGTGCCCATTGACAGATGATTGGATAAGGAATATGTATATATTCAAAATATGATTCAGAATACAACAAAATACAACCAAGCTATAAAAGAAGATGAAATTCTGTCTTTTACAGTTCATAGTTGACTCCAGAGGATATTATATCCAGATGCAAAAATAAGACAAATGTTATATGATTCCATTCATATGGTGTATAATGAAAAGACAAACACAAATTAAATAAAACAAAAAGTTTGGTTTTAGACTTTAAGTCTAGTTGGTAACCAAAGAAAGTAGGGAAATGGGGTAAGTAAATTGGGATACAACGACAGATACTGGTGAAAGATAGAATTTGATTTCAGTGTTCTCCAGGCTCACACGGAGTCGGGAATGGGTGACCTCCCTCTGTGTTTCTGATAACTTGGCAGTCATGCCCAGAAACTGCCTCTGGTGCATATAAGCTCATTAATGGTCATTATCCAGAGACTCCCAAAAAAATCTCTTGGAAGAGAGCAACACAGAATGATACTCCATAGAGATGCCTCCGGGCCCTGTGCCAGGCTGTCTCACCAGGGGAAACCCGAAGAGGGGGCGGGTGAGTTCCTCTCCCCTCCCCAGCAGAGCCCTGGAAGAACTCAATCACCACCATGCTCCTGGCCCATCTTCACAGGCTTGGAAAAGCCTCACGCATAAGTGAAAATGCTGAAAAACTCAGCTATGTGGGACCTGTGATCCACAGGTTCACTATAAGATGCTCCAAGTATCACCAAAAGTGATCCCTGAGCAGTGTTGGGCCTCACCTCAATGTCACGGTCATGGTATCATGGTCCTCCTGTTGTTCATCGATTTGCTCGAGCGGGCCCAGTAACATCTCCATCGTGAGACTTGTTGTTACTGTGTTTGGCATATGAAATACGTCACAGGTAGCTTGCCAGGCTTTGCTGTGCAGGCGAGATACTTTCGGTAGCTTGCTGGGCTCTCCGAGAGGGGAGGAGGAATCAAACTCGGGTCGGCCATGTTGGCTGCTTGCAAGGCAAACGCCCTACCGCTGTGCTATCGCTCCAGCCCATCTATCGCTCCACCCCAATATCTAAATAAAATAAAAATTTAAAAACATGGCCAAATAAAAATACAATGATGCTATAGCAATGCCTTCTGGAACTCGGGGTGTCCACTATGGAATCATGAAGGTGCCCCTATCAATATAAACCAAGGAAAAATGACTAGGAATTAGTTTGATGAGTGACAGATTGAGTGATGTGAAGAAATTCTAGATCTTCATAAAAACAGGCCTGGGCTCTTTGAGGGAACTGAAAACAGGGTTGCCTGTGCAGGGTCACTGCTGACAGTACGTGCTGAAAAGCTGGCGAGGCAGTACAAACAGATCTTGCAGAAATTTGCTAAGTCTATTACCCTTTGTTCCTTTTTTTTCCCTAGGAGCAATTAAGAGATTATTGGTAGGTTAGAGTATGGTTTATGATGATCTGATTCATATTTTGGTTTATCTTTGGATGCAACATTTTCTATCAAAAAAAAAAAAAGCGGAAGCCCCTCCAACTGCACAATAACTGTGGGTGTATTAGCATGATGATTTAAATTCTTTGTAAGTCATAATTGGCTAAGAAAGAAAATTTCCCTAAATAATGTCAGAAAGAGGGTAGGTTGTCTACGTGCAGAATAAGTGAAAGAAACAGAAAAAGGAGGAAGGGCTCAGGGCTCCTTCTGCTTTGTGGTTGTGGCTCAGACTAATTCTGCCCATGCACGTCTGAAGCAGGAATGCAAGTTCACAGCAGTGTCGTCATTTCTCAAGGCTCATCTTTTTCCCCTACACAGGAGGCCCCGACATTCAAGCTAGGCTTGTCTGAAGAATTTGTACTGATGCATGGTTTTATTTGAAGACTTCACTTATCTTCTGGGCTTCACACCCTCCTAGAATAATATCCCAATCTATCTCCTCTGTCCTTGAGAAGATTTTTCCATTTTAAAGATATGTGTGTTTGCTCTGCCCTCTGCCATTATATTATGTTATTGACCACTGCCTGTGCGCAATTGTTTAGTGTTGATCACTGGATAGTTCTGGAATGTTTGAAAAATTACACAAACCCAGCTGTGATTGCACTTGTGTTATAGTTAAGAAGCCTAATACTGTCTGTGGGACAAACGGCCCTGGAATGTCACTGTATCCACCAACAGCTTGAATGTGATTGAAATCATCATTTTTTCCCCCTTAAAGCAACTTGTTTGTGATCTCTTCTGTCTTTAACTGTAATACCTAGTTTCAAAGGTTTTAGGTGGTCTTTCATTTCTTTTTTCTAATGCTTTGTAACAATTGCAACACTTAAGTCATTTTGATTTGCCTGTGGAATACCATTATCACATTTGTTCCTCCTTTTCATCGACCATTTATCACCTTACTCTTAATTACTTCAAAGTAGGATACTTCCACCATATCACTATTTGTTGTCCAAAATCTAAATTCTTTTCTCAGTAAACTCTCAGAAACTCTGTGGATACTCTGTCTATGCCATTATTCGATGAACATAGCTACACCATGTTTGGCACCAAGGAATTCATCAAGGTAGTTTGAAAACAGGGACAAACTGAATAAAGTTAAGTTCTTGAAGGGAAAATGTGTGTGTTCACTTAGTGGTGCTCAGGGACTAATCCTGATCCCAGGTTCCTGGGTTCCTCCTGGTAGGAGACTATAGGCTTGAACCAAGACTTCTGGCTTGAAACCATGCGTGGCAGGTCTTTGAACTGTCTCCCACAATGTCTTTGGAGAGAAAAGTTTAGTTTTTATCAACCTATGCAAATCTTTAACTCAGTCGTACAAGTTCACATAGAATTCTCAATGCACAATGTTATTTCTCCACAATTTCTAGTGCCCTGGTATTTCTCATTGTGTGTTTGGAATATCAACCATGCATTTCTTCCAACATAAATCTGCTTTTCTTGGTCCCAGTTTCAACTATTTACTAGGAACACCTCTTCTTAAAGAATTCACTAAGAAAATGAATCATCTATTGAAAACATAAGCTCAACTATTTTCTTTCTTAAAATTTCTGCAGTTTTCCACTTTTGGAATATATAATTGCCAACTGGTGCATTGTTAGGAGTGTGTTCAAATTCTTTCACTAGATCATTTAAGGGACAAATAAAGTATCCTGCTGTCAAAAATTTAGCTTGGTGGGTGTGTTTTGATGATAGCCCAGAACAGGAAATGATACCTAGTCACCTAAATCTCACTTTCACAAGTACAAGTCAACACTGAGTAACCTATATTTAATATGTTCCTCTTGTACTGTGCCTTAAAAATTAGGTGAACTAGTCATGATGACTTTAATTACAGGCATTATTAGCTCTTCCAACCCCCACTGCTCAAATATCATTCAGTCTACAACTAACTTTGGTGACTTTAATGAACCTGAACTCACAAGCATATCTGTAAGTGTCTAGAGAATGATATTAAGTGGTTTCAACTGAGGATTCTTAGTCTAGACCAGAAACAGTGTCTTATCCTATTCGCCAACATGATGGCAAAATCCTATCCAAAAATTTATAAGAAACTTACATTAATGCAACTCAACTGATGTTACTTCTGGTCTAAGTCCCTTTGTGTGTTGTATATGGCCTAGATATCTTTCCATTTTCATTCCTACCACATGTACTCCTCATGTTGCACACCATGACCACCAGTTAGTTTTCAGTTCCCTGGAGTGCTAAGCTTCCCTTCTCCAGTTCTTCCTGCATGAGCCCTCTCTCCTGCCTGATTTTTGTCATTTCCTTCCTTGATCAATTCCTGTCATACTTAGAGACTTAACACGTAAGAGAGTTCTCTGATCTGGCAAAACAGATAAATCTTCCTTGTACTCTTCTATTCCTTAACTCAATTGTAGTTACATGTTTACTATAAAATATGTTCCTTATTAGCTTATAATCTCTAAGTAGCAAAAAGCCTACACAAGTGTAAAATGTGGTAATATTTTAATTGCCTAAAGTAAACACTAATGCATACTAGAAGCTCAAATGAATAAATGAACATGCATTTTATGAATAACTGTCTTATAAAGCTGCTGGAGAGAAAAACTATTCAAATATTACTTATATCAGATTCCTAGTCTCCTTTTCTTTCCTGAATAGACAGACAGTATTATCTGGATTACATAAAACACACAACATATAATGTGAGGTCACTACAAATTTTAGAAAATGGAGTCAACAAAGGGCTTAAGACAATCAGATGAAACACACACATATTTTGACTTCAAATTTTATAAAAACAAGTGTAGGTAATATCCCAAGAGGCTTGGAGCACGTGCATTTATTAGGGAGCCTTTGGTACATGCCCAAGAAGTGCATGGTCTCCTAGTCCCACTGGGAGTAACACCTGTGCAATGAACCAGAGTAGTCCCTGAGCATTACTGGGTGTGGCGCCCAAACAAGATCAAAACCAAAACACAAGCCCAAATGGCGAAATCTACAAGAAAAAAATAACTTGTACCCAGACAGAATATAACCAATCTAATACTAAGAAAATGTAAGCATGTTCGTTTTGTATAAAATGGTCTCAGGTGTTCATACTAATATGGCTATTCCTGTAATTCTTTTGAATATTAAGTTATTTTACAAATGTATAGAGATGGGTTTTAAAAGGTGAGAAAACGGTTAAGTATGAAATGCCTCCTATCTGGAGCCTTTTAGCATATGATCATCAGTCTCTTACATCTCTATGATCTGCCCTCAAGTAACCCCACTGGCCTGTGCATGATCTGTCTTTCTTCCTGCAACCTTAATTTCCACTGCTGAGTCAGACAACTGGAGAGCACATTAAGCACCAGCTAAAATGGCGACTTTTCTGGTCAAAACTCATTCCTGAAAAATGCAAGTTTTGATTATTTTTCTTTCTTTTTCTTTTTTTTTTTTTGGTAACACCCTGTGATGCTCAGGGGTTACTCATGGCTTTGCACTCGGGAATTACTCCTGGTGGTGTTTGGGGGACCATATGGGATGCTGGGAATTGAACCTGGGTTGGCCACATGCGAGGCAAATGCCCTACCTGCTGTGCTATTGCTCCAGATCCTTGATTATCTTTCTATCGATGCTCAAAGTTCACCAAATTTGAGGTGAAAAATTTAAGTTTCTTACACTCTCATTTATATTTTCCTCACTGTTCATTCAGAGCTATCATGAGTACATGTATTAATTAGTTTGTTAGGCCCTTCACCAGGATAAATCATTGCTCAGTGTAAAGAAGGACTGGAGAAAATAGGATTTTATTGTGGAACTATTTTCAGTACTCTGAATAGATCTCATTGCTCTTCCTTATTTTTCTCATACCCACATTTAAAAAATATTAGTACTCTTTACTCAGACAACAGCATTATAAATATACCTGTACATTTTGAAAGTAGGAATCACATGTATACCTAACTCATATCAAAAAGAGTTATATTTGGATGGCATAAGTCTTTTTTTGACAGTGACTGACCTTCACACTTTCAGATTATCACAGTCATCACTGTAGGTGACAAAAGGTTCATGAACACAATTATTCATCTGCAACCCCACATCAGCCAGGTATTTGCACCTTCTATTATTGCCAGGACTTCAGTGTTAGAATATGTTTCTGGAACATTTTTCTTGACTATTTCATTTTGCTTAGAACTATGTAAGAGCTGAGGATCTCTGTGGTAATATCTACCTTGAATATCTTTGAATATGCTCCCCTAGTATCTCCTTAAGAGATACTTCACCTTAAGAGACCTTGGCAAGGAAAGACAGCATTCATGGTACATTGTAGCTTTTCCTGTGTGGTTACTTAAAGATCAAGTCTCACATTTAAATGACTTTTTCTTTTGGATATTAAATCCAACAGCTCAGTTCCAGTAGGTCTGGAAGACCCATCCAAATTCTACATAATTTATTATTAGTTTTCTATTCTCTTCACAACTCTCAGAATTTAACTTAGGCTCTTCTTTTTGCCTTAATCTAATGACACTCATCTGTGGAAGATGAATCTAAAGAATCTATGTAAAATTCTTTCCATCTGGGACTTAGAATTGGTGATTAAAATAGCTTCTTCTTTCCTTTATTTGCTCTTTTGACAGTTCTCAGAGTCCCCTCTCTTCCTCCAAAGTCTTTGTTCAACAGATTTCTTACCAGACTCCTTCCTAGCAGGGTTCAGCACTATGACAGGGGTGCATTGCTCAAGCATATCTTCATGCATATCATGAAAAATGGCAGATCTAGACAGAGCAGCAGACAAAGGATGGATAATGGAGAGAAAAGCCATGGGAAAATGGAGAGACAGAATGATTGAAATGATAGTGTGGACCAGAAGTTGATAAATAAAGGTTAACTGAAGAAAGCACTAACGGAGGAAAGAAAAAACAGTCTTATGTGTCCATATGTAGGGCAGAAGCAAGAGTCACAAAGACTCAGAATACAATAGAAGCTTACAGAACACAAATTCAAAGCAATGTTGGATAGGAACATTTGCTGTACACTTACCTGCAGATGTCTTGAGTAGATGGACAGACCGACAACCTTGATTGGCTCCTGGGTGCTGTTCCTATTGTTGGGCTGCTCGCCTGGAGAAATAAGTTAGATAATTTGGCATCTTGGTTAAGATAGTACATAGTCGATATCTTGCTTTTTTTCCACATATTTAAAAAATTACAGCAAACGTGGCTGCCAGTCATGTTGCTCATAACAGCTCACAGAATACAGGAAACTCAAGGTTCGTTTTGCAAAAGTAAAACTGATTTGAGGAACTTAGACCATCTGAGAGGCTGTCCTACTTTGCTGTTGCTTCATTTATGAGAGAGGAAGGCAATGCCACAAGTTTCTATTCTACTTGCTGTAAACTTTACTGTAAACTTTTGGTTCAGTTTGCCTGGAAACACTGATATCTATAGATAAGATCTGATGATCTACAGAAAGACTATTACTTGACAAGGATGATGATAATCTGGAAGCTAAAAACCAGATAGCCATAATTAGGTTGCTAAATAACATCTGGAATTAACAATAAGTGATACTGATACCAGGAGATACTATATCTTCAAACACTTTGTAAAGTCTAAGTGCATGCATTTTATCTCTTATTTCAACCTCAAGATAAATAAAAATCTATTCATTACAACACTATCTTTTACATCTGTTAGCCCTGTGTCCATACTAATTCTGAAATAAGAGAGCTTGAAATATCTCAGATGAATAGAACAAAGTTTTAGTTATTTTCTTAGCCTCTACATTTGAAATCTGGTATTATTCTATTTGGTTTAGCAAATTTGTATTTGCAACAAGTCATGATCAATGAAAAGTTAAAATATGTCAATAATTTATGGTTAGTCTTTGTACTGTGCTTTTGTCTGCTGTTTTATTTTCTTTTTAATCCTCTAAAAATGTGGTGAGAATATTAAACCTGAATGTTAAAGTCAGTATGAAAATTTCTAGTGTAGAGCTTTACTGAGAAAAATGTGGAATCCAGAGATCCAGAAGAAAGAAAACCTAATTGTAACATAGAAGTGCAGAAAACTTTTCCAGAGGATACTTGCTATGTTTTTACATCCTTGGGTGTTTATCTTTATGCCACGGTTGATGATGTGATGGTCTCGGAGCTGGAGATCTAAATCACATTCTGCTTGTGGTAGCCTCAGTTGATGTGCCAAATATGTACCCAAGCACTGCTTGTAGTAACTCTTGATCACAGAGCTTGGAGTAGCTACCAAGGACAGCCAAGTAAACTCCCCACTAAAAATAATTATTAAGCATCTTGATTTTAATTTTTGAATTTTATCTCTTTTACCTTACTTCCAAGGAAGAATCTCATTGAGTGTATAGCCATTGTAATGCAATTTATTATCAATTCAGGTAATTCATAGACATAGCATCTGGGAAATTATTCTGAACTATATTTGAGAAATAAGTTTCGATTTTGACTAACCTAATATATATAATATATATTTGTAGATAAATATATGTATATATGGCTGGAGTGACAGCACAGCGAGTAGGGCATTTGCCTTGCATGAGGCTGACCCAGGTTCAATACCTCCACCCCTCTTGGAGAGCCTGGAAAGCTACTAAGAGTATCCCACCTGCACAGCAAAGCCTGGCAAGCTACCCATGACTTATTTGATATGCTAAAAACAGTAACAAGTCTCACAATGGAAACGTTACTGGTGCCCATTCAAGCAAATCCATGAACAATGGGAGGACAGTGCTACAGTGTTACTTGCTATGCTAAATAATGTCAATATCCTAACACTTGTAACTTGGAAATGTTTTATATATGGTAAAAGACTGTCACTGTCACTGTCCTCCTGTTGTTCATCGATTTGCTGGAGCGGGCCCAGTAACATCTCCATTGTGAGACTTTGTTGTTACTGTGTTTGGCATGTCGAATACATCACGAGTAGCTTGCCAGGCTCTGCCGTGCGGGCGAGATACTCTTGGTAGCTTGCCGGGCTCTCCGAGAGGGGGGGAGGAATCGAACTTGGGTCGGCCAAGTTGGCTGTGTGCCCTACCGCTGTGCTATTGCTCCATCCCCATGGTAAAAGAAATGTTAAAAATTTGATTGTAAGTTAAAATCTTGAGATAGCAACATTATCTTGGATTTGCTTCTCAGGCCCAGTGTAACCACAAAGATTCTTATAATGTGCAGCAGTACAGCTAGGTTCAAAGAGAAGAGATGGAAAGATAAATAATAAAGGAGGATGCTTTACTTCAGAGTTTGAAAATCGAGGGAAGAACCTGTAAGTCAAGGAATGCACAATCTGGATAAAAGCCAGACAATGCACTTTCTGTCCAGAACAGTTTCTTTTTATTCTTTCTTTTTTTTAAAAAAAAAATTAATCACCACGAGCTACAGTTACAAAACTTTCATGTTTGAGTTTCAGTCATACAAGGATCGAACACCCATCGCTCCACCAACTCACATTTTCCACTACCAATGTCCCCAGTATCCACCCCCCCATCCCAACGCTCCCCTTGCCTCTATGGCAGACAGATTCCCCCATACTCTCCACTTTGGGGCATTATGCTTTGTGATATAGATACTGAGAGGCTATCATGTTTGGTCCTTTCTCTACTTTCAGCACACATCTCCCATCCCGAATCATGCCTTCAAAAATTACTTACTTAGTGATCCCTTCTCTATTTCAGCTGCCCCAGCTCATTAGACAGGCTTCCAACCAATACTTCCAACCAATACTTCTGGCCTTTGTCTCTACTGTCCTTGAGTATCAGTTTCATATTATGTTATTTTATATTCCACAAATGAGTGCAATCCTTCTATGCCGTTCCCTCTCTGATTCATTTCATTTAGCATGATACTCTCCATGATCATCCACTTATAAGCAAATTTCATGACTTCATCTTTCCTAACAGCTGCATAGTATTCCGTTGTATAGATGTACCAAAGTTTTTTTTAACCAGTCATCTGTAGAACAGTTTCTTAATTTGGGGGAAGGAACATTATGGCCATCTATGAGTCCCTACTATATTCCAAGAAAACCAAAGGTGAAAACTGTGCAAAGGGGGATCACAGAATGAGACTAGGAGGAGTCAGTTTATAGGACGGGTAGAAGTGGGGGTAGGGGACCACAGGAAAACAGAAAAAGGCTTAGAAACACAGTTTAGAGGAGTTTCCCCAAGTGGGCAATACTGCCATCTAGGCAGCAGTAGTGGCCTTGCGTGTAATGGGGGAGGGGATGGGGGAGCACTTCCTGTTTGCTTATAAAAGATAGATTTCCAGAAGTGCGAAAGTAAGTTTTGTTTTTGTTTTTGGGTTATGCCCAGAGGTTCTGAGGGCTTACTTCTGGATCTGTGCTAAGGGATCACTCCTGGCAGGTTTTTGGTACTGTATAGAGTGTGGGGGCCTGGAGGCCATGTGTAAGGAAAGCACCCTATCCGCATTTTCTGTCCAGAACAGTTTACTATCTCTTCAGCCTCCTCTGAATAATTATGTTTTTACCTCTAAAAACATGGAGGTAGGTTCACATAAGATTGAGAAGCTCTGCCCTAGAACCTCTGGAAGGGATGCAGCCCTATGAAATTGGGAGAACCATGTTTGACTTCTGACTTCCCAAATGATATGATTCATTATTTTAATGTTAAGCCAACACATTTTCAGAAATTTGTCACAGTTGTGATATATATATATATATCTAACATTAATAATCTTAAAAGGCAAGTGGAAGTTATCAAGAAAGAGAATATAAGTATTCTAAGCAGAGGAAACTACATGTGGGGAGGAAAGGATGGAATTCTCATTCCCAGCAATTTCCACAAGACTGATCTGATTTACCACTATGCACTTCTCTCTTTATTTGGGTGCCATGTGCGCAGGTACTCAAGGGACCATGCTATGTCAGGGGTTGGACTGTGTTGGCTGCATGCAAGACACATGATTTAACTATCTCTCTGCCCCATACCTCTATACAACTTTGCTATATGACTTGTTTTTGTTTTTCCTACCAATCCATGAATACCTATTATTTATAAAACTCTTGCCTGTTTTTGGGTCACAGCCAGCTGTGCTCAGGGCTTACACCTGGATCTGAGCTCAAGGATTACTCTAGGCAGGAATTAGGGACCATATGCAGTTCTTGGGATCCAATTCAGGTCATTGCATGCAAAGTAAGTGCTTTATTCACTGTACTATAATTCTGACCCACTGGTACCATAAATATTTATGACTTGTCTTAAATTTTAATTAAACATTTTGGGCCACATCTGACAGTGCTCAGGGATTACTCCTGGCTTTGCACTCTGGGATCATTTCTGGTGGGGCTCGGGGGACTGCATGGGTACTGGGGATTGAAACTGGGTTGGCCATGTGCAACGCAAGGGCCATACTATAACTCACTCACCATACTATAACCCACTCACCATACTATAACTCCAGTCCAGTCCAAAAAATTTTAATTTTATTGCAGTTTTGGTAAGATGATAACAATAGTTTTAAAGTGCATGGTATTGATGTACAATATTTCTATACATCACCATCACCAAAATCCCCATAACCCTTCACCATTGTCCTATGTCACTTGTTTTATCACTGGTCATATTATAAGTAATAGGATTCACAATATAATGAACAGCATAAAAATCATTCACAGCTACTTAATGAGTGTCAAAGCCAACTCTTTGAATATGTATGTGCAAGAAAAGATGCTGAAACAGAAATAATTATAATAAAACAAATGTTTACAATCTTGCAGTTCTGAAAATTGTATATTTTCCCATGGAAAAAAGATTTATCAATGAACTAATATGAATCCTTCAAAGCACATCTTTATTTTGGAGAACTTTTTGGTCCATCATGATATTGGATCAAGTACCTTATAACCCTGCTGTACTTAGAAGTCTTTGATTCCATAAAGAATTTTCAAATAGCTCATACCCTATACTAGTTCTAAAGTGCTCAGGATGCTAAAACGGATGAGGTTAAAAATCTTTTAACTTTGGGTCCTCTCAGGATTCACTTGTAGGCCAAATACTTACCATTGAAGTGCTTGGATTCCTTGAGTTCTCTGTTCTGGGTTTTTATCTGATGCCATCTATTTTTACTTGGATGCACAGCTTATCAGGATGAGATAAATTAGAGGCCCCTGGTGGCAACATTTGGACTGAAGAGAGTAAATAAATATAGCACAGCGGGTAGGGCGTTCGCCTTACAAGCGGACAACATGGCCGACCCGAGTTCGATTCCTCCGCCCCTCTCGGAGAGCCTGGCAAGCTACCGAGAAGTATTCGATATGCCAGACACAGTAACAACAAAGTCTCCAATGGAGACGTTACTGGGCCCGCTCGAGCAAATCGACGATCAACGGGAGGGCCTTATATATTTTCATTTCCCCAAAAGGCAACTTGAGCTTACTTCCAGAGTTTCTCTCAAGGTCACAAGCTGAGTTCATAACTGGTACTCCCGGCTCACCCACACAATCTTAAAAGATATATCTGCCCTTCCTCTGTCTTACTTTCTTAAGTCTTATTACACTTCCTGAAATAACACCACAACCCCCAAAATTCAGTTCCTTAGATCCAAGTAAGACAGAGTCTAAATTAAGACTACTGAAATCTCTTAGTTGCTCAATCTCTTAGCTTAATCAACTCTAGCTTATGTTGGTTTTGATTCATTTGCACAGCAAACATGAATTAAGCTTCAATAATGTAATAAATACTGTAGTTAATCTGGGGAATAAAATAAAAACAAAAAACAGATGGCATCCTGAATAAGCTTCTTTTTAGTGGAGAGATGTAAATGAACAGGCAATTTTAATGCAGTCTGGTGTTGCCTGATTACTGAATCCAGTAATGTGAGTTCAGATGAAGGACACTTAATACAGCATGGAGCAGAAATCTAAAATATCTCAGGAGGTAACACCTCCTGAATGTTTGCAAAATGGGGAAGAGAAGTCTGAAGACAGAGAAGAGAGTATAAGTGCATAGCTTAAAGAGAGCATGTCTTTTTCTAGAAATTGCAAATGTTTTGTGAAGAAAAGATCTTAAGAAGTAAGAAGTGATACTGTTAGGATAAAACAAACAAACACAAACAAAACAAAACAAAGCAGAGTTCCTGGATACCACACTAAAATGTTTGGATTGCGCCCTGAAATGAACGGAAATATTCATTGAGAGATAAGGTAAGGTAAGGTAAAGGCCCTCCCGTTGATCGTCGATTTGCTCGAGCGGGCCCAGTAACGTCTCCATTGGAGACTTTGTTGTCATTGAGAGATATTAACCAGCAAATGGAAATGATTAAATTTGGTCAATAGAAAGAGGGCTCACTTTAGCAGCTGAGGACAGGGCGATCCAGAAATGACCCTAGGCAGAAAGAAGAATGAGAATTCACTATATCTAAAAATGTAGCAGGGATTGAGAAAAGGCTAATTTAAATGATATCTGTCCAACAGGTTGCTTTAGTGTTAAATATAATAAAAATTATCTGAAAGATAGGCTGGAAAAAAAAGCAACACAGGAAAACAGAAAAATTCTTCAGTAAAAGAATAAAACATCTGTTTTAGCATCCTGAGCACTTTAGAACCAGTATAGGGTATGAGCTATATGAAAATTCTTTATGGAATCAAAGACTTCTAAGTACAGCAGGGTTATAAGCTACTTGATCCAATATCATGATTGACCAAAAAAGTTCTCCAAAAGAAAGATATGCTTTGAAGAATTTATATTAAGAAACTGAATATTTTACTACATACCAAAACACAGTATGAATCAACAGTAATTTGAAGAATATGTGGGTAACAGAGGAAGAATTAAATTATTAGAATTAAATCTATGATTTTTGCTATCTATCGTTATATCATTTTGTAACTTATTAAAAATTGCATTTCAAATCAGTGGGAAAAGAGTAAATCATTAAATAATATGGAGGGGGGAATGACTTGTGATTTGGAAAAACATAAAACTAGGTCTTTTTCTCATTGTACACTAATGCTTAGGTGGATGAAAGACTAAATTTGATTAAAAAACATAAAAGAATAAGAAGAGGATATAACTGCATAAATTATAATACTACAGAAGTTAATTTGTTTTTAGGATGGCATGGTATAAAAATAATATAGGAAAAAAATAAAGCCTAAAAATTAAAAACAGAATTAAATTGTCCAAGAAAAATAGAAACATATGCACTCAAATATACCAACACAAACCCAGACAAAGCTCTGTTATTAAATAATGGCATATTTTATAACATACGTTTGTAAGACATATTTTTCTTGTACTGAGATATTTTTTACAAATCAAGAAAATAAAAGCCAGTTAATTATAGAGGAAAATGAGTAAAATATATATATATTTCTAGAGAAGTAATTAGATATGGGCCAAAGCCATGTGTAAAATGATACTCAATTGTAGGATAACAATTGTCCTTCTTGCATAGCCTCAAGTAGCTTAGGTTTATTGGGTTGCTCCCATCACAGTACTCCTATTCCTCTGTGTTTACTTATAACTTCTTTCTTTGTGCTTTGTTGACTTGTAAATATTGTTTTTCTCTTCTCCCTATGTCCTTTGCATAGTTTATTCAGAGCAATGACCTTTTCCTATGGACACAAGAAGACAGTATATGCTATGCTTTTGTTATGTGACTCTCAGTGATATTTTTCTCCTGGGCATCTGTTCTCTCACCTAAGCCTCAGCTGCCCTTTCTTCCTAGCACTCCCAAAAGCAAGGTCCTGACGAGGGACTGGATGGAACCTGGGCAAGCGGTAAGCTATATGCTACCCAGGCATCAAGATGGGCCTGGCCAAAGTGCCATGATGCTTAACTATAAGTTAAGAGCTTGGTCATGGACAAATGCTGTCATGATCCAAAAAGTAATAACTAGATTCGAACCCTGCTAGGATTAGGAATGATTAAGCTGGCCTGAGCGCTATAGTCTGAGTCTGTGGCAAGATGTTCCCAGGAGAGCTGCCCCTACAAGCCTCAATGTTATCTCTTACTGTGTCCATACAAAAATCACTTGATCACTTTACTTCCCGTTAATCGTTGATTTGCTTGAGTGGGTGCCAGTAATGTCTCCATTTGTCCCTGTCATGTGCTAGTGTAGCCCAATGGCATTTGTTTGCTCTAGGAACACAAAGAGCCTCAAACCCATCATTCATGATCTTGATGAAGAAGTCTGACCATCTGGTAGGTGGTCGGCCACGCAATCTTTGACATCCCGTGGAATCCAGTCGGTAACAACTCTAGTCCAGCGGTCGTCTTTAAATCTCATTACGTGACCAGCCCATCTGATTTTTGACACCTTGGCAAATGAGACAGTGTCCCTGATTCTTGATCGACGGATGTTGGAACTCTGGATTCTTTCTCTCATTTGAGTGAAACGTGTTATTCCAAGCATAGCTCTTTCAATTCTTCTTTGGGAGACCTGAATGGCGTTCTCATCCTGTTTGCGTAGGGCCCAGGTCTCTGAGGCATATGTTAATGCAGGAAGAACAGTAGAATCAAAGAGATGTGCCAGGAGACGGAGGTTCTTCGTCCTCTTAGCTATTTCTTCCACGTTCTTGAAGGCATTCCAAGCCGCTCTCTTCCTCCTGCGCAGCTCGGGTGCCAGGTCATTTGTCATGTTGACTTCTCTACCCAGGTACACATAGCTATTGCATTCGGAGATGGTCGTTCCATTGAGAGCAAATGGGGCATCAGGAACGAGGCTGTTTCTCATAAACATTGTCTTCGTTAAATTCAGCTGTAGTCCTACCTTTCCACATTCACGGTCAAAGTCAGTCAGCATTTGTGCCGCTTGGCTGATGTTTGGTATTAAAACAATGTCATTAGCAAAGCAGAGGTGGTATAGTTGCTGACCATCTATCTTCACTCCCATTCCTTCCCATTCCAGTCGTCACATGATGTTCTCGAGGGTGGCACTGAAGAGTTTCGGTGAAATGGTATCACCCTGCCGAACCCCTCTCTTGACATCAATGATTACTTCTTTGTAGAATGGTGAGATCCTGGTAGTGAATCCGCAATACAGCTCACGGAGGATCTTGATGTATTGGGCTTGAATGCCCTGATTGGCTAGGACTTCAATGACTGCTTACGTCTCAACAGAATCAAAGGCCTTCTTTAAATCCATGAACGTTAGACAGAGAGGCATCTTGAACTCCCGAGAAACCTCAGTGAGTTTGGTTATCATGTGGATATGGTCGATGGTGCTGAATCCTTTGCGGAACCCGGCTTGCTCGCATGGTTGTCCTTCATCTAGTGTTCTGCCAATCCTATTTAGGATGACTCGAGTGAACAACTTGTAGATGACAGACAATAGGCAGATCGGGCGATAGTTGCCAATGTCATGGATGTCTCCCTTCTTGAACAGTAGTATGGTCCTGCTGGTTTTCCATTGGGACGGAACCTTGCATTCAGACAGGTAGCGAGTGAAGAGCCGAGCCAGTGTATTGATGAGTACTGACGGCAGGTTCTTCAGGTGTTCAGGTCTGACCTTGTCTGGGCCGGGTGCTGTTCTTTTCTTTACTGAGGAAATGGCAGTTTTGTTATTTCCCCATACAAAAATAACTAGTATTAAGATGTTGATAGAGTTATTGGACTGAGCAAAGGAGGAAAACACCTTAGGGGATATTTTTCCCTTGGGCAGTCAGGAAAGGCTTTGGAATACCTTTTAGGTAGTGTTCCCTTTGAACTTGGTGGACCCTCAGGAAGGGCTTTCTTATGTTGATTTGGCTACCTGACTGGGTGCAGTGTGGGCCCAGAGTGCTGGGGAGTTGAGAGGAAAGAGAGCTTGGGAGAGAGTGAGAAAGAGCAGGGCAGCAAGATGGACTGTGGAGAGACTAGCAAGGGGCACAGAGAGAGAAGAACGTAGCAGAAGAATACAGGAGCAGGCGTGTGGAGAGAGAGAGCCCAAACTGCGAGATGGAGCGTGGAGTGGTGAGTGGAAGAGACAGGAGGAGAAGAGAATAAGGAGCAGTGTGAGGCTAGAATGGGAGGCTCAGAGAGGCTGGGGCAGGCGCGTGGGGAGAAAGGAATAAACTGGCAACTGATCAATCAACCAGGCTTGGCCCTTGTTTCATCTACCGTCTGCTCCCATGGCCCGGGCTGCCCCTCCTGGGCGAGTGGCTTGGGGCCCCCGAACACAGGTGGCTAGGGGAAGAACCATTGGGGCCTCCCCCGGCCGCCCCTAAAGATTTTATACACTCAATCTTAATAGGCAAACACAAAAATTCAGTTATTAATGGCATTTTTTGACTTAACACATCAATATATTTAAAAAATCATATTTAGTGTAGCTGACATGGAAAGCTCAAGCTTTGTCATTTATTATTGGAGCAAATGTCAACTAGCACAATTTATTTGGAAAGAGATTTGGTTAACTTTCTTAAAATAGAAAATGCTTACACTATTTAAGTCAGAAGTTTCACACATACAAATCAACTTTGCTAAACACTTGCCCAATTGCCCAAAGATATGTTTAAATGTTTATTGCGTTTATGTGTTTATTGTGGCACTGTTTAAAATACAGGGAAATTGAAAGTACTTCACATTTATTAGTTAATAGCAATAAAACACACGATTAAAAAAACAAGCTATTCGAACACACTTTTTATAGGATATATTTTTAAGTGAAAAGTCAAGTTTCAAAACTGTATGTAGAGTTACCTCTCTCTCATCTTTCTCTCTCAATTTCTCTCAGTCTCTCTCTGTCTCTATCAGTCTCTGTCAATCTCTCTCTGTCTCTCTGTCTCTCTCTGTCTCTGTCTCTCTGTCTCTGTCTCTGTCTCTGTCTCTCTCCTTTTGCTCATTATGGTTTCCAGTACAGGCACTGTAAGGTTATCATGTCTAATCCTTTACCTACTTTTAGCACTCGATTCTTGTCCACAGTGATCATTTCCAACTGTCATTGTCATAGTAACTCCTTCTCTATCCTAAATGCACTCTCCCTTTCCTCCCACTTGTGACAACTGTGTGTTCTCCTGGCCCTCATTTCAATTGTTCCATATGGAACTCTTTATGGGCATGAACTCCACATTACTTTTTATTTTTGACTTTTTAATTTTATAAGTTAGTTCATAGGGCTGGAGCCATAGCACCATGTGTAGGGCGTTTGCCTTGCATGTGCCAGACACAACCGACAGGGGTTCAATTCCTCTGTCCCTCTCGAAAAGCCCGGCAAGCTACCAAGAGCATCTCGCTCGCATGGCAAAGCCTGGCAAGCTACCTGTGACATATTTGATAGGCCAAAAACAGTAACAACAAGTCTCACAGTGGAGACATTACTGGGTCTGCTCGAGCAAATCGATGAACAACGGGAGGACAGTAACAGTGACAAGTTAGTTCACAATGTTTGATGACATTCAATATTCAAACACTAGTCCCACCACCATTACACCTTCCCAACACCAAATTCAGGATGTTTCCATCCCAAGCCCCAATCCCTGTCCCAAAACACAACCAATATTTTGTACTGTCTGTTATGAAGAACTGTTGAACATACTTACAAAAAAGTGTTCATATAGGAAACAATATGAAGACAGTTCTATTTTGGCAGGAGCCATTAAGACATTCTATAGGATATCACTAACATGTTGGTAAAGTTTCAGTGATGTGAGCTTTGGTATATTTATCTGAAAATATGCATATATATATATTTCCCTTTATGGCTTGTTGTCTACTATCCGAACCCCATCAAATGTAGTGTGGCAATTATAGAGAATGGATAGGGAGTATTTTACAATGTGTCACACAGCTGCTAAAGTAGCCATGCAATCTAGGAAAATGTTTATTCATATGTGAGGCTCAGCCCGAGCACATGGGGAGAGGCATTGAGTGTGGCAGCAATTGGGTTATGGAGGTTTTTGGCTACCAGGGTTGGGTACCTTAGGGCGGGGAGGGCTCTCACCCGCCCCCCTCTGGGGTGCCCTATGTGAAACTGCTTGGAGCAGAATCTGGTGGCATGGTTATGGGGACCTCATGTCATGCTTCTTTTTGGGAGAAGCAGCCTTGTGATTTGGATGTTGGCCTATCTCCAAATAATCTCCATTATTTTTTTAGAATTCTATTCTGAATCTTTATTTTATTTTATTACTTTGTTATTATTTCACCAGTGCACATTTTCCACCACGAAAATACCCAGTATTACCTCCCTCCCACCACCCACTTTCCAACCTTTCCCCTGCCAGTGTTGAGCTTATATAGCTGAGCCGGAGGTGGTTTGTGGGTGTGTCTTCCACATACCTAACTTTTGGCCTTTTAATTTCTTGGTAAATTTGGTCCCAAGTTGTTGGGGCCTAGTCAAAGGCATGGCGGCAATTTTGGGGTATCAGTAAGCCTTAAGGCACCATCAGGCTGCTGATCCACTCGCCCCACAGGTACAGGTTGACCTCATCAGGCTGCATCATACCCCCCACATATGGGATTCTTAAAAAACTGTAGCAAATATATGCACTACTGTAAGCTCACAAAATCTAAGTTTAGATAAAAGTGATCTTTAGCTCATTCTATACCCCTAATAGATTAGAAATAGTGCATAAAGGAAGACAAAGATGTCAGAGGTCAGTAAAGAACATCAGGCAAATGCGTAACAGTCCTTTGAGAACAAGTGTGGGAAAGAAATCAACATCTTTCCAAAAAAAGAAAAGTCAACTTTACCTTTGGCAATTAACACTCTTAAGGGAGAGAGGTTTCTTGAGCAGATCAAAGAGAATATTGAATTGAACCTTTCTTGAGAGGCTCCTGTGGGTCAATAAGTGAAGTCACAGTGGATGGCAGAGGCCAAGCAAAACCAGTGAAAATGTTCTATTGGGACAGACAGTTCAGAACAAACCTGGGACAGTGACTGTCAAGATAAGCCAAGGCCTGGCAGGAAAGATGATTTTGACTAACAACTCATGACATCTTCCACTTTTCAAAAGACATCTTCTATCACTGACACGGACTGGATCTAAAAGACGTTTTTCCAGCAGTCAAGGTTGAAACACTGGAACCAGGTCATGAGGATAATTATAAAAGAAAGAATCATTTCCAGGGAGAAACGAACCATATTGTGTAGGAGTTGAAGACATGTTATGAAGGGACCAAGGCTAAGTAGAAAACAGTAAGTATTCTGGGACCTAAATGGAGAAAAAGGTAGTTATTTTTGCTATACTATGTCATGCTGTAATCAAACCACTTTTTACCCCCTGAAATATTCATTTTTTCTTTAAATATATATATGTCTTTATATATTTTATATTTTTATTTATTTATTTATTTATTTTAATTTTTTTTTGCTTTTTGGGTCACACCCAGCAATGCACAGGGGTTATTCCTGGCTCTGCACTCAGGAATTGCTCCTGGCGCCACTCAGAGGACCATATGGGATGCTGGGAATCGAACTCAGGTTGGTCGCGTGCAAGGCAAACGCCCTACCTGCTCTGCTATTGCTCCAGTCCCATATTTTATATTTTTAAATATAAATACATTATATATCTCTTTATATATATTTTATGCATATTTTTATATATATCTGGATATCTTCTGTGCTCCTTTGGATATTTCCCAGAAGATTCCGCCAGCTGACTTCTTTGTACCAATGTCCCAACCAAGGTGTATGCTACTTTCTATTCCTGATTTTTGTAAACTCACTTGCTCTCGCACAATTTCCAATGCAAGACAGTTATTGCCTCTGAAAAAAAAGAATTGAAACCTGAGGATAAATAACCTATTCTGTTCATCAGTTGGAAAATTCTGAAAGACACTTTGGATATTTCTCAGGAGTCCTATTAGTATCAAGTTCTTATGCACTTGCAGAAGTCAAAATTCAGAAGTCCTGATATAATTTTGACATACACTGTCTCAGGCTCTTGATACCTTCACTTATGATTACTGTATTTATGAAATATACTGTTTTTGTGAAGTATTGTCACTGGCATTGTTTGAGGGGAATTGGAACTCAAATTGAGAGAGAACTGGTACCACAAATAAACACTAAAATGCAAGATCTCTAAGATATAATTTAAGAGATGTGTCATTTATGGTCAGGCATAACAGAGAACTCTTTGCTGATCAGAAGAGGGATGGTGACAGTACCCAGTAGCATCACATGATGGATTGTTGAAGAAATTGTATGTGGGAAAGTACATGTAGTAAGCCGTTACACTTGAACATAAGGAGCAATAGTAAGGAGAAGAATATGCAGTTTTATGGCTTAATTGATTGGCTTGGAAACTTCTGTGAACAGAATGGCAGAATCAGTCTAGTCTAATGTCAATTGGGATGAGATTAACTCTGAAGGATAGTAGAGACAAGGGCCAGGAAGCTTGCTCCATAGTTTGGAAACCTGCCTCATGTGCTGGGGGAGAAGGCGCCACTAAGATAATGATGGTTGGAAGGATTGCTCAGGATGGAAGATGTGTGCTGAAAGTAAAATAAAGACCAAACATGATGGCCTCTAATTATCTGTATTGCAAACCAGAATGCCCAAAAGCAGAAGGAAGCTGCCTGCCATAGAGGCAGGAGGTGGGATGGGATGGATGTGGCAGGAGTGATACTGGGGACATTGGTGGTGGGGAATGTGCACTGGTGGAGGGATGGGTGTTTGATCATTGCATGACTGAAACTCAATCATGAAAGCTTTGTAACTGAATCTCATGGTGATTGAAAAAAAAGTAATAAATAAAAATTAAAATAAATATTGAAAAAAAAATCCCAAACAAATATCAACTGGGGTGTGGTGTGAAAGCCTGTGTGTACATGCACACTTCAGAGTGTAATGTTGTTACCCTTAGAAAACCCTAAAGCTAAAATGGGAAAAAACCTTCAGAGGATGTTTACCAACCCTCAATTCCTTTGTTAATTAGAACTATATTTTGATTTCATAGAGAACCTACTGTCTTCTCTCTCTCTCTCTCTTTCTCTCTCTCTCTCTCTCTCTCTCTCGCTCGCTCGCTCTTTTTTTTTTTTTGTCTAACTCCTCTTCTGTTCTAATTCTTATGCCAGGGATATTTACAAACTAACCCAATCATGCAACTCCTTGTTCTAGGATACTAGGATATGCTGTTGTGAAAACACTGGAGGTTTAGCATGTATTTGTCCAGGGGATTCTGTGGGGGGCTTTCTTTCATCCATGCAACTCACAGCAGCCCTCACTTTTCTGTAGTTGATGGAGTCTTCGTTTTTTCCTCTAGTTTCATGCCTGGTGCCAAATCTAAAGTCTATTTGAAGAAGATCAAGTTCCAGTTCCTGCCCTTCCCTCAACCTGATACAGTTCTTTGGCAGAAAGCAGAAATGTTCTGAGAGTTTTAGTTGTGATCCAGCCTTCTCAGTTTGTATTTGCATTCCAGAAAATTTTGAGACTTATCTTCTAAAGAAATGGGCCTATTTTACTTCATTTGCTTTATCATCACCTAATAAAATAAAAGAGGTTGATTTAAAATATTAGTTTTCTTCTTTTTCCTTTTGTGCTAGAAGATGAATCTTGTCCTGACACATGCAAAACAAATTGCTCTACCAATAAGACACATTCCCAGTTTTTCACAGTTTTAGGACTTGGTGTTCTGGATCCCATCTTGTGGATCTGGATCCCATGAATTTCATACTTTTCTGGTGTATATTTTCTTAATTAAATTAAGCTACTCCTTTTAATTCCAGGGTTCCAGCAAAACCAACCAACAAATATATTCCCTGATTTTATTCCTATGCCATATTTTCATAAAGGAAACAGCAAGGGCAAACAAAATCTTAGACTTTTTCTCAAATACTTATACTTTCCATATTTTTATACACAACATTTTCCCTTGAATTCTAAAAGTCCCTTTAAAGTTCTCTTTTTTCATTTGTTTCTACCTAACCATTTCCAAACTGCCACAATGTTCTACAGTTACTCTTTTTTCTTTTTTTCTTTTTTTGCTTCTCTACCAGATTGGGGGAAAAGGGCCATGTCTTTCTCATTTTGGAAGTCTTCACAGTGTCTTGTACATAACAGGTAGCTAATAAGAATTGTGGGGTCGAATTGAGCTTCGTAATACTTGAAATGAGTTGAACTGAGCCTGGTAATGGTTAGAGCAAGTTGAATTGATCTTGGTAAGTCCTGACCTAATTGCAGTACAGAGAGAGATGACAATCACGTCACAGTGAACCAAGAAGAAAGGGCTCCACTCTTAGAAGAGGCAATTCTGTTCTGTAACAAAATAAATGAACCAAGGCCAAAGTTGTTCGCAGAATTTGAGACCCTTTTCCTTCGACTTTGAAGTTAAAAGGCATATCAAATGAAGGCAGCATCCTTGGAAGACATGCGATTTTTCTTTTTAAGACATGGATTTCTATTTTAGAAATGACATAACTGTACTGAGTAGAGAAGTGTGTTTCTTTCCACACTCTTTAAGCTGACAGAAACTGTTCGGAAAGAAAGCATGGTAATTGAGGATAGAAACAAATTAAAATCTTTTAAATGCATGGCCCCATTCAGTAGCAATGAATTGTTTTAATTTGCTAGTCGGTACATTACGAGGGTTTGGTAATTCGTTCATTCCTTTAATAGGTACAAGATTGAAATGCAGTTGGAGAGGGGAAAATAACAACTGACTGGATTAACAGAATAATATGTTCTTTGAAATGAAGCATTCTTTATAATAGATGTTTATTTCAGATGATTACATTGTACAGTTCATTCAAATGGGAAAATAAACAGGGGTCCAGCTTCACTAATTTTATAAAAGTTATTTATATCAGTAGAATAATTAAAAGCAGTAATTTCAAATTAGGTTTTCTGAGAATTCATTTATAGGCAGCACAAGACAACTTGTCTTTATGACATTGAGACTGTGATAGTGCATGGGGGTAGGGGGTAGCACTCAACTATTGCCAATGGGTCTTGACATTTCGAAAATTAATTATTATTTCAAAAGTTGCTATAGCTGTTGTCTCCTACTGCTTTGAGCAATTTAACACATTCCATGAGGAAAACCAACATCAAATTCATGGATGTGAAAAAAAATCATGCATAATCAGTTACAGATGGCTTTTTTCATTGAGTACAACATTAATAATACTGTGTGAAGAATGATTCTAAAACTTCAGATGGAAAATAATGTGAAAAAATTTTCTTATTAAAATAACCTTTACATGTATTAATAGTACACATGTAACATAGTAAAGATTTAAGTAGCACTAGAGCACTGTCCTCCTGTTGATCATCGATTTACTCGAGTGGGTTCCAGTAACATCTCCATTGTGAGACTTGCTGTTACTGTTTTTGGCATACAGAATATGCCATGGGGAGCTTTCCAGGCTCTGCCATGTGGGAGGGATACTCTTGGTAGCTTGCCGGGCTCTCCAAAAGGGACGAAGGAATTGAACGAGGGTCAGCCGCATGCAAGGCAAACACACTATCTGCTGTGCTATTTCTCCAGCCCAAAGAATTAAGTATTAAATATTAAACTGGCTCTCAGGAATAGAAATAGTCTACAAATGGGCTGAAAGACAGATTTGGCAATAAAAGTATACTTAATAGCTAAAAAGTACATCTAGAGAATGTGTTTGTGCAATCTCGGTTAGAGGAAATTTTATTAAAATGTTCTGACTTAACTCCTATATGACCCTATTATTCCCTTCCACTACAACTGTCTCAATAGGTGAAAATCCAGCTTTTTCTTGATTACTAACAGAATTTAGTATTTTTTTGACAATGTTTATTGAGTTTCTCTAACTATATAACACAGTATTATACTGAAGTCAGTTTCTCTTTTGGTACTAACACCAACTCTAGTATTCTCCAAAGCTTAATCTCTGGGTCTTTCTTATATTCTATTTTATATTGTATTCTTTCAATTCATTGCATTTTTATTCATTTTAGTCTAATCTTTCGTTTTTGTGTTACCAGAGATTAAATTTAGGATAGTCATATCAGATAAAAGCTCTACCACCAAACCCCATGATTCATTCTGAGTCTTTTATAAAATAACTCTACTATTTTCTTATCCTCAAATACATACTATATATATCCTCCACTACCTCCACTACCTCCAACCTCCTGCGACCCAGGGATTACACACAGAAGACCCACCCAACTGGTTCCAGATAAATACCTCATCAGCAGACCTCCACTACCACCACTACCTCCACTACCCAGCTGCCTCCACGCTCCAGGATGCTTTCTAGACAGACAATAAGACACTTAATACCCATCTTCCAAGATTACCGCACCATATTTGATAGGGCTTAAATATGGTTTGAACCATGGGAACACATGCAAGTGTTATTAGAGGCTACCCTAAAAGCCTCCACCCCTCTCAGAGAGCCTGGCAAGCTACTGAGAATATCCCACCTGCAAGGCAGAGCTTGGCAAGCTATCCATGGCATATTCAATATACCAAAACCAGTAACTACAATGGGTCTCATTTTCCTGATGATGAAAGAGCCACCAATATGGCAGCATTAAGAAGAATGAGGAAGGAGAGACTGATAAAATCTCAAGGCCGAACTAGGCTGCCCAAACGAAGAAGGACAAAAATAACTGTCTGTAATTTCAATGCATGTACGTTGGCATCGAATGCATCCATTGAGGACCTGATGGTACAAGCATGAAAGATCAAGTACAACATCATTGATCTGACCAAGATGAGAAGGCATAAATCACATCACACTGTTTTTGATACTGGAGAAGAACTGTTCCTCAGATCATGCGATAAAAGAGGTGTTGGTGGTGTCAGTGTCCTTGTCAACACGAACTTGTCCATGAGCATTGATTCATTCGAATGCTTGAATCAGACCATTACACTTGAATAGATGTGGCTCACTGCTAGCAGTTTCTATCTCCATTGTCTATGCACCAACATCCAATAATGATGAAGGAGAAATTGAAAAGTTCTACATGGAGCTGGAAAAGTTCTATAAAGAAGACCACACCTTCTACAAGATCATTGTTGGTGATTTTAATACCAAGATAGGACCAAGAATATCAGCCAAAGAATTTCACATTGGGACCCATGGCCTAGAATGGAATGAACAGGTTGAGAGACTGTCTGAGTTTATCATGTCGACCAAGACCATCCATGATAACTCACAGGTTCAGAAGGCCGAATCTAAACATTGGACCTGGGAGTCTCCCGGTGGATGGCTCCACAACAAAATTGACTACATCATATTCAATCGATGGTTTTGCCTGACTGATGTTGTTGTTGTCCCAAAATTTCAAATGGGATTGGACCACCGTTTCCTTCATGCAAAATTCTACTTCACAGATTGGGGAGAAAGTGCTGCAAAGTTTAGGAAAAGAACTCCCGGAATGACCATCAACTGGGAACTCTTTGTCATTATTGCGGCAACATGGGAAGATGTGGTTGTTCACAACATTGAGGAGGAATATGGTCCACTGGTTCAGCACCTCCATGATTGTGCGAGAAACACCGAGAGAGAGAAATAGCCACAAAAAGACACCTGTCTTCAAAAACTCTTGAGCTCATTTGCCAATGAACTCGCAAAGCAGTGCAGAGAAACGATCAAGGAAGACCTCAAAGAGAGAAGAGCAGCAGTGCTGGCAGATGTGACAGAAGCTGGGAAAAGAATTTACAACACCCGACTGTCCTTCACCAACTACAAGACCAAGATGACTGCCCTCTGACTTCCTGATGGATCTATCACATCTTCCAGAAGGGCAATGGAGAAGATTATCCATGACTTCTACTCAGATCTCTTCGATAGCCACATCCACCTGCCCACATACCAAATTTCGCAGAATGGATATTTCGTTCCCAATGTTCTCCCTTCTGAAATCCAACAAGCCATTTCGTCAGTAAAGAAGCCAACAGCACCCGGCCCAGACAAGGTCAGACCCAAACACCCGAAGAACCTGAAGTCAGTACTCATCAATACTCTGGCTTGGGTCTTCACACACTACCTGTCTGAATGCAAGTTTCCATCCCAGTGGAAAACCAGCACTGTACAAGAAGGGAGACATCCACGACATTGACAACTATTGCCCAATCTGCCTATTGTCTGTCATCTACAAGCTGTTCACTCGAGTCATCCTGAATAGGATTGGCAGAACACTTGATGAAGGACAACCATGGAGAAAGACGGATTCTGAGAAGGATTCAGCACAATCGAACATATCCACATGATAACCAAGCTCATTGTGGTTTCTCTGGAGTTCAAGATGCCACCCTGTCTAATGTTCATTGATTTAAAGAAGGCCTTTGATTCTGTTGAAACTGAAGTGGTCATCAAAGCCAAACAGGGAGTTCAAACTCAATACATCAGCATCCTCCGTGAGCTCTATTATGAATACACTACCAGGATCTCACCATTCTACAAGGAAGTGATCATCCATGTCAAGAGAGGGGTTCGGCAGGGTGATACCATTTCATCAAAACTCTTCAGTGCCACCCTTGAGAACGTCATGCGACAACTCAAATGGGAAGGAATAGGAGTAAAGATAGACGGCTGGCAACTATACCACCTCCACTTCGCTGATGACATCGTACTAATAACACCAAACATTAGCCAAGCAGCACAAATGCTGACTGACTTCGACTGTGAATGTTGAAAGCTCGAACTACAGCTGAATCTCACGGAGACAATATTTATGAGAAACAGGCTTGTTCCTGATGTTTCATTTGCTCTCAATGGAACGAACATCTCCGAATGCAATGGTTATGTGTACCTAGGTTGAGAAGTCAACATGATGAATGACCTAGCATCTGAGTTGTGCAGGAGAAAGAGCGGCTTGGAATGCCTTCAAGAGTGTCAAAGAAATAGCCAAGAGGTTGAAGAACCTCCAGCTCTGGGCACATCTCTTTTATTCCACTGTTCTTCCTGTATTAACCTATGCCTCAGATACCTGGGCCCTATGAAAACAGGATGAGGACACTATTCAGGTCTCCCAAAGAGGAATTGAAAGAGCTATGCTTGGAGTATCACGTTTCACTGAAATGAGAAAAAGAATCCAGAGTTCTGACCTCCATTGATGTTCAAGAGTCAGGGACGCTGTCTCATTCATCAAGGTGTTGAAAATCAGATGGGCTGAACATGTAATGAGATTTGGAGATGATTGCTGGACTAGAGCCATTACCGACTGTATTCCATAGGACATCAAAAGATGGTGTGGCCACCCACTTACAAGTTGGTCAGACTTCTTCGTTAAGACCCTGAACAATCAGTTTGAGGCTCTTTGTGTTCCGAGAATGAGCAGACGCCATTGGGCTACACTAACACATGACAGGGACAAATGAAGTCGTTACTGGTGCCTGCTTGAGCAAATCGATGTGTAATGGGATTTCAAGTGATCAAGTGATCAAGATATACTATATCCTTTAATTCTTTTCTTGTTCTTCACATTCTCTGCAAGTTTGAGTCGATATATGTAAGTTCAGAATATACAGTTGGAATAGTGAATAATTAATGTTATTGAAGACAGGTTACAGGTGCTTAACCTGTAAGGTATTCTAAATAATGATGGACTTTTAGATAATAATACTAGAATTAGTAGTGTTGTAGATTATATTATGCGTAATCAGCACAGGCTCTGATTAAGAGATGAAGATGATTACATGTCCCTTAGGATTATTGAAAATTAAAAATTCCTTTGACAAAGCATTCAAACTGCAAAGTACTTATGAATTTATCAGCAGGATATAATAGAGAAACCAGAAATGCAAAATATGATCAATTGACTTATATAAAAGGTGCCAAGGCAATTAAGTTAAGAAAGAACATCTTTCAAACAAATGGTGCTGAAATAAATGGATTTCCAAGACGTGCATGTAGGGTATGCAAGAAAATGAATTTCAGTCCTTACCTTACATGTTATATAAAGTTAATTAAAATGATTTATAAATATAGAGAGAAAAGTCAAAATTATAATGTCTTAAAAGAAAATATAGAAGGAAATATTTGTGATATTGTAGTAGAAGCGCTGGAGCAATAGCACAGCGGGTAGGGCATTTGCCTTGCACACAGCTGACTCGGCTTGTGCTCAGCAGATCTAAGTTCAATTCCTCCATCCCTCTCAGAGAGCTTCGGCAAGCTACTGAGAGTATCTGCCTGAACGGAAAAGCCTGGAAAGCTCCCCCTGACGTATTCAATGTGCCAAACACAGTAACAACAAGTCTCACAGTGGAGACATTACTGGGCCTGCTTGAGCAAATCAATGAACAATGGGAGGACAGGACAGTGCTACAGTGGTATTGTAGTAGAAAAAAGTCTTGAAGATTAGACACCAAAACTAAAACTAAATATTTAAACATTAGTAAATAAATCTTTATAAAAGTTTAAACATTGAGCTCTTATAAAGAAATTAATAGAAACAAAGCATGCAAGACCCATTTTCGATAAAGAACTTGTAAATAGAATATATTGAGATCTCTTACAAACATGTAGATCAATAACAAGCAATAATATGCATGTACTTCTCTCTCTACCATGCTCACTGCCACTCTCCACAAGCTCGGGCTGAGCTTCACCCACAAGTGTACCTTTTTCTGGGTCTGGACACTTCATATGAAACACTTTAACCATACTCCAAGAGTACCACAGCACAATTGATGGGATGCAAAGTAGGAGTCAAACAACCTTATATTATATTATTTCAGTTCTTGGAGTGACAGCACAGTGGTAGGACATTTTCCTTGCACATGGCTAGCTGGACCAACCTGCGTTCGATTCCTCCACCTCTCTCAGAGAACCCGGCAAGCTATTGAGAGTATCTTGCCCGCACGGCAAAGCCTGGCAAGCTACCTGTGATGTATTCGATATGCCAAACACAATAACAACAAATCTCACAATGGAGACGTTACTGGGCCTGCTTGAGCAAATCAATGAACAATGGGAGCACAGTGCTACAGTGCTGCTTTGGGGCAGGAATTGGGGTTTGGGATGGAAACACCCGAAATATGGTGGTGGGAGGATGTGATGGTGGTGGGATTGGTGTTTGAATATTAAATGTAATCAAATATTGTGAACTACCTTATACAATAAAAAAAGATAAGCAATGATATTAACAACAACAATAATAATATCTGAGCAATCATTTGACAATAAAACTGAATGAGTTTCTAATACATATAAAAAAAGTTGCATCGTATTATTAATCATCCAGGAAAAGTAAGCTGAAGTCACAATGATATGCCTCTACATATTCATGACAATGGCGACAATAAAAAAATACTGACAACTATTAAGCACTGGCAAGGATACAAAGCAATAAGAAATTTTCTAAATTTGTGAAAAGAGTACAAAAAAAATCACTTGGCACGTTTTTATAAAGTTATGACTTTAGAGATAGAACAAGCAGTAGAGAACAATCTTTTTTTTTATAATTTATTTATTTATTGAATCACTGTGGGAAAAGTTACAGAGCTTTCGGGTTTAGGTCTCAGTCATGTAAATATCAAACACATTTCCCTTTACCAATACTTATTTTTAACCCCGAACCCCAATAGACCCCCACCTCCCAACCCTCCCAATTCTTGTGAGGCAGATGAGTTCTAGTTAATACTCTATCTACTTTGACTAGATAGATTGTTTCGATAGAAGATGCACAATTATTGTTTAGAGTTTACGACCCACCCCCCACAATCAGATATGCTGAAACAGCGTTGTGAAATGATTTGCTTTCTACAACTTGGTTTAAGAATAAAATGATGTCGCGCGGCTGCTATTGCGGCCGCGTGGTTTTGAATTTCTGCTATTTTACTTATTGACCCTGGAAGAATTTCTATTAAAAGTTAGATAGTTAAGAGATTGGTTTCTGTGCCCTGGAGTCGTGGCCGTGCTGGAGAGCCGCTCGTGGGGGGCAGCTGGCGACCTCGGTGGGGCATGGGGGACGGCCCACAAAGCCCCCCTTCCCATGAGGTCCCCGCCGCTCCCGCCGAGCCTGGCTCAAACCTGCTGTCCACAAGGCTCCCGTGCGGCCGCCATCTTTCGAGAACAATCTTTCTTTCAGTTTTGTTTTTGTTTTTTGGCCCCACGTGGCAGTTCTCAGAACTTACTCCTGACTCTGTGCTCAGGGATCGCTCTCGATGGGACTTAATGAGACAGATGGTGTACAGAGGATGGAACAGAGTCAACTGCATGAGAGGTGAGCTCCATACCTGTTGTACTATTCCTCTAACCCCCAGAGCACATTCTTTACATTGGCAAAGCCTTGCCTTTGATCCCTGGTAAGAAATGACCCTTTGAAAAGTGCAGGTGTGGCCATGGTGCCCCCTGAGAGCCTCTACACTAACCAGCAAGCACAGAGCGTCAAGCGCAAACTACTAAGCTAAGGACTTCTGGGAGTCTCAAGCATCACCAGAGAGGGAACCTATAAAAAGAGAATTTAAATATATCTACATATTATTTAGCTACTCTCTTTTTATATTTATCCAAGTGAAATGAAATTACATGTTTGCTCATGCCAAGACATGCATATGAGTGGTTTTTTTTTTTTTAGTTTGTTATATTTATTTACTGAATCACTGTGTGAAAAGTTACAAAGCTATCAGGTTTAAGTCTCAGTCATAAAATGATCAAACACCTTTCCTTTCTCCAGTACTTATTTTTCGCCACCAAGAACCCCAATATACCCCCTCTCCCACCCCTCCCAATGTCTGTGAAATAGAGGATTTCTACTTAACTCTCTCTCTACTTTGATTAGATTCATTGTTTCGACAAAAGATGCATCATTATTGTTTTGAGTTTCCACTCAACAACCAGAACTGCTGAAGTCATTGTGAAATAATTTGTTTTCTATAGCTGGTTATGGTGATTGCAGCTGCGTGATTTTGGATTTTTGATATTTTACTAATTAAGTCTGGAAGGATTTCTGCCAAGAGCCAGAAAATTACGAGATTGGTGTCTGTGCCTCTGGAGCCATGGCCATGCCAGAGAGCCACTCGTGGGGGGCAACTCATGACCTCGGTAGGGCGTGAAGGATGAGCCGGTACTGCCCTCCTTCCCATGAAGCTGCAGTTGCCCCATCACCACCGGCTCATACCTGGCTTTCCAATAAGCTCTGAGGGGGCAGCCACCTTGCTTCCGGGGGTGGGGGTGGGGGGAGGCGGAAGGGAGAGACACCCTTTCCCTCCTGGGGAGGCATGGTGCCATAGTTTAATGCATAGTCCATTCACTTTTCTGCTGTAAGCTGCTGGGCTCTGGATTAAGTCCTCTTGCCTCTAGAGCCATGGTCGTGCCCCATATGAGTGTTTTTAATGGCTTTATTCACAATAGCCTCAAACTTTAAACAATCCATTATCTATTATCCATTTTTTATCCATTAATAGGGCTGGAGCGATAGCACAGCAGGTAGGTCGTTTGCCTAACAAGTGGCAAACATGACCAACCCGAGTTCGATTCCTCCGCCCCTCTTGGAGAGCCCTGCAAGCTACCGAGAGTATCTCGCCTGCATGTTAAAGCCTGTCAAGCTCCTCGTGGTGCATTTGATATGCCAAACACAGTAACAATTGTCACAATAGAGACATTACTGGGCCCGCTCAAGCAAATTAATGAACAACGGGAAGACAGTGACAGTGATCCATTAACAAGTGAATAGATTAATAAAATGTGGCATATTTGTGCCATTTAATGCCATTAACTATAAAAGGAAAACACTATTGATAAATGTGTCAATGCTGATAAATTTTAAAGTAATTTTGCTGAGTGAAAAAAATCTCTATATAGGGGTACATACAGTACAGGAGAACATGCAATAACATTTATGAAGTGCAAATTAATGTATAGTGACAGAGCAGATCGGTGGTTGTTGAACTCAGGGGTGAAAAGAGAACTCTGATTCCATAAGACTCCAAAGACTCTTTTAGGGGTTGATAGAAATGGTCAGCTTTGACAGGTTTTTAATGTCACAACTCAGTAAATTGTATGTTTTAAAGAGATACAATTCATTATTATATTTCACTAAGCTATAATAAATTATGTTTGTCTTAAATGAAATTTGGCAAAAATAAAAAAATTAACTTCTTGTGAAAATACAGGAAAGCAGAGTAGCAGGTAATATATCTACTTTTAACATGTTAGTATTAATATGTTCTGGAGCATATGATGAAGCAAAAGTACCCTGTGGGACTGGAGTGATAGCACAGCGGGTAGAACGTTTGCCTTGCATGCGGCCGACCCTGGTTCTATTCCCAGCATCCCATATGGTCCCCCGAGCACTGCCAGGAGTGATTCCTGAGTGCAGAGCCAGGAGTAACCCCTGTGCAATGCCCTGGTGTGACCCAAAAAAGCAAAAAAAAAAATTATAAAAATTACTTTGTGCACAGTTGGTGAAAATTGAGAATGTATATTCTAGAAAAGAATAGGTGATTCTCAAAGAATTGAAAGTAGAATTACATGATTAGGGCAATTCTATTTCTTAATATATACCTCAAGTAATTGAAAATAGTACCCAGGAGGAGGCAACATTATTGAGAATATTTAAAATATAGAAGTAAACCCATCAATGTATAAAAGGATAGACAAATATGATATGCAAAAAAATAAAATATTATTTCGTCTTTTAAAGGAAGGAAATTCTGACAAATGCTACATGTGAATAAATGACTTGAAAAATTTATGCTTAGGGTGGAAAGAGAACAGGGATTAATGCACTTTCTTGCAGTGCAGCTAGCTCTAGCTTAATCTCTGGCTCTCTAAATCTTCTCCTAAGTACCATGCAAAAGTGAACCCCTACCCCCCCATAGCAAAATGCCAGAAATAAACCCTGGACACTTCCAAGTGTGACCTTCCTCCCCTTTCCACACCTGCTGGGCAAAGCTTAAAATATTAGAGTAGGTGAATTAAGTCAATTACCAAAAACCTCCATATAATTTCGGATATATGAGTTGACTAACCAAATCCTTAGACAAAGAGTAGAATGATGGGTGCATGGGGCTGTGTGGATAGGAGAATGCGTAGTTGTCTTAATGAGTATAACATTTCCATTTTACAAATGCAAAGTGTTATGGAGATTGATCAAAGAAGAGTGAAAATGTTCTCACCAACATAATTAGTACACATAATAGCAGTTTAGATGGTACATTCTTGTATATTTTAACCTCGCACCTCATGGAGAGCTCCGGCAAGCTACCAAGAGTGTCTCACCTGCACGGCAAAGCCTGGCGAGCTACCTGCGACATATTCGATATGCCAAACACAGTAACAATAAGTTTCACAATAAATACGTTACTGGGCCCTCTCAAGAAAATTGATAAACAATGGGAGGACAGTGACAGTGACAGTGATTTTAAAAAAGAAAAATGAGAGGAAAATGGTCTTAAGTTTTCTGGTTCACCTCAAAAACGATCATGTTTGTACTTTTATAGGAGAAAAAAAAAAGAAATGGAATCATAAGAATAGCAATTGCTGGTGCAGAGACCAAAAGGTAACTTTTTCTCTGTGTAATTAACTAAGAGCAAAGGTGATGGGGATTTCTACTCATGCATAATTCTTAAGACAAATTTAGAAATAAGTTTCAAATACATACTCATTACTTTTTTTCAAAGTAAAATATTTTACTTTGGTGTATTGCCAAAGTAAAATTTCACTGTGACAGGAAAATTTCAAATTTTTGCATTATGCCATCAGAAAATAACAATGGGCACGTGTATAAAATTGTTTTGTTCATTATAAAGTATTCTTTTTAGTGCATTTTGTATATGGATCATATTTGGCTATGCTCAGGAATACTCCCAATTCCCAAATTATTCCCAGCTTCTTTCTCAACCTTCTTCCTTTTAAAGTCCATCTTTGTTGATTGATTGATTGATTGGCAGAGGTAGGAGGATCAGGATACTATTTGCTGATATAACAGGGCCTTGAAGACAGGAGGCATGTCATATGCTCTTTTGAGATACCTTCTTGGCCTTTTAAAATCTTCACTGTTTTTTCCTGCTAAGTCTTTATGGTGCTCTTTCAAAGTGTAGATAGTGATACTTAAAGGGAGAAAGACATGGAAGTAAATTACAAAGGGGAGGTTTGGAAAGGTATTAAATAAGATCTAATTAGGAGATGGAATAAGGAAGAGTTATAGGAAACTGAGTTGTACTAAGAGTTATATGGATGGAATCAAGATGAGCAGCTCATTTAATGAGACTTAGGGGATGATGATTGGAAAGGATCTTAAGTAATCTGTATTTTGTGTTGATCTTGGCTTGATTTCAATCCCCTCTGCCTCCAGTCCATAGACCATTCCAAGAAACCTTCATAAAACTGTTTTTTATAAAGGTGTTTTTTTTGCTATTGGAATTTTAACGGTGCTACTTTATAATAGCACTTTTGCTATTGGAACTGCATTTCTCTTGAGTAATATTTTGTATTGACACAGGATTCTAATTGGGACAAAGAGAATTTTCATTTATTTAGAGCATGTCAATGAGAAGCATCCCTTATTGATAGTAAAATATGGTATCTAAAGTTTTCATTGCTACTTGGCAATTTAATTCAGTAATCAATTTCGGATTCTGGAGGAGAAACTAGAGATAAGACCAAAGGTAGTGTCTCTCAACTTGGTTGTTGATAAATATTTGAAATGTGTTAAAGCATAAATTCTCAGCTATATTCTTACATGCAGCTATTCCATGTTCCATGTGGCTAGTTATGTGTAGAGTCAGATTAAGTCAGGAAAATGTAGGCATCTGATACTATTAAAAACGTGTGCCTGATTAAAAACTGGCAAATAATCAAAGATGTATATAGGAACAAGAATTACCAGAAAAAGATTTTCAGGTATGCCCTAGTGCACAAAATAAACGAGCAGTTAAGATCTGCAATTTGCATTCCATGAGCCACTGATATGGTAATTGTAGCCTGAAAAAATGAAAATATACACAATGATATTTATATGATGTTCATATAAAATATCTGTAAATAGTCAACAATATATTAAAGAGTTTTCACCTTCTTTTATTTCTTCCGAGTTTATCAATTTGCCAATGTCATGTGTAATATTATACAGAAGTATTGATATTGCATTTGAGAAAAAAACACTTTAAATTTTAGAACTGTTTGTAGATCTTTAGGGTGATACTATAGTAGTTGGGATGATTGTTAAGGACACTATTTGTTTATTAAAGTAATATTATCTATGTTTTTCCCCCCGCTGGTTTCAATGCCAAAGAGTCTCAAAAGGGTAATAAAACAATAGAATGTAAAGACTTTATAATATTAATTTCAATTTTCAAACTTATTTCATTTGTAATGGGTGTTTTTATGGTTTTAATACAAAATCTCATTATCATGTCAACTTATTGGTCCCTGAACCAATTTTAAATTTCTGGCAAATACAATGTATTTCCTAAATGTTATAGAATGTCACTCATTTCTGTGTTAATTTCTTTATTTCTTAAAAAATTCATTTTAGGAACAGAAACTTTCTCAAAGAAGAAATCCGAATGGCTAAAAGGCACACGAGAAAATGCTCTACATCATTGATCATCAGGGAGATGCAGATCAAAACAACAATGAGATATCATTTCACACCACAGAGACTGGCCCATATCCAAAAGAAAAAAAGCAACCAGTGTTGGCGCGGATGTGGCGAGAAAGGAACCCTCTTTCACTGCTGGTGGGAATGCTGACTGGTTCAACCCTTTTGGAAAACAGTATGGACGATTCTCAAAAAATTAGAAATCGAGCTCCCATTTGACCCAGCAATACCACTACTGGGAATATACCCTGAAGAGGCAAAAAAGTATAGTCAAAGTGACATCTGCACTTGTTTGTTCATTGCAGCACTGTTTACAATAGCTAGAATCTGGAAAAAACCTGAGTGCCCGAGAACAGATGACTGGTTAAAGAAACTTTGGTATCTACACAATGGAGTACTATGTAGCTGTTAGAAAGGATGAAGTCTGAAATGTACATACAAGTGGTACTACATGGAAAGTATTATGCTAAGCTAAATGAGTCAGAAAGAGAGGGATAGACAGAAAGACTGCATTCATCTGGAGAACATAAAGTAACAAAATAGGAGACTAACACCCAAGAATAGCTGTGATAAATACCAGGAGGTTTACTCTAGGGGTAAGGGCAGCTCAGATAGAGAACAGAACACCAAATAAAGGGTGTTGGGAAGATCCTTCCAGGATGGGAGATGCATGCTGAAAGTAGACTATAGACTGAACACAATTGCCACTCAATGCCTCTTTTGCAAACCACAGCACCAGTTGTAACTGGTTAGATAATAAGCTCCAAACTTAAAATCAATAAATACAAAATTAATGATTATGTGAAAATTGTTATATCTTATCACAGGTTCTTATATTCTCATCTAAGAATGTACTAAGCTGTCCATTGCCAGTTGAGCCTTTCTGTGTTACGTTCGTTGAGTTTTGCTGGCTTCATTGTTACTTTCCCATCTAATTTGGTTTCCTCCTATGGGAATTTCAGTTTTAAGGAATTCTGAGGTGCTAGGTGGTCCAGAGATTTCAGGGTCTATACTCTTGGCAATTAGTGAAGTGGTAGACTTGGCATGGCTGTAGTGGTGGGGTGTGGGTATGGCTGCCAGCACTTTAGCAGGGCAGGTAGTCAGCCTGCCTAAGAGTGTCCCAGAGATTTCAATCGTGGGGAATGATGTGTCCATGAACTGTAGCTGCTTGGCTTGCATCTCCTTAGAGATTTAGTCATGAATAGGTAGAACAGGCCTTTGGGTGAGTCAACATGGAGGCAGCTATGGGAAGTGGGTGTGGCTGCCAGGTAATTTCTAAATAGAGTCTGTTATAAGGAACTGAAGAAAATTTCTTATATATAAGTTCTTACTTCATAAAATATGTCACTTTTCAAGGATAAAATGATAACTTAATTTTGATTGAGAGAGCATAGGGAAATCAAGTAACGCTTTGGAAGAAGAAAGAACTAAAGTTATCATAGTTCCCATAATTTAGTTATCATAGTTAATAAGGCCCTCCCGTTGATCGTCGATTTGCTCGAGCGGGCCCAGTAACGTCTCCATTGGAGACTTTGTTGTTACTGTGTCTGGCATATCGAATACTCTCGGTAGCTTGCCAGGCTCTCCCAGAGGGGCGGAGGAATCGAACTCGGGTCGGCCATGTTGGCCGCTTGTAAGGCGAACGCCCTACCCGCTGTGCTATCGTGTAAGACAATTATGAATGTTTTTAGAAAAAAATGTTTCTAGAGTAAATGAGCTCTTGCATATTCATAAAACAAGTTTATTGAAAGGTGTTTGGATATGTACATTCTGGAAATCAAGTCTACTCTACATAGTTATAGTTATCACATAGAGATTAGTTATGGTAAAACTCTAGGATGATATGCATTCCTGAAATAAAGCAGGAGTTGATAAATATCTTTAAGCCTACCTCAATGGACAACATATATGTATATACTAGTGAAGTTGTCAAGGTCTTGACACCTGAAAATATCCTGCTTTGATATGTGGATTATTTTGAGCTATTGGAACCAGAAAAAAAGAATGTACAAGAAGAGCACTCTGATTTTTCCTTTTTTCTCCAGAAAGCAAGAGATGAAATTTTGTTGCAAGACATCCTGCTTGTACAATGAGAGAAGATTTTTGTTACCATGGGCTGGAGTGATAGCACAGCGGTAGGGCGTTTGCCTTACAAGCGGCCAACATGGCCGACCCGAGTTCGATTCCTCTGCCCCTCTCGGAGAGCCCGGCAAGCTACCGAGAGTATTCGATATGCCAGACACAGTAACAACAAAGTCTCCAATGGAGACGTTACTGGGCCCGCTCGAGCAAATCGACGATCAACGGGAGGGCCTTTACCTTTACCTTAGATAAAGAATTGAGGTAAAAAAATCTGTATTAATAGAAATTGCTAATTTAACGATATCTTTGTTTTCAGTTACTTTTTTATTTCAGTTACTTTTACATAACTGTTACTCTTCATCAACCAAGTATTTATTTATCGAATCACCATAAGATATAGCACTAAAATATTGTTCATGATTGAGTTTCAGTCATACAATGTTCCAACACTCAGCCCTCCACCAGTGTAATTTCCTAGGACCACATTCCCAGTTTCCCTCCCATTTCTTCAAGCCACTACCGCCCTCCACCTCCCAGCCTGCCTCTATAGGGAGAATTTTTGTTAATAAAACATCAAGATCACGATCACGATCATCCTGCTGTTTGTCGATTGCCTCGAGCAGGCACCAGTAACGTCTCTTGGTATATGTTAATAAAACATATATCAAATAATTTCAAACACTGCTTTCTAAGCTAGTCTTTCTCCCATTGATATATATATTTTTTTCTTGTGTTCTGGGCTGGAGCAATAGCACAGTGGGTAGGGTTTTTGCCCTGCATGCGACCGACGCAGGTTCCATTCTTCCATCCCTCTTGGAAAGCTGGGCAAGCTACTGAGAGTCTCCTGCCTGCACAGCAGAGCCTGGCAAGCTCCCCATGGCCTATGGATATGCCGAAAACAGTAACAACAAGTATCACAATGGAGACGTTATTGGTGCCTGCTCAAGCAAATCGATGAACAATGGGAGGACAGTGCTACAGTGTTACAGATCTTTTGGGGGTGGGGTGTGACATCCAGTGTTGCTCAGGGAACCATAGGTAGTAGTGCTGGGGATCAAACCAGGTCAGCAGCAAGCTAGATAAGTGCCTTAACTCCTGTAGTATTTCTCCATCTTTCTCCCATTAATTTCAATCCTTCTTGTAGGTTCTTCTTTTCCAAACTGGTGCTGGAGATCAGTGAGATCAGGAACAAAACTTGTTTTCTTATGTTGGAGTTAATATTTTTTAAAGTTTGCTTATTAAAAAAAATTTCAACTGATGTTCTGCTTGCTGTTCCATCATCCCAAGTGAGGCTCACCTCCAGCTGAATTAGTGGGCCTATTCCAGACACAGGGCAGAGCTCCAAGAGGAGGAAGAGCCTTTCCCTCCTGGATGGGTCCCAACAGTCTCTACACTTGACCTCTAACATATTAAGGTCCATGCTACAGTCATACTCAACAAATTACATGATGCTCATTCTGTGAGGACAGGCAGAGAAGACATATGTCAATCTCTAGCTAACCCTTTACCACTTTCCCAGGAGTTAACTACAAAAACTACCCTAGCACATTAAGAAAACCAATGAGAAGAATATGTAAAAAATCAAGCTCAATGAACTAAAATAATACCAGCCAACACATAAACACCAGTAAATCCTCAGGCACTGTCTTTAATGACACTATGATGAGGATGTTCGATGAGTTCAAAGAAACGATAGCACAGTTATGAGCAAAGCAGAAAAAGTATGAGAGTTGAAATGAAAAAGCTATTACAGTAAAAAATGACAGAAATGAAGAGCATGGTAGATGATATTAAAGAGTCAAAAGAAACTCTGAATAACAGAATAACAGAGGCTGAGCAAAAGATTGAGGAGCTCCAAGATGATAATGAGTTAACTGCTATGAAACCTCAAAGAGTGGAAAATAATCTTAAATGAACAACATACTAGAGAACTCTAGGACAAGTTCAAGGGGAACAATAAAAGAATCATTGCAGTACCTGAAGCACAGAAAGGCAAATGTGAAAAAAACAATAGTTTAAGAAATCACTGGTAAGAACTTCCCAGATTGAGGATTACAAGTCCTGAGATCCCAGAGGCCAGAAAGGTCCTAGTGAAAAGAGACCCAATTAGGATAACTGCAAGATATATTCTACTCAAAATGACAAAATCTAAAGATAAGACAGAATATTGAAAGCAGTAAGATCAAAAAAGGAACTTAAATACAAAGGAAAGTGCCAAAGATAAACAAGAAGCAGATCTATCACATTGGACTCTACAAGCCAGAAATATATGGAAAGATACAGTACAAAAACTCAAAGAACTGAACACCTCACCAAAATATTTGATCCAGATAGATATCATTTAGATATAAAAGAACTATACAGAGCTCATTGAATAGGCAACAGATCAGGTAATTCATTGCCATGAAACCAGTTTTGCAAGAAGAATTAAAAGAGCTCCTTTAAAGGGCAGGAGAAATTTCCCATCACGTAGCATTGAATATTGTACTTACTAATGATGTATATGGTTGTCATCTACTAGATTAAGATGAGTTAGTAACATATCAATCATCACAAATTGACTTTTATTGATTCATTTTCTAATAACTCTATTTGCTATTCTTTCAAAGTTTGTGGAATAAGTAATAAAAATAATTTTTAAATTTTTATTTATTTTTATTGAATCACTGTGAGATACTGTTATAAAGTTTTAATGTTTGATTTTCAGTCAGACAATGATCGAACAACCATCCCTCCACCAGTGCATATTTTCCACCACCAATGTCTCCAGTAAACCCCCCCTTTCCAGCCCTTCCCCTGCCTCTATGGCAATTTCCATACTCTCTCTATACTTTTGGACATTATGGTTTACAATAACTGGTCGGGATGGGAGATGTGTGCTGAAAGTAGATAAAGGACCAAACATGATGACCTCTCAGTGTCTGTATTGCAAACCATAATGCCCAAAAGTAGAGACAGAGTATGGGGGAAATTGTCTGTCATGGAGGCAGGGGGAGGATGGGAAAGGGGGTGTATACCGGGGATATTTGTGGTGGGGAATGTGCACTGGTGGAGGGATGGGTGTTTGATCATTGTGTGACTGTAACCCAAACATGAACGTATGTAATTTTCTCATGGTGATTCAATAAAATTAAAAAAAAGGGGAAGGCACTGAGAGGCCATTTGGTCCTTTCCTTTCAGCACACATCTCCTATCCTGAAAGATCCCTCCAACCATCATTGACTTAGTGATCCCTTCTCTATTCCAGCTTCCTTCTCCCTGACTCATGAGGCAGGTTTCCAACATTAGAGCAATATTCCTGGCCCTTGTGTCTACTGTCCTTGGGTGGCAGTCCCATATTATGCTAAGAAATATTATTTGTACATGTCTGCCAAGGGGCTAAAGAACAAACAAATAAAAACTTCATTTATGACAGAAAAAATATTCAAGACTAACTCAATAAGGCTCAAGTTTAAAATAAAATTTAGTGCAATATGTCTTGCTGGAATTGAAAACTTAATTATACAAATGAATATAGGTAGTATACTATATTTTATTAAATGATCCGAGTTTTCTTACATAGAATAACATCATATAGCAATGAATTATTACAAATTGACTTTGTTGATTTATCTTTTGATAATTCCATTTGCCATTTCTTTAAATTTTGTTGGAGCAAGTAATATAAAATGAATAAGTTTGTTATGTGACTGCCAAGGGGACAGGCGGGGGCAGGTGGGGTGGTGGTGTTGGCAGGGACAGTGGGGACACAGGTGGTGGGATTGGTATTGTTGCAAGATTGTATGCTTGAAGTAATTCTATTGTGAATAACTTTGTCAATTACGCTGTCTTAATAAAAAAAAGAAGAAAAAATGTCATTGGTATTGTATGCAATTTCTCACGAACTATTGAATTAAAGCTCGATATAAGTTTATACATCGGATCTGTGGAATACAATTTGGATTGGATAGAGATTAATTTTGCTGAGAAAAAACCCTTTGGTTATGATTGAAGCTTATAATGCTTTGAATTCTATATAAAATTATAGCTTACACAAATTGCTCCTACAAATGTAATAACTGCCTGGCAAATGGATGGTGTTTATTGCACTTTTTACTTTAATGAGTGCTCATAGATCAGCCTTATCAGAGTGCCATGTCTTTTTTTTTTTTTCCAAAGCCAGGTTTGAACCCAGGGCATTTGCCCTGGAAGTATCAGATCTTAATCTGGGTTTGAGAAAAATAAACAACAGCAATGTCTTTGGAACTTCAATAATTGGATTAAAATGTCACTTATAGAGTTTTTATTTGATAGAATCAAGAACATTGAAAGTTGGACAGGGAATGTTTGGTTGCTTTTTTTTAAATATAGTAAGGAAAAACAAACAAAGCTATTTTGAATATGAAAGCCTTGCAACAAGAGTCACCTTCATTTACATTCCCATCCTTTACTGAGACCACAGTAGGAAGATACCATTGTAAAAAGTGGAGTCCAAACTGGCAGGAATTCCTATCACAGCATCTTTTAGGATGAATAATTATCTCTTGATTTGCATTTTTTCTTTGCCTCCAGTAACAGATCTCAGAGTTCATATATATTTGCATGTGTGTGTGAGGGGTGTGGGAGTGAGCGGAGATGGTGTGTGTGTGTGGGGGGGGAGGAGGGTGGAAGGAAGAAAGAGGGAGGGGAGCGGAGAAGGGGGTTAACCTTAAGGAAGTCAGGAATCCTTATGAACTAGCCAAGGCAAATATTTGTCTCCTAACTAATTGCTTCAAATGTAAGTTTTCCATCTATTGAGAATCAGGTCCTTGTCAAAACAGTATAAAAATTATGGAACTGGGGGAAAGAGATTGAGCAGAACTCTATTATCTTCTTCCTCTGGATGTCCTAAGTTTTGAATGCCAGAAAAGGGAGTTATCATTTCTTTCATTCATGTTGGAGTGATATTTTTGTTTCAGGAGCTGGTCTGCCAGAGGCTTTCTACTCCCCATCCCCACTCTTTTCTCTGACTGCCTCATTTTTCTATTCTGAGCCCAAATTCTGATATGTTAGTTCAGATCGCAGGGTCAGTCTTTTGATTACATATTTGGATTAGTTACTTAACAAACAGCTTTATTTGGCCTATAGTTTCTCAGAAAATTCATCTATGGCAGCAGAAATGCTTACACTCATTTCTGTCTTTGGAGGAGAATTTTGAAAGTTTGCTTTAGTTTTCTGTTGATTTCCAGGAAAAAAAATAGATCAGTTTTCTCTTTTTCTTTTTTTTCTTTTATTAAATTTATTTGCTTGAAATATTTCCTGCTTTTGCATTTGGAACTCATTGTCATGTAGTATAGTTGACTTGATTGCATTTTCATTTCATTTCATCATCCTGTTATTCGTCGATTGCCTCGAGCAGGCCCCAGTAACGTCTCTTTCATCCTAGCCCTGAGATTATATTCAAGGCTCTTTAGGAGAATAAGAGCCATCATTGTTACTGGTATTTGGCATATTTGGTACGCCACGGGGAGTTTGCCAGACTCTGCCCTGTGGGCAGGCTACAATCGATAGCCTGCAAGTTTGTCCAAAGTAGGAATGAGATAAAAAGATATCATAAAAAGATGTCCTGATAAGACATCGTGCGGCCGCAAATGCGGCCGCGCGGTTCCAGGAGCTGGATTTTATAGTCTCTGAGTCTTGGCCGCTGATGGGATTACACGGTGCCAGGGGGCCAGGTGGTGGGTGTGACCCCCGCCTACTGGGATTTGGAGGATCTGGGTGGAAGATGCTCGACTCCAGTCCGAGTAGGCTTGGAGATCTCGGCCCCAGAACCTGCGTGGCTTTGTCCCTCTGCCAGTACCTTCATGTGTGCGGAGAGTGGTCTCAGCATGGTGGTGGATTGCATATCTGTCTTTTTATTTAGGGGACTCATTTGCTAGCTTTCTTTGTTAAGTTGTTTCAGTTGCTACTCTTAAAATTAAACTATTTCCTCTATTCTATAGGAAATGGAAGGGTGATTAATGGAAGCTTACTGGATATGAAATTTATCCCTTTGTTTTGCTCCTCCTCAAACCTGGATTTTATAACTTTATCTTGGAGAGTTAAAGTATTATGTTTCCATAAACTTGTCAAGAAAATACTCCTAAAACACATTTATTTGTGGAGCATTATAAGAATTTTTAACTACCATTAAATAATTTCATGCCATTATAATTTTATGTTATAATTTCATGTCATTAAAAGTCAATAAAAGGAAAAGTTTTAGAACAACAAAAAATTCTTCTCATGTGGGCTAATCACTAATTAAAATACTAAATGAAACACTGTATATTTGTGGATTCAAGCATAATCTATTACTTAGTAGAGGGGTATCCTTTTACAAGACAAGTCCATTTATGTTAACACATTATTGACCATTATAGATTTTAGGAAAGTGAACTAAAGAGAAACAACTGCTACAATTTCTCTTCTTTTATCTCTGTAGGTGTGATTGTTAATTTTATGCGTCCATTTGACAGAGAGGAGTGTCCATATTGAACAATATTTCTGGGTCTGTGATGGTATTTTTTGAAGAGATTAGCATTTAAATAGGTGAAATCAGCAGATTGTTTTCAACCATGGCTATGAGGAACATCCAATTTGTTTAGGACTTGAATGAAGCAGAAATGTTAGAAATAGGAGGTATTCACCCATTTTGGCTTTTTGCCTGCCTGTTTTAGCTGGCTCTTGGAGTCTTTCCCTGCTTTGGTTTACACAGTCAGGTCTCCTAGTCCTTGAAAGAGGAAGCCTTAGTTTCCCTTTGCCAGCTGCCATGAGCAGCTTCATTTAGCTTTCCCTATCCATCCTACATTTTTAACAATAGTGCAAGTTCCTGGGCTCTTTCCGATGAAAGGGAATTAATATTTCCCAAGAGCACAGATTCTTTCCCAGTCCTAAGGCACACCAGAGAGTACGAGATAGTGGGCAATAGGCCAAATAGTAACCCTAAAGGTCCTAAACCAGGTAGAAAACTTGAAAATCCTTGCATTCTCTCCAACAGTCTTATCACTTCATAAGTAACATAAAGACCCAGTAGTTTTCCTATTAAAAATGAGTCATACTAGTTCTATACCATTCTTGTTCCCCAGCTGGGGGGTTTCTTTCTCTCCTACTTTTACATCAACTTTCCTATTTTTTAACTCTGAATTGTCCTTAGTTACTCAATATTTTTGTCCTTAATTACTCAATAGTTACTCAATATTTGAGCAATAATTATCCTTACTCAATATTTTCTTTCCTTTTTTTTTGGCTTTTTGGGTCACACCCGGTGATGCACAGGGCTTACATCTGGCTCTGCACTCAGGAATACTCCTGGCGGTAATCGGGGGGCCATATGGGATGCTGAAAATTGAACCCAGGTTGACCGCATACAAGGCAAACACCCTACCCTCTGTGCTGTCGTTCCAGCCCCTACCTTAGTCAATATTTTCATTCTTGAAAGAATATTTTCATTCTTGAAGAACCTGGGAACCATGGACAAACACAGAGGCCCACCATAACCGCTCCTGTGTCACTCTCAGTGTTCCAAATAGGACAGGCAAAATGCCACTTGGTATCCTGGGTCTGTAACATGCAGGTGGCAGACTATAGAGTCTTCCAGTCTTTATATTTTGGCAAACGAGTTTCTTATTATGAATCCATTTCTATTTGTTCTGTTTCCCTGGAGAGCAAACTCTGAATACAATAAGATAGGCTGTGAACAGTTACCAATGGTTTTCATGATTTACTATAAACCATTCTTGGGAGAACAAGAACATTATTTTTCTTAAATTAGCTTTAAGTTTAGGAGGTGGAGCAATAGTACAGTGGATAGGGTGTTTGCCTTGCACATGGCTGATTCAAGTTTTATCCCTGGCATTCCATATTTTATTTCACAAGACTATGGTAGCTTAAGTGATTGGTCAAAGCAGGATAAAATGTGCAAATACATTATTATAACACTAAAAATAATCTTTTAAAAAATGTTCTGAAGCACCATTTTAAACAATACTCTGTGGAAAGAAAGCAGAGGGAATTCACTGCAACATTATTTTACTCCCCTTTCCCCCACTCTTTCTACACACACACACACACACACACACACACACACACTCCTTCATATATACATATATAGACATATCTATGTATGTATATGTATCTACATGTATATGTGTATATTCATGGTGTAGAAGGAAGTGGCATTTGTTGACACAAGATCTAAGTCTCATGTGATTCATTTTTCTAGAATATGCTGAACTTAACTTCATTTCTAGTAAATAATGTACTTGGTTCAGCACATTCCCGAGAATGAATGTTTCTTTAAGCACAGCACGCTCCATAAGACTAGCTATTCCATTGCAATGAATGGATTCTCTGCACTAAAATGGGCAACAAGAGCCCTCTACTGACTTACATCATACAAAAAAAACGTTTTCCTGGAGTGTTCTTGGAATTTAACAACTTAAGCTTGATATCCTGTAAACCCACTGGAATGTCTAAAGCTACAGTGGAAGAGAAATGAAAAGACAATTGTTATACATCAAAGCTCATTGCACAAAAGAAAACAATATTAGAAAAAAACAATTGGTTATAATAAATGTTTCTTGTTTCAAAAACTTATCCATTGGAGAGACTGATCTGGTACTTGCCTTAAAGTTCTCTCTTGATGGTGCTTGGGAGAATATGGGCTAATAATTAAACCCAGGCTTCCCATTTGCTAAGTATGTGCACCAGCCCTTGAGTTAGCTCCCCTATGGAGATTTTTAATGCATTAATCAAGAGCTAGAAAAGTGATTCAATAAACTAGAAAGCATACTCTGCATGGATGAGACCCATGCTTGGTATCAGTACTACTAAGTCCTTCCAGCACTACTGGGTGTGTTACCCAGTACCTCCTCTTACCCTCAGGACATGAACTGCATCTGCAACAGAGAAACTTAAACCCTCCTCATTACAGGGAGTTGTGGATATAAACCTCTACAATCTCTTATCTTATGATATCTTATTCTCTCTTATCTTATGATATCTTAACTTTCAAGTGGAAGATGAAAAACAAGAACAATGGTAATTTTGCTCAAGCAATGCCAACTGTAATGTCCTTTGGAATTTCAATGTGGAATCTCTCTGTTTAAACCAGATTTTCTCTGTGTCCTTGATAAAATTATTAATGACTGTCCTCTAGTTTCTACCTCAAGAAAACCAAGATCACATCTCTTAGTTGATAAAGGCAAAAACGATTAGCTAAGTAAGTAGACTCACTTTGATGTTTTGGAGGACAAGAAATACAATCCAAGAAGAATGCATTATTATAAGGTTTGAACTAAGATCCAGAAAACCAGGAAAGGGGCTGGAGAGATCTACAGCAGGTAAATTTGCCTTGCACGAAGCTGGCGCAGGTTTGATTTCCAGCATCCTTTGTGGTCCTTTGAGCCATGCCAGTAATGATCCCTGAGAGCAGAGCCATGAGTAACTCCTGAGATCAGCCAGGTGTGACCCTCAAACCAAAATAAAACAAAAACTGAAAGCCAGGAAAACCTTCATCAATAAGAGAAACAATTCTTGGTTAATCTTTAGGGTGAATGATTGTTGACAAGATATGAGAAGCAATTGGAGTTAGTATATTTGAATAAAGAGAATCAGTATAGACGATACAAAGGCATATTATGATTTTTATTAGAATATTGGATATCAGTTTTTAAAGTCACTGAGAAGGAAGCTTTAAATAAAAAATGCTAAAATATCTGAGGTAACAAATTATAAACAGACAATTAAATTTCTTTATGAGTGGTTACTAAGGGATCAGAAACTCACTACAGGATTAAAGACATTTATTTGCCTTGTATGTGACTGATCCACTTTGATTTCTAGCACTCTCAGGAGTGACCCCTGAGTGCAGAGCACAGTAGCTCATGACCACTGCTACATTTGACTGGCTTCTACCACCACCTCCCTAAGAGGAATTACTATTAAATTGATCAACTACATTATTAAAAATGTGTAAAATGAAAACATTGGACAGAGAAGGTTTTCAGGGTTTTTGCTTTCTGTATGGTTAGGAATAACCATTGAACATCAGTGGTTATGGTCACAAAACCCACCCGTTACCGCTCCCCAAAATGGGATCACTGTCACTGTCCTCCCGTTGTTCATTGATTTGTTCGAGTGGGCCCAGTAACATCTCCATCATGAGACTTGTTACTGTGTTTGGCATATTGACTATGTCACGGGTAGCTTGCCAGGCTTTACTGTGCTGGTGAGATACTCTCGGTAGCTTGCCGGGCTCTCTGAGAGGGGCGGAGGAATCGAACCTGGGTCAGCCATGTTGGCTGTGTGCAAGGCAAACACCCTACCCCTGTGCTATCGCTCCAGCCCATGTTTATTATTATTATTATTATTAATTATTATTATTTTTGCCTTTGGAGTCACACCTGGCAATGCTCAGGGGTTACTCCTGGCTCTGAACTCAGGTATTACTCCAGGCAATGCTTGGAGGACCATATGGACTGCTGGGTGGGGATCGAACCTGCGTCAGCCGCAAGCAAGGCAAATGCCTTTCCTGCTGTCCTGTCGCTCTGGCTCCTGTTTTTTGCCAATGTTTAAAGCAATAGGTGAGCGCTCCTTTCTATCTCTCACCCTCACTTACCTCCTAATTTGCTTTTGTGAAGCCGAGAGAGGGAAAGGTAGGGTTCCCAAAGGGGTCACCAAGAGTTTGAATGAGGATCCCAGAATCCCAGGTGCCTTTGGGAGGGGGGTGAGAGCAAACATTTGAGACATCTGGGTGGGGGAGGGGCAAGGGTAGGGACGGGAGGCTGCATCATTTCTTCATCTTCCAGGGAAGAAGGGGTCCAGCAAACATCCCCTGCCACTATAGATCCCAAGTAGATAGCTCCTCTGCCGTCCAGAATGGGATATCAATTTTTATTGAATTTCATATTTCGGTTTATCTTTCAGTGGCTTTTTTTTACTTTAATTGCTTTTGGGTCACAACAGCAATGCTCAGGATTTACTTCTGGCTCTGCATTCAGGAATTACTCTTGGCAGTGCTCAGGGGACCATATGGATCAAACCCCTGTTGACCGCATGAAAGGCAAACTCCATACCCACTTTACTATTGTTCTGGCCCCATAATTTCATTTCTTAAAGCTTAATGTTAGGAAAAATTGTAATAATGAAAAGACAGAAAATATATGAAAAGTGTGAGACTGTATGCCAGGGGCTTTGAAGTCAAGTAAGGCTGTATTTGAGTTCCTACTCTCTAATTCTCTAATCTTTTGGATTCCTCATCCCTTATAGTTATTAATTTCTCTGTTTTGGGTTTGTCAGTAGGGATAATAATGCCAATATTACCTACATTATTTGTAGCTATGAGGCTTACTTAAAACTAAGTATAAAATGTCTACTCACTATGTTGACTTCCCTTTATCTTAAATATGTTGATAAGCGTAAAAGTCCACATGTAATTTCCTTAATATGAAAACAGATAATTTCACAATGCATAATCTATTTCCTTCAAGCACTGATCATGGTCAGATTATTTTATGCTCGTATTTGTCTTTGGGTTACCTGCTTGCCTTCTACCTGAGAGTGTAGATGTAGAATTAAGATTGCCTTTTTTCTTAATTCTAATCTCAGAGTGTGGAACAACTGGACATGTTGCAATAACAGAAGGAGAAGAAGAAGGAGAAGAAGAAGGAGAAGGAGAAGGAGAAGGAGAAGGAGAAGGAGAAGAAGAAGGAGAAGGAGAAGGGAAGATACACTCAACTTGTAAAATTCCAGGAGTTAAAAATATTGATTTTATCATAACAATCAGATGAAATTGTTACTTATGGCTCTACTTTATAAAAAGAAAAAATGAGACAAAGTGAAGTGACAAAGTCATCAACAATAACACAGATTATCAAGTATTAGAGATAGGATTTAAACCCAGGAAATGTGTGAAGTTCTAGAACCAATGATCTGGTAAATGATATTTTACTATGTCAATAAATGTTTGATGAATATATAGATACACGAATGAATGATTTATTTTGGGTGCCTCTTGGAAGTGGTTGTTTGGGAGTTAATTGCTATGCTTTTGAATTTTTGTTTGCTAGTCTGTGTGCTTATGAAATTGCCTCTCAGTATATCCTATGTATTTGCTGAAGTTAACTACTATATTAAAACACAATAAGATCTGAAGGTTTAATTGCTTCTAAAACAAAGTTTCAAGCATTACCAGAACTTTCAGACCCAGCTGTATCTTCACCTCCCAAGGTCATAAGTTGACTTTTGGAAAATTCTTTTTTGTAAATTCAGTGGTTTCTCACTTTTTTCATGAAAATGATAAGTATACACCTCCTTGATTCTGTTTATTTGATTCTCACAGCTCTATCAGTTTTTCAAATAGCAGATTTTGCATTGCTTTTCTTTTTAACTATAATGCACTTTTCTATTCATTTCATGGTTTTATACCTCAACATTCCTTGAAGTTCCATTTTAGTCTCAGTCTTAAAAATTAGTAGAGGTAAGTAAATGGGATCTTGTCACCTTTAATAGAAAATCTAGGTTTTATTCCATTTATTTATTTAAAAAATTTAAAAAATAATTTAATAATTTAAAAAATTATTTTATTTTTATTGCATTTATTTTAATTTAAAAATTAATTGATTTGTTTATATTTGCCTGTTTATTGGTGCCAGGGATCAAACCCACTTATTCCATAGGTCCTTTTGGGTTTATTTATTTATTTTTTTTGCTTTTTGGGTCACACCCAGCGATACTCCTGGCTCATGCACTCAGGAATCACTCCTGGCGGTGTTCAGGGGACCATATGAAATTCTGGGAATCGAACCTAAGTCAGCTGCATGCAAGGCAAATGCCCTACCTGCTGTACTATTGCTCCAGCCCTCTATTTGTTTTACCATATTTCTCTTTACCCATTTTCCAATCCAAGCAAGCATCTAGTTCAAGTACTTTTCATTCCTAAACTATTTATCTATTTCATTGGAAAAATATTAGTCCCAGTTATTACTATGATTTTTTACCAACTTATTGTACAGTCTCCTCATTAGGTTTTCATTCAATTATATCTTATTTTTCTAACGACAAAGTCATGATTTCATTTCATGGTGGAGGAACCGCCCTAATTGTGCTCAGAATCATACCCATTGGTGCCAGGTTGTGTGTGGAATACCATGCAGGGATCAAACTTGGGGCCTATCCACACACTAAAATTCTTTAAACTATTTCCTCAACAAACAGTGATTTTTGTTCTTTTGTGGTTGTTAACTAGGATTTATGATTAGACCCCTGTTATATTGATAGTCCCCTTTCACTTATATCCTTCCTTTTACTATTTCTGAACTGTGTGTAACCTATGAATCCTTTCTAATTTTCTATTTTACATTATTTCACGGGCCAGAGCGATGGCATAGTGGGTAGGACATTTGCCTTGCATGCAGACAACCCAGGTTCAATTCTTCTGCCCCTCTCGAAGAGCCTGGCAAGCTACCAAGAGTATTCCTCCCACATGGCAAAGCCTGGCAAGCTCCCCATTGCATATTAGATATGCCAAAAACATAACAATTCTCACAATGGAGACATTACTGATGCCTGCTTGAGCAAATTGATGAACAACGGGAGGACAGTGCAGTGCTACAGTGCTATATTTCACAAGTAACTCCTATAATGTCTGCACTGACTCCTAGTGCTGTTATTTCACACTAAAATGACTTCATGTCCCCTAATTAAGACTTTTCTATAGATTCTCATTTATTAACAATAACATTCAAATTTTACCATAGCTGAAAAGTCATACAAGAGGCTTATCTTTATAACATTATCTGCCATAACTCTCCAATTATTCATTATGTGCCAATTGTAATCTCTTCCTTTCCATTCTTTTGACATACTGAATTCTTTTAATGACAGAATGACCTTGCTTTTTCTCTTCCTTCAGTTTATAATATTTCTCTACTGACTATTAACAGCATAGTTCTTCCTGCTCATCATTAGTTTCATCTCAAGATCTTCCTTGGCTGCTCTAATTAAAACAGTCCCTTTCTCCAGTTATTCCCTCACAACTTTGCTTATTTTCTCCATCATACTTGTCATGCATTTCATCATAGAGGAGAAACCCTGTCTGCATCTTTCAACATAATTTTGCTTCTAAAACTTTGATAAGTATCTAAAAATATTTTACTGTCCAATTAAGGGTAAAAAAACCCCCTATATCATTTTGTACTTCCTAGAGCTCAAAGAAAAATTTCTTCTTCAGTATTGTTTTTAGAAGGGATATAGGCCGTAACCTTTAGTAATAATGTTTTTGAGCTTTGGTGTGATATAGCAAGATTAATATTTGAAAGCTAAGTGCAATGCTTTGTATGGAGAATAGAGATTCGAGAGGTAGACTTAGCTGTTGACAGGCTAATTATAAGGTTATTGCAATAGCACTGTAGCACTGTCCTTCTATTGTTCATTGATTTGTTTGAATGGGCCCAGTAACGTCTCCATTGTGAGACTTTGTTGTTACTGTGTTTGGCATATGGAATATATCATGGATAGCTTGCCAGGCTTTGCCGTGCGGGCGAGATACTCTTGGTAGCTTGCCGGGCTCTCCAAGAGGGGCGGAGGAATCGAACCCGACTCTGCTGGGCCGGCTGCGGCAAGGCAAACACCCTACTGCTGTGCTATCGCTCCAAGAGATAAAGATGTTGAGTCTAGAATGATAGTGATGAGGATGCAGAATATTGGATCTAGGATATACATTGAAAATGGAGCTTATTCATGTAATTTACTGAAATTAACACTAATGGCATATAATCTGAGTAAGAGAAAAAGAAAGGGAGAGAAATTAGACTTCAAAAACCTGCTAAAGGCACATTAATACTGAGTTAGAGGAAGAGAGATAGAAAAAAAGTAGACATCAGGGTTTTGGCCTTGGTGATTAGGTTAACAGAGATATTTTTGAAAGATGAAGAGCACTGTGAATGATGCATCAGGGGATTCTTTGAACAGGTAAGAGCTGATTTTAGAGTTTGATCTTAGAAACATTAAGTTTGAGAGGCTTCAAAGTAAAAGTAATGGACAAGTAGTTAATTCAATACTATAAACTTTGAGTTATAAACTTTGAGTTCAAATTATATTAATAGTGTTTTCAAAGACAAGGGATGAAGTGAGACAAGCAAAATGGTGGAGTATGAGTTTTACTTATCTCCTTAGCAACAATCATCTGGATATTTATCATAAACAAATTGGCTTTTTTTGTTCTGGAATGATATTACAGTGTGTAAGGTGCTGACTGTGCACGCAGTCAACCTGGGTTTAATCCCTGGCATCGTGTATAGTTCCCTGAGCTTCAAACTCAGCATCACTTATAAAAATCAATTCAAATTAGATTAAAGACCTCTATGTCCGACCTAAACCGATTAACTATCTTGGCCAAGCAAGAGAAAGCAAAATAAATAAATGGGGCTACATCAAATTAAGAAGCTTTGCATCAAAAAGAAATGATTACCGGAATAAAAAGATACCCCCCAAATTAGAAGAAAATATTTGCCCATCACTCATTGGACTAATATTCAAGTTTTACAAACCTGGGTCTCCTTCCTGTCAAGAATATGTTCAACCCATTGCTATTTCCTTTTTTCTTTTTACTACCCCAATTTGGCAAGTACATAGAAGCCTTGACTTAACTTTGTTACAATCTCTGGTACTTTTTCCTTATGTAAGTATTTCAATTAAAAATTGAGAAAAATTTCTTCTTCTTCTACCTCTCTCCCTCCTCTTCCTTATTTTTCAACTCCTCCTCCTCCTTCTTTTCTCCTCCTCCTTCATTTCTCCTCTTCCTTATCCTCCTCTTCCTCCTCTCTCTTTTTCTGTGTGTGTCTCCATGTTTAGATTTATAAACTCCCGCCCTATCTCTCACGATTTACTTTTACTAAGACAGAATTATTATTTTTAAATATAGGAGAGATGCTTACCTCTACCTTTCATGCAGACTCATCACCGCTGTGTGTTCTGCTCCTGAGTGGATGGAGATGAGCTGATGAGAGTGAATCAATCTCCCAGGACAGATGCACTGTTAACACTCAGGTAATGTCTCTGGTTTATGATTCCCTTTTTTTTTCTTCTATTCTTGCTCAGACAGCTAATCACTGATAAGGGTATTTGTTAATTTTTATCTAAGCCTTTTTGTTTTAATAGAAGGATCGTTTTGTCAGCAAGGTCATTAATCTCTAATTGCCTCTTGTCTGTCTTTGCCAATAATGTGTTTTACAAGCAAAGAAGCTGGACCTATCCAGTGTAGAATAATTGACCAACCCAACAGCAATCAGTGAAGCAGGTGAGTAATCCTCTGGCTGAGTGTTCTGTCTAACCAACTCTATCCTCAGAGCTCTTCTATTTTTCAAACTATCTGATTAAAATATACTGCAACACATATGCACTTTTATGCAGACATCAATGAAACTATGTTCAGAAATATCAAACACATGAAAAAATAATAGAATTCTAATGCATTCATCTTCCTCTTTGCATTTTTAATTTCCTCTAACCTCTTCCAACTAGATTGTTCATCAGAACTTTGAGATTGTAACAAAGTTAAGTCAAGGCTTCTATGCACTTGCCAAATTGAGGTAGTAAAAAGAAAAAAAAACTGACAAAAGTACCAAACAGCTGACAAGTGCAATCAGCTGTGATACATGGATTTGCATTGACTAAGTGGGGGTAAGGACACTAAAAACTAAGTCAACAAAGTACTCTCAGTACCTCATTTTTCATAGCCAATTAAATTCAAAGGCAACTTACAGTGCTGTGAAGATCTCACCAACATGTTTTCATGAGCCAAAGCAAAGACACCGAGAGCTTATGAGAGTTATAAAGTACTCTTGTCTATTTTTTCTCGTAGTTAATAAGCATTAAATGATTGGATTGATTCTATTCTAAGATTAAGTGCAGAAAAATTCCAATGACACACTGTTGTAATAATACTAGTAATGCATCGAAAATAACAGTTAGATGTGAGTCAAACCATAGTTAGATATATGACGAATTCCAAATGCAGATACAAGATTAATTCCAATTGCTTAAAACGTTTGTCAAGAGCTTGAGAGATAACCCAATGGCTCTAGTGCATGCTTTGAGTGCTGAAGAGACAAATTTGACTCCTGGTACCTCAGGTTTCCCTAAACACTGCCAGGAGTGACCTGAGACTACTGAATTGGAAGCAACCCCCAAGTACCAACCCCATGTGTAGCTCAAAATAAAAATAAGAAAACAAACTTTTAATGTTCTAGGATATAACTGAAAAGAGATGCAGATAATGCTAGCAAAAAGAAACTACTGGGCTGGGGTACTAATTCAAAGGGCCGGAGCACTTATATGCACAGAGCCCTGAGCTTGATTTGCGCTGCCACGTGACCTCTAGCAAAGCTGCACGCAGGTGTGGCGTCTCCTATCACCTTTAGGGAAATCCCCCAAATGGAATAATTCTCTAATGAGAACTTTTAAAAATATGTAGTCTCCTCCCAAAAGAATGATCGTGGGACAAAATGACTTCAAGAACTTGCCAGTCTTTCCTACCTTTCCGGGGTGGGGGTTGAGGGAGTCGATGTGGTTCTAAGAATCACAGATGAGTGGGCAGTGGACTGGATAGTTCAAACATGAAGACTGCAGATGTGATGTTTCTTAGGGAATCAGGGAAACCCTGTTAGGGGGGCTCCAAGGCTACGCTTAGTGGTGCTCAGGGGCCTCTGAGGCTCTGGAATTGAACTTGGATCCTTATACTTTGAAGGTATGTGCTTGATCTCTGAACTATCTTCCTGGCTACAGTATTTTTATTTCTTCATTTTTGGGTTTCTGGGCCGTGCCCTGAGGTAGTGTTTAGGGAGACTCCTGGCTCTGTGCTCTCAAGGTTGCTCCCGACGGTGTTCAGGGGACCATGTGGTGCAGGAATGAGATCTGGATCTCCTGGGTGTAAAGCGTGTGTACAAAGTCCATTGATCAATTTCACTGGTCCTGTCTTTTCCACCTCGAGGAAATCCTCTTTAAAATGTACTTTCCGTAAGTAAAGGTGAATTATTCTTTTAGTCATACTTTACTTTCTTTCCTTGCACCAATTTTTGCGTGAATGAGAGAAATACTCATTGTTCCCTTGAAGTTACCACTTGAGATTTTAATTAAAAGCTTATTCAATAAACCTGATAAACACAGTGTGAATTTATTCCTTTTATTCATCTTCTCCTCTTTGTGATATCTTTTTTAATCTATGAAAAGGAGTAGCAAAACCCCAAGTATAAAACATTAACCATTGTAATACCCTGCTTGAGAATCCATCTGTGTTACAGATTTTTCTGTGTTGAGAAAAATCCTCAGACACAGTATTTTATGACAAATTTGTCTCAAATATAAATTACTTTTTAAATAATTAAATGTTGCAAGCTCTATTTCTCCATTAGGCACACAGAGAGACAGTTTCTCAAAGGTGAAAGCTTGTTATGAATGCTAAGGAAAATATAATATTGTGCTTGATGGATTTAATTGGTGACATACTCATGTTCCTTCGGGCAAAGAGTAATTTTTATACTGCACGCACATATGTTTGCCAAAAGATCACATAGCACATTAAATAACTAATTTTGCTTAATTTAGTGCTGAACACTTAATATAGCCCTTCAATGTAATTATTGAGGATAAACGCTTTCCAAGTCATTTATATCTCTGCATCAATTGAGTTCTAAAGAAAAGAACAAGGTTAGCACAGAGCATATGAACCATATGTCTAGGGATCTTCTGAAAAATATGTCACTTCACAGTGTCAGTTTGATAAAAGTTTGCCATTATAGCAGCAATATAAATTTCTATTTCATGTGTATTTTTAGGTGATTCTTCAGCTTATTTTGAAGAAATATTTGGTTATTTTACTAAGTTTTCCTTAGTGACAAAACATATTTATCCATACACCCAAATAAAGCATTCCCAGAATCTCTGTCAGTACTGTCTTGTTGCAAAGCAACGGGGCAATTATTTCATGAATTCATTATCAGGAATTTGTCAAGAAAGTCCAGTTTTAGATTTGGACCATAAATATAAAACCTGACTCTTGAATGGACTGACAGTCCATTTTTCCTAAACTGACAGCTCTGCTTATTCTCAATGAAAAGATTCAGCATCTATCGTGGTCCTCACTGCTGACTTTATTTTTGAAGAGGAATCAGATAAGAGACGTCAAGTCACAAGAGAGAATTTTCAGAGTTTTCTATTTTGACCTGTTTTAAAAGCTTCAAGGTTCTGCTTTACACTTCCTGTTTTCAACCACCACTGTATGTTCCCATATAAAAATATAATCTGAAAACAGTTTAAAATGCTCTTTTACTTGGTAAATAGAAATGAGACAAAGATCACAAACTGTGACTTTTTCAAATTCTTGTGCTATAGCCAGATAATAAGGACTCAGCTTTCTGAGAGGAGGGACCACTTTGGGGTGGTTGGGGAATGGGGAGGAGGGCACCCAGAAGTGCTCAGCGCTTACTCCTTGCTCTGTGGTCTGGGAGATCATATGGGGTGCTGGGTATCGAACCCAGGTTCTCCTTGGGCAAGAAAAATGCCTCACCTTCTTTACTATCACTCCTGCCCAAGAAGGGACCATTTTCATCAAATATCCATGAACTACTTCTTTGGCATTGTTTAATAATGACTATGTTAATATGAAGGGAAGTTTATAAACAAAATAAATGTTGAACATCTTTTTTTTTGTAGGGAAAGAGAGGCTGGCCAACACCCAACAGTGCTAAGGGCTTATTCCTGCTTCTACACTCAAAATCACTCCTGACAGTACTTAGGGAATCGTATGGGGTGCCAGGGATTGACCCTTGATCAGCCATGTGAAAGGCAATTACCTTACTTCCTGTACTATTTTCCTGGCCTCAACATCTCTCTGTTTTCTTTTAAACTAATTTATTAGGTGAAAAATTCCTTTTTTTTTCTTTTTGAGGTTACACCCGGTTATACACAGGGGTTACTCCTGGCTCTTCACTCAGGAATTACTCCTGGTGGTGCTCGGAGGACCGTACGGGATGCTGGGAATTGAACCCAGGTCGGCTGCATACAAGGCAAATGCTGTACCCACTGTGCTATCACAGCCCCATTAGGTGAAAAATTCTTAAAAATAAAAAAAAAGCCAGAGGCATGAATAACTGCAGACATTCGACCAAAAAACAAGATAAAATTCCTGAACCCTAGGGTCAAACGGAAGTCCGACTACTAAGTGATGTTTTCCTGCAAAAGTCCAGTTGCATACTTGGACGAAGCTATATCAACAAGAAAAAAAAGTAGCACACTTTTCAGTTATTAACTACATATAATTTTCTTCCCTGCTCTGCAAGTTTGAAAAAAACAACAATAAAAATGCCTCATAAATTAGGAGACGTTGAAAAATGTGTTCTACTGATTCAGTCATAAAACCTCTTGCTGACATCAAAATATATGTATTAATTTCCCCTTAATCTTAAAGAAAGATTGTAATTATGTGAGTCCCTCCATTCTAGATACATAGATAATTTCTCAGACTATGCCTGTTTTAGGATCTTTTCCATAAGCTTACACAATTGTATGGAGCTCATTATAATGAAAGCATTACCATTTTCTGAAAAATCTTTATTTATGTATTTTTGTTTTGTTTTGGGCCACATCTTGCAGTGCTCAGAGTATACTCCTGACTTCTGTGCTCAGGGATCACTCTAGTGATATTTGTGCATATATAGTGCTGAGAATTGAACCCCAGTCCACTATATAAGTGCCTTAACCCCTGTACTATTTCTCCAAACCAGCGTTTCTTTTTAAAAATCTTGCTATGGAAAGGCATATGTTAGAACGAGTGCCTACATAATCCTGTTCATAGACTGCCAATTGTCTCTAATTAGAAACACTGGTAGCACTCTAGTAATTCAATTATGTTATTTACTTGACATAAATATATGACCAACCTGATCATGGTATTGTTCTGTGTCGGTGCTCACACATAAAAAAGACATAATTTGAAACCTCAACAACTTTTATTTGAGCACATTTTAATCAGATCCAGATTTCACAAGTTCACTGCCAACTGTGGCAATGAGCTATTAAATTACATTAAACAAAAGTGTTGAGATTCCAGTGTCAGTGAGGCAATGAGATACATTCTAGTAATAGAAAATGAGTAATTGTTTCTGCCTTCAAGATTGGCTGCAGGGGCCTGAGTGATAGTATAGTGAATAGGGTGCTTGCTTTGTACATGGCTGACCTGGAAATCATCCCTGACATCCTATATTGTCCCCTAAGCTTTGATATGAGTGTAGAACCAAAAATAAGCCCTAAGCACTGCCAGGTGTGGCTGCAAAACAAAACAAAACAGAACAAAGACCAATAGCCACAATATTACAAGTGAAGCTAATATACATATAAATGTACATACTGTTTGATACTGGGCTGGAGCGATAGCACAGCAGTAGGGCGTTTGCCTTGCACGAAGCCAGCCAGGCCGAGCCGGATTCGATTCCTCTGCCCCTCTTGGAGAGCCCGGCAAGCTACTGAGAGTATCTCAACCACATGGCAAAGCCTGGCAAGCTTTGTATATGAGGCAATACCTCACCTGTGATGTATATGAGGCAATACCTCACCTGTGATGTATACAATTTGCCAAACACAATAACGACAAGTCTCAAAAAAAAAAATGGAGATGTTACTGGGTCCGCTCAAGCAAATTGTTGAACAATGGGAGGACAGTGACAGTGGACAGTGACGATGACTGTTTGATATTGGGCTAGAGCAATAGCACAGGGGGTAGTGGGGGCATTTGTGTTGCACATGGCCAACCTGGGTTTGATTCCTCCATCCCTCTCAGAGAGCCCAGCAAGCTACCTAGAGTATCCTGCCCTCATGGCAAAACCTGGCAAGCTCCCTGTGGTGTATTTGATATGCCAAAAACAGTAACAACAAGTCTCACAATGGAGACGTTACTTGTGCCCTCCACAGTAAGTAGATGAACAATGGGAGGACAGTGCCACTGTTTGATACTATATAAACAAAAGCATGCATATTAGAGAAAAGCTAAAGTTAGTGCAGAAGAGGAGAGGCTCAAGATAATACAGCAGGCATATGTGCTAGCCTTTGCATGCTGCTGATCTCGCTTTTGATCATCAGTGCCACAAATGGTCTCAGAGGCTGCCAGAAGTGATCCCTGAGAAGAGTCAGGAGTAAGCCCTGCCTACAGTGCAGTGTTCTCAGGCCTCTTCTCCCGCCAAAAAACAAATGAACCAAAAAATACTGTCAAACAACAAACATTGTCCTTCCGTTGTTCATCGATTTGTGTGAGGGGGCCCAGTAAAGTCTCCACTTTGAGACTTGTTACTGTGTTTGGCATATTGAATACGTCCCAGGTAGCTTGCCAGGCTTTGCTGTGTGAGCGAGATACTCTCAGTAGCTTGCCAGGCTCTGCAAGAGGGGCTGGAGTGATTGCAGAACCAAAAAATAATAAAGTAAAATAAGAGGGCAACACGTGAGATCATTGTTCAGGAAGACCAGGGCCTCACCTCCATGAGAAGGAAGATTGGAAAGCAGGTGAATAGCAAACACACACTTTCTGACCATTGAAACAGGGAGGCAGCAAAGGGTTAAATGGGAAGACTAGAATAGGCAGCAAGATAAAGGGAAGCATACCTAGGGCTTGGAATAATGAATCTGAAAAGGCAAAACCAAATATATCAGAAGCAAGATTGCTTCTCCCTAATTATTTTTCCACAGTTGACAGTGCACTAAATGAATTATTAATTATAGTGAAAATCCTATAAGTGACTTCCTCTTATTCTATGATAGGCAGAAGGTTATAGTAACTAGAAAGTTAACTGAATTATCACAAATAAATCAAGGCGAGAAATAAAATATAGCTCACACGTTCAAAGCAGCTTCACGATTTCTCTTAATTACTTACATACTTTTTTCCTACACAGAATATTTTGTTTGCAATGGTTCTTATCTTCTTATTTTTAAAAATTATTTCAGCAACTATATATGCAGTCCTAATATTATAATAGCACATGCTAGACTAGGATATAAACTTGCCTTCTGGGTTTGATTCCTCCACCCTTCTCAGAGAGCTACCAAGAGTATCCCACCAGCACGGCAAAGCCTGGCAAGCTACCCCGGACATATTCGATATGCCAAACACAGTAACAACAAGTCTCACAATGCAGACATTACTGAGCTTGCTCGAGCAAATCGATAAAGAACGGGAGGACAGTTTGACAGTTTCACAGTTTTTAATTCTTTAATTTTTTTCAGGTTTTGGGTCAAACTCAGCATTATCTGAACACTGTCTTACTCCAGGCTCTGTGCTCAGGGATAATTCATGGTGGGCTCAGGGGACCATATAGGGTGGCAGGGAATGAACCTGGGTCAGCTGTGCACAGGCAAAGATCAGACCCGCTGGACTCAGGCTCCTAAATTTGTCTGTTTTTAAGTCTCTTAAAAGCAGAAGCATAAAAATATACATTATTCATTTATGATGAATTTCTGTATTTGAGGTAAATTTCAATTGTTGCATGTAAAAAACAGCTCTTTCATTTTAACTGCTACATAGTGTTCCATTTTATGAAAATGTTATTTTTATGTGGATTTGTATTAATTTTTGAACTATTAGAAAACTGGCTCCATAAATACAAAGCTTGGTACAAATGTGTGCAAATTTCTACTGAATTTAAAGATGAGTAGGTATGCTGGGTCATATGGTACATGTAATTTTGATTTTAGGTTATAGTGTTAAAGTGATAGTTTTAATTAAATTTTACATTCACTTTTCATTGTCCCACATTTTATCCAACACTTAATTTTGTGTTTTTAAAGTTCAGGCATTATAATGTCCATAGAGCAGTAGCTCACTAAGATTTAAATTCACATTTTTTTTGTTGCTGTTGTTAGTTGTATTTGAATGTTCTCCTTTGTGATAGACAATTTTTTATTTGGGCAACCAAAGTTGACTTCTCTGCCCCCTTTAATGAATTATAGTTTTTTATATGCATCCTAGTATAAATCTATAATTGTGTATACCTAAATATCTTTTTAATTTCTTTAGCCTATCTTTTTACTCGAGTAATGTTTTTGATAATCAATATTTTAAATTGAAATATATATAATGTAATTTTGGACTATATGTATATATAGTCCAAACTCAGGGGTGCTCAGGGTTCATTACTGGCTCTGTGCTCAGGGATCACTGCTGGTGGTGCTCAGGAGTCTATGTGGGATACTGGAGATTGGACACAGGTTGGCCATAGGCAAAGCAAGTGCCCTACCTACTGTACTATCTCCCCAGACCCTAAATGTTTTTTATTTTAATGTAGTTTAGCTAACCTTTAGCTTTTGACTAGTACTCTCTGTAGTATGGCTTATTTTAAAATTTATTTTGTGTACTATCTATGCGGGAATCCAAGGTTTTGCATGTATATAGCAATACTACATTCTGCCTTGAATTCCTTGCCCTATAGCATAGCTTAAGTTTTAATGTTCTGAATTCATGAAGAATTTTTGACATTTCTTAGAAATCGGGAAAATAAAACTAAGGACACAGATCTCAAAAAAAAATGATGCTTACTCTTCATTCTTCTAGTAAAAGACCCTTGAAAGTGATTTGGGAGGTAAAAGAAAGAAGTCATTATTTTCCAGAGGTTTTTGGAGCTAGATACGTGGTGGCCTGACTTGAGATTCAAAGGTCCCTATCACTTCTGCTGCCAAGTTGGTTCCACAGCCCAGATGCGGCCATTGCACGAAATGAAATTAACAAGCCTTAGGGTGGCCTCAGCAGCCTTGAGTGAGCTCACAGGTGGCCATTTATGCCATACATCACTCCAGCACCCTAGTTCCCAGCATGTCAGCCATTGTTTGAGTTGACAGATACATTAAGCAGTTAGTAGACACATTGGAATTTATCGGCTACATTAAGAGCAGTGGCTGGAATATTTCACATAGCCTATCAGCAGACACCTTAAAGTATAGCATAAATTCATGACTATTTTCTATTCTAGACTTGCCTGGTGCCCATTTGCTACATTATTTTACCTAGAAAAGACCCTAAACTCTCTTATTCTATTCTGTTTTGGGGCCACTTCTGTTTTCCTACTGTCTTAACTATTTTTTTAAATTTATTTTTACCCAGGGAACTATCCTAACCCGGGGTTTCTTAAGGGGTGAGTACCCATAATGCCCTTCTGACTAGCTCTTGGAATCTACTCAGTTCATGTCTAGAAACTGTATGGTAGTTTGAGAGAGCTTCTGGGAATTTCTTGAGAAATTTAAAAATGTTGGAAGAGTTTTATATTCTACTTTGGGGCTTCATGCTGAGTATAGGAATTTTTATATCTTCAGTCTTAGATCTTCCAGGGTAACTATAAGTCTTCAATAGGACATCACTGCCCTCCCGTTGTTCATCGATTTGCTCGAGTGGGCCCAGTAACATCTCCATTGTGAGACTTCTTGTTACTGTGTTTGGCATATTGAATACTCTCAGTAGCTTGCCAGGCTCTCTAAGAGGGGCAGAGAAATCGAAGCCGGCTCGGTCAGGCTGGCTGAGTGCAAGACAAACACCCTACCGCTGTGCTATCACTCCAGCAAGTCTTCAATAGTAAAAATATTCTGGGCATGGAGTGCATGCAACAATTATTCTTATGATTGAACCATGACTTGGATCTAGTTTTTTAGTCTTGTTTCTTTGTACTGCTAAGCATTCTACTTGTGAGAGTAGTTCATTCTAGGTATCCACTGTGACTATTGTAGAATCTTTTAAATTTTGTTTCAGAAGTGATTAGAAGTAAGGTGCTGATACTGTGAATCGTATCTATTTCCTTTACATAGTTACTTCTTGAGAATTTAGCTTGCAGAGTCAAAAAAGCAGGGAGCACTCGCTAGGATCCAGATGATCCTCAAAATCTGATCTCTCTGACTCTTTCCTTAAAAAAAATGAGTTGGGTTGGCAAGGTTATATAAAGCATAAAGCATGAAGCAAACCTAAGTTCACTCCCCGCATCGCATTTGGTTCCCTAAGTACTGTCAGGAGTGATACCTGATCAAACAGCCAGGAGAAATCCAGAAGCCCCCAAAGTAAAAATAAAATTGGTCATCCCTTTAGGAATGATTAGACAAACTATGTAGCACGGTAGCACTGTCCTCCCGTTGTTCATCGATTTGCCAGTTAATGTCTCCATTGTGAAATTTAGACAAACTATATCAAATTAAATTTTTCTCTATACTAAAAATACTTTAAAGTTATAAAATGTCATAGTCTGAGAATAAGTAACATATAAGAATGGGGAACTGTAGTTATCAACTTTTATTCTTTTGGCTTCACTATTACTGTTTTGGACATTTTCTTTGTAATTTTCATTACTTTGTTTTAGTTTAAGCTTTTTATCTTTGACTTCAGGACCTTCAGGTTATACTGCTTTCTGATTTTAATTCTTTTCCTACATTTAAGAGAACAGTTACAGAACATATAATTTTTTGATCAACTTCCTCTGTTAGTAATTGGATGTACGAGAGTTCTTTTTCCTTGATATTTCCTAGTCTCAGAAATGGAGGAGATAAGTGAAATAGAAGTATCACTACTTATTATTACAAAAACTCTTGGATCTTCTCTCTGTGGTTTTAGTTATTTCTTCAAATCTGTTCATTTTTTGTGAGAAAAGTAACATGAATAGTATGCTCAAAGGCTGAAAATGATCGTGTGTCAATCAGAATTATGGGTACTTAAAATGGTATTTATGAGAGTGGAGATGCCAAGATTTTGGTTGCGGTAGAGGACTCAGATTTCTTTTTTTGGCTTTTTGGGTCACACCTGGCAATGCTCAAGGGTTTGTCCTGGCTCTGCACTCAGGAATCACTACTGATGATGCTCAGGGGACCATGTTGGGTGCCGTGGACCGAATTTGGGTTGGCTGTGTGCAAGGTAAATGCCCTACCCCCTGTACTCAGGCCTGTGGCCCCAGATTTTGATGGAGAGTCTGAGAGAGGTAGATTCTAATAGTCATTTTACCCACAACACAACAAAATATGTTTCCCAAATTATATACTTTTTTAGAAATGTGGTTCTGAGGCCGAAGTGATAGTTTGCCTTGCACATTGATGCCAGTTTGATCCCTGGCATCACATATAGTTCCCCAAGCACTGCCAGGAATGGTCCCTGAGCCCAGAGTCAAGAGAATGGCTGTGTTATTTAAGCTACAGTGCTATTTATTAATAAATATTATTTATTATAATATTTAGTTATATATTATATTAATTATAATAATATTTATAATATTATTATAAATAATGTTATTTATTAACCACGCGCGCTAACCGATTGCGCCACTGGAAGGGCGTTCGCCTTACAAGCGGCCAACTTGGGCGATCCGAGTTCGATTCCTCCGCCCCTCTCGGAGAGCCCGGCAAGCTACTGAGAGTATTCGATATGCCAAACACAGTAACAACAAAGTCTCCAATGGAGACGTTACTGGGCCCGCTCGAGCAAATCGATGATCAACGGGAGGGCCTTTACCTTACCTTACCTTATTTATTAACATAAATAGATGATAAAAGTAGAACATTCCAAAGCATGATTCTTTTCAGGTTATTCATTTTCTATGTCTTTTTAGGAAGTTTTAAGAGAGGTCAAGGCTAGGCTATGCAAGGGTTAATTTTTTAAAACTCTTTATGCTATGTTTTTCCATGTGTTCCTTTCCTAGTTTTCTTAAGAAAATGCATTAGCATTTAAATATGTATATGTTAGATCTGTTAACTCTGAATAGTAGGTAATCAAGAAGGTCATGATATAAATTGATTTCCTATTCAATTACTATATTTATCTAAAATTCTCATAGCAATTTTATTTAAAGTGAGGAAGGAGCTAGTTTTTCTGAAACACAAATGAGAATAAGTATTTTTCCTAAAGATTAACTCAACATTATTTTAAACTTTTTCTCCTTTTTTTCCCTTTTTTTTTTTTTTAAAAAAAATGTTTGTTTTATTTATGGTTTTGGTCCACACCTAGACTATCACTTCAGAGCCCCTTTAAAAGTAATTTTAAAAAGTATTTCAAAAGTAATGATAATTTATCATTAAGACAAGGAAAAGAAGAAAATAAAATTGGCCTGTTTTCTACCAGATTGCATCATCATATTACAAATATACGTGCTTCATTTATTGTCCAGGATTGTTTAAACAAAGAGATGGGTTCAGGGGTCTTGTTGTGGTTTTAAATCTTTTACTAACTGTACGTTCTGGGTAACCATCAACCTCTCAGTGCCTTATAATGGGTTCATCTATAAACATCAAATAATATCTACTCGTTAGCAATAGCAATTGAAATAGTAATATAATCCTTTTAAACATTTTTGTCACAGGGCCAGATGGATAATACAGAGGGTAAGGTGACTGCTTTGCATGCAGCTGACCCAAATTTGATCTCTGATACCCAAGTTAGACCAAAAGTGATCCTTGAGCGTAGAGCCAAGAGCTAATTCACAGCACAACTGAGTATGGCATAAAAACCAAAAATGTTTATGGCACACAAAAGAGCACTAAATATATCTATTGTTATTTATAATTCTGTTAAAATGAGTTATTTAATCATTTTAACAAAATTATAAATAACTGAGTAATTTAATGGGCTGGAGCAATAGCATGGGGTTGGAGTGATAGCACAGTGGTAGGGCGTTTGCCTTGTGCGCAGCCAGCCAAGCCGAGCTGGGTTCGATTCCTCTGCCCCTCTCAGAGAGCCCAGCAAGCTACCGAAAACATCTTGCCAGCACAGCAAAGCCTGGCAAGTTACCGGTGATGTATTCAATATGCCAAACACAGTAGCAAGTCTCAAAAAAATGGACGAACAATGGGAAGACAGTGTTTGTTTGTTTTGTTTGTTTGAGTTATTTAATATTCAGTTTTGTAAAGAATTTAAAACCAATAACAGTGATGTGAGCATTAATAAAATATCATAAAATAATTTCATTTTATAATACAAATATAATATATAATACATAGTTTTTGTTTCATTATTTAACTATAGTTGATTTTTATGCACTTTATGAGTTTCCTATTGCTGCTTTAACAAGTTCTCACAAATCTAATGCTTTAAATAATCAAATAATAATTGTTTAGTAAGCCAAATTATTGGTTATTTTAATTACTTCATAGTTGTGTAGATCCGAGGTCTAAATTGAAGTTTTTTTTTTTTTTGCTTTTTGGGTCACAACTGGCTATCCATAGGGGCAACTCCTGGCTCTGCACTCAGGAGTTACTTCTGGCCATGCTCAGGGGACCATATGGGATGCTGGGAATTGAACCCAGATCGGCCGTGTGCAAGGCAAACACCCTACCAGCTGTGCTATTGCTCCAGACCTAAAATGAAGATGTTGGCTGGATCCAATTCTTTCTGGAGACTCGTGGTGGAAATTATTTCCCTTGCTTTTTTTTTTCAACCTCAAGAAGTCATTTATGTTTCTTAGTTCATACCCCCTTCATCTTCAAAGTCTATTTAATTACTTGGACATATGGTTATCACATACCCCTTTTTTGGACACAGACCCTCTTGTCTCCCTCTTATACAGACCTTTGTTATTGCACACATCCATTAAGACCATCCCTGTAAAATCTTTCCATTAAAAATCCTTTACCAAAAGATTGCTGAAAAATATCTTTTGTCAGGAAGGTAAAATATCAATACATTTCAGGGATTAAAATGTGGCCATCTTTGAAGAGCTACTATTCAATTTAACCACATACACTGAGTTGAAGTGAACATTTCTAGAGAAACCAATTTATGTAACTACTCTGTTATTTATTAGGATACATTTCCAGACATAAGATTACTTGTCAACTAATATGATATTTTAAAAAATGAGCATAATTCATAAATTAGAATTGAAGGATTAGATTAATTCAAATCAATGTGGAGAGTAAAAACAAAAAAAGTCTTTTTTTTTTTAATTTATTTTTTATTAGTGAAGCACCATGAGGTACAGTTGTAGATTTACAAATTTTTGTGCTTGGGTTTCTTTTATACAACGATCAAGTACCCATCCCTCCACCAGTGCCCATTTTCCACCACCAGGATAATATCCCTCCCCCCCCATCCTCCCCACCCCCCCCTACCACTGTGGCAGGGCATTCCCTTTTGTTCTCTCTCTCCTTTTGGGTGTTGTGATCAAAAAAAGTCTTTTATTTTATTGATTGTACACTACCATATATTCCAAGCTACTTTCTTTAAAAACTGAAAGTTTAAATTTTTCATTTTTATCCATAGGAACAAAAATAATAGGAGTTACTTAAACAACAAATGAACAAGCCTTGTTGAAACTTCCAGAACCTGCCCAAGTCTTAATTTGAGAATGAAAGGAATTGTGAAGAAAGACTTTGAGCTATCTTTCCTCTTTGTTTCTCCTCTTCATTGACTTTAGACAATTATTGCAATCCTGTCACCATAAAATTTATCATTTACAACCAGAGGATAATGCTTTAAGTCACAATCAGGGCTATAAAAATTGGACAGAGAACTATACAAAAAATAAGGAGATAAAAGTGTATGCTAAGTCTTTGATGGTGACAAGTTCTGACCAAATGCCCAAGAGCATTTGAGCATCTCAGCTTCTAAATCTCCAGTTACTAAATTACTAAAATAAGAGAATTCTCCTCGGGCAACCCATTTCATCTCAAATGCTGAAGGTGAAAATCTTACCAATGGTTTTGCCTGAAAGAAGGACATTACACAGGGTTTATCAATGGAGACTGGGGATTCAGATTTGTTTTCAGCTTTGTTGCTTATCCTCACCATGCTTTTTGTATCATTATTTTAAATTTATTTCATTTAGACTGTGATTTACCAAACTTTTAATAATTTCAGGATTTAAAGAGCTTAATAATTTAATATTAAATAGTTTAATAATTAAAAAATTAATAATTTCAGATTTCAGGATTTCAATATTTCAAATCCAAATCTATCACCAGAATCAGAATCACTCTACCATAACCTCCTCCAAATGAGTTAAGCTGATAATGATGATATATAATTGAAAATGGAAAAGTATTTTGCATAGGATTAAATATATAATTTTATAGTGTTTTCTGCATCTGACAGCCCTAAAATAAGCTGTCACTGTCACTGTCCTCCCGTTGTTCATCAATTTGCTCCAGCGGGCCTAGTAACATCTCCATTGTGATACTTGTTACTGTGTTTGGCATATTGAATACGTCAAAGGTAGCTTGCTAGGCTTTGCCATATGGGCGAGATAAGAAGAAAATAAATTAAAATAAAAACACAAGCAACAACCAGAAAAATTGGAATATAAATTTTAAGGTCCAGTAAAATAGAAGGTAAGAAAAAAATATCATAAGTACACAAAGAATAAGTATATCTAGTATAGTATATGGCAATTATAATCTTGATGGAAGCATTTTGCTTCTATATAAAAAAAAACAGTATCCAAAACGATGTATACCTCTATAGACTCAAAATATTTAAAATGCAAACTTTTCAGGGTGAAACAGACAGATTGTCAATTGCCATTCAAGACTTTACATAACTTTCTCAGAACCTGCAATTAAATAGAAAAGAAATAACAAACTCTTTGTCACAGAAAAAATAGAATAAAAGTTTAAGGATGCAAATTAGGTTATGTTAGTTATTTGCTTGCCATGATACTGCTATGTCTTCTCATTATTCTAAGAAAAAAATAGTTAAAGTTTCTAAGTTTCAGATTGCCTGGGTTCACTATTTGGTACCATCCTATTTTATTTTATTTATTTTTTTGCTCTCACTGTCTTTTCTCTCTTTAAAGTTTTTTGTCAAATTTGTGGTCTACTGATACTTACTTGTGAGACACTTTCTTTTCCTCTCAGATTTCTGGACTTTACTATTCCCTGCTATAATCAATAGTCATTCACATATGTCTAGTGCTTTTATGCAGTAAGGTATCTTCTTGAAGTAGTTTTTCAGAGAACTGTTGACTGTTTATGCCACATTAAAAACAAGCAAGCAAACAATTATCCCTCCCAGAATTGTATGCCAACTCTCCTTTCTGTAGCACTTAACGTCACCTGACAAGACTATCTTGTTTATATTTTCACTTTTTGGGGGACAGCAGGGATAAAGTTTCTTCAACTAAGGTGGAAACTTTATCAGGGACAGTGATGTGTTTGCTGTGTGTGTGTGTGTGTTTCAGATCCATGGAATTAATTTTAATAAATGGTCAAATTGTTTTAATTTAGATAAGCTTCTAAAATTTGTCTCCTGGGTACTTTAAAAATGAATTAAAATTTATTTCGGGCATTGTGGTTTACAAATTACAAGTAGGAGTTTATTCCAGAACTATTCTAGTACCGTGTGTCCCCTACTCTGCACCATTGTCCCAGAGTCACTTACCCACCCTCTTTACCCCCCAGGATAAGCAGACAAGTTCTCAGTTTCTGCTGTCTTTGGGTCTTCGTTATTCCCCTATTATTTCTTCATATTTTACATATGAGAGATCATTCTGTGTCTTTCTTCTTCTGACTGATTGCACCCAGTCTTGATATTCTCCAGATCCATCCACATGTAGAAAATTCCATAATTTATTTTTTTCCCCAACCACTGGGGAACTACACCCTCCAGTTGCACATTTAATTCACACTCTGTGCTGATATTTTATGGAAGGAGTCACCCAGATGGAGAGGCAGGAACAAGGCACTTGCAATCTCAGGTTTCCAATTTGTCAGTTTTGTAACTGTGAATCTATTCTGGCCTCCCTGTTCTCATCTGTTAAGGTTGTAGATTTTGAGCAACCTGTCTTGGTGTGGGAACGAACTCACTTATGAGTTAATTCGTGGGTAAAATGCCAAAAATGCTGCCCAACACAGGAAGTGAACGGGTAATGTTAATGGAAAAAATGGGTTCTCAATGTTTCTTCTTTGGCTCAGTTGTCCTTAATACAAAATCATTCAGTTCAACTGCAATGTAGTGCGGTTGCAAGGTAAAATTGTCACAGATGGAATTCCCTACTCTCCCTGATTTCTTACAGTTAAACCTGAGTGTTTCATTCAGGTCAGAAAACCACTTGAACTTCATTTTGATTATTATGACAATGTTATCAGGCCTGCCAGATTAAAGTAATCGCCATCTCTGTATTGTTTCTACACTCAGGCAAAGTGGATGGTATGCCTTATGATTAAATAACATAGAATCTACTCTGTCTTTTGCATAGAATTAATTTTGGTGTAGTTTCCATTTCATTAGAGAGGCACTTTAAAACAGGTCAAGTGTAACCAAGACTAAATTGAAAATGCATTATTCTATTTTGGTCGGCCCTCCAAGCTGATACATATTTAATACAATTTTACAAGGAAGTTCAAATGGCAGACAGACTCTTTTAAGGAAACAAATGTCTTACGTCTAGCACTAGGTAATTTTAGAATAAACACTCACTATATCTCCTCTACAATCCTGGAGTATTTCCTAGACAGAAAATAAGCTATTTGGGTGAGTTATGTGGAAAAAAGCAGACAGCACTACATTGACTATTGTTCTCTTTATTGTCTGTGACTCCTTGGGGTTTATTTTATGCTCTCAGGAATACTTTGGATTAGTCTAAATTTTCTCTCCTATACTGGATTAGAATTAGCAAAGTTTAATGAAATTTGGCTCTGTCTCTTACTATTTACACATTGAGTTATTATAATCAGGTTTTTTGGCTATTAAGACAAACACAGTGACTTTTCTTTATCTTCTCCTGTGTCCTGACAGATAAATTACTTTGGGGGGTTGTTTTGGGGTCACACCTGGCAGTGCACAGGTCATGTTTTTGACTCTGTGCTCAGGGTTCACTCCTAATGGGACTCAGAGCCCGTATGTGGTGCCAAGGATCAAACCCAGGTTGGTTGCGCACAAGGCAAGCTACCTACTTGCTATGCTATTACTCTGACCTTAATATTATTTTCTGTAGCAATCAATACCACTTCAAATATGAACATTTCATTTGAAGAAGTTTTATTTATTATTATTTTTTTAATGCACGCATGGACTCACAAGTCATGCCAAGCCATTAGAATTTGGCCATGCTGTATTGGATCTGGGCAACAGAAATAATTAGAGTTGGGGATTGTGGCCATACATCACCTCAGGGAACATTTCATTCTAAAAATATGCAAATCAATGGAAAGAGGTGAGGCATCTGATGGCTTTCCTCTGTCCAGAGTGCTCCACCAAAATGTGAAATTAGAATTTCTGAACTTTATCTTTGCGTCATAAATTTCAAAAGAACACTGTTTTTTTTTTCAACAAATATGTTTCCAGATTTAAAGACTTGTTTTCCAGAAAAGAAATATGAGTGTCTATGTAAAAACATCCTCTTTTTCATACAACCTGGAACCTCTGTCTAGTTAACAGCCATTTAGGAAATCATTAGCTACCTCAACCTCATGTTCTTCTACTCCTGTGTCTTTAAAACTAGCAAATGACATTCCAGAGACCCAGACATTCATTATGGTAATAGGGACAGAAACTTCCTCCCCTCTAGTTTGTGAAGATATGATAATGCTTTTTTTTTAAGTTTAATTTTCAGTTCACGTTGCTCAGATTTTACTCCTAGTTATATGCACAGGAATAAATCTTGAAGGTACTCAAAGGACCATAGTGGTGCTGGAGATTAAACCAGGGTAGGCTGTGCCTTAATCCCTGTACTCTGGCCTGGAAGAGATGATATTCTTTACATGTCATTATCATGTAACTCAGCATCTTAATTACAGACAAACTCATTAGGGAGTTTGCCTTCCTGTACAACAGTTTCATGAACAATCTTCTCGTTTTGGGGTTTTTGAATCAGCACTCAGATTTATTGCCTTTTCTTTTGCTACTTCTTATGATCTTTGAGGGTTCCCAATCATCCTTCCTCTGTGAAATGAGGGATACTTCTTGAAATTCTGTCTTTCTATTTCTCATATTTTCCTTCATGCATTTATTCCTCTTGAATAAAATTCCTTTTGAGGTTTAGAAACAATGTCTCTAAATACATGCTGTACAATACTCTATCATTTAAAAATTCCTCATAATACTTATTGAAGCTTACCATCATATATTTTTATAATTTCATGATTCTCTGAATAACTCCGTCCATTCTAGATTTTATGGTTCACTATTCTGGCTGGAGCCATAGCACAGCGGGTAGGGCGTTTGCCTTACAAGCGGCCAACATGGCCGACCCGAGTTCGATTCCTCCACCCCTCTCGGAGAGCCCGGCAAGCTACCGAGAGTATTCGATATGCCAGACACAGTAACAACAAAGTCTCCAATGGAGACGTTACTGGGCCCGCTCGAGCAAATCGACGATCAACGGGAGGGCCTTTACCTTTACCTTATTCTGATCCTAGTATACTCCTTGGCACTGTGATGATAGATATACATATAGACATAGATATACACATACATACATATTCTCTATATATTACTGGATAGATGGAAAATGATCAGGTGACCCTGGAACTATGGTAAGTGCACTACTTTTTCTAAACAGAATAAGTAAGTAAGTCGCTCAGCATTTTTAAAGTTTGTGCTGTTGCATCTATCTTCAGGCTATGTAAAGTGGGAAAGGTTGCAAATAAGGAAGTACCAACGTGCACTTTAGATTGTATACTGTGTCTCACAGGTGCCATTTACACTAATTTAGTATTAAAAATAATTTTCACTCAGATATTAGTAAATAGTTCTAATAAATTTAGCACATGTCAATTTCATAAGAGATGGGCGAATAGGATCTTGGGTAAGTGATGTCTTTTCCTATGTTCTACAAAGAGACCAGAAGGATTGATAGTAGGTCTGAGATAGACATGCACCAATTAAATTTTGGAAGCAATAGTAGAGATCACTGTCTGTGAGTGATTTAGGAATCTGTAAAGATAAGAAACTAATTGAATATAGGCATTACTTGAGAGTGAGAAGGAAAATTGAATTAAAATAAGATACATTTTAATACATTTTAAGGAGCAAGGGTTTTTATTTCCTGGAACCTTAAGTGACCATGAAAAAAATCATGTTTTCCTGCTAGATCAAAATGATCTTAATGGAAAACCTCAGCATATTTGTGTTTAACGAATAATGTTTGAGTATCAATTATGTGATTAACATACGATGTTTGAGTAATGATTGATGCCAAAATTTGGTAGCACTGCACTGTCCTACCATTGTTCATTGATTTGCTTGAGCAGGTGCCAGTAATGTCTCACAACAAATTGTGAAACTTGTTGTTAATATTTTTGGCATATTGAATATGTCACGGGTAGCTTGTCAGGCTTTGCCATGTGGATGAGATACTCTCGGTATCTTGCTGCACTCTTGGAGAGGGGTGGAGGAACTGAACCCGGGTCGGCAGCATGCAAGGCAAACACCCTACCTGCTGCGCTATCGCTACAGCCCACCAAAATTTAGTAGCTCACAATAAAATTTATTTTGTCCACGCATCTGTGATCTGGACAGGGTTTTGAAAGAATAACTTTCTGCACCACTTGATGTTATCTGGGGATGTTAAAAGACAAAGAGCTGGATTAACCTGGAGACTGACAATTTGATCCGATTTTGGCCATCTGGGCTGAGAACTCAAAGCACTGGGGGTGATGGAACAATTGATAACACTTGACTGGTGTCTATGTCTTTTTGTTAACTCCCTACAGGACTTTGAAAAAGTGTGGCAGCTTAAGAAAGCCAGTATTGTGACATTATCTCAAGATGTTCAGGGACTGCACAATGAGACAATGAGAAATAATCAGGTAAAGGTTTTTCACCTCCCCTTTTAACAAAAACATAAAACTCACTGTTTTATGTTCAATTGGTGGAAGCTGCAAGATTCCACCTCCTCTTAAGAGGAGGAAACATAGGAGCAGGCCTTCCTCTTTCTTAACTAAGAAGTGTAACTGTCACATTACAAAGAAAGCACAAGACCTGCAGAACATATTTGTGTAAATACTGAAAGAAGTTGGATGGAATTATAAGATTAAAAACTGTAAGTGTATTTCCAACGTCAGGGAGAAGTCCAATTTGGACAGTCACTTAAACAACAGCCTCAGAAGTGATTCAAAAAATTAAAATCTACAGCGTTAGGGCGTTCGCCTTACAAGCGGCCAACATGGCCAACCCGAGTTCGATTCCTCCGCCCCTCTCGAGAGCCCAGCAAGCTACCGAGAGTATTCGATATGCCAGACACAGTAACAACAAAGTCTCCAATGGAGACGTTACTGGGCCCGCTCGAGCAAATCGACGATCAACGGGAGGGCCTTTACCTTTACCTTACCTGGCACTTCCACCAAGAACCTCAAAGCCAGACTGTGGCAGTACATTTGTACTTCTAATTTATAACTAATAAATTATACCCAATTTAAATATTAATCAGGATTGTAATTCCCTATTTCCCATTGTCATCAACTTATTCAGATGCTTAGTAGCTCATTTCTAGTGTATTGTACTATTTCCCTGCATAGCTCAATTCCTCTAAACTATCTTACATATTGCTGCCAATGGATCTGTTTCTTAGTATCATAGGAAAAGCTTAAAATACACCCTAAAGCTGAAAAAAAAAGTAACAATTCTAGTACGTTAATGTCTATTTAAAAAAATATTTCAGTTTACATGATTATTTATTTATTGCAACTTTTATATATTATATTTTCATAAAAGTAGTTCACAGTAGTTTATTACAGATAATATTCAAACACCAATTCCTCTGCCGGGCACCTTCCCATCACAATAAGAGGGAAATGTGTGAAGTTGTTTTTGTTTTTATTCTGGAGCCATTTAAGCTCACATATATGAGAATACAAGGAAGTATGTTAAAACCAAACAAATGTGTGCTACTTTTGTACTTAAGTGGGCTATGGTATAAGAGGTTGCACAACCGCAAATGGGGACATGTGCTCCAGGAAATTCTGTGGCACTCTTTTCCGGGATCTTTAGTTCATAGTCTCTGGGTCTTGATGAAATTACATGGCACCAGGGACAGTTTGTGGGTGTGACTGCCAAGCTACTGGAAAACTGGGGAGCTGGGGGGAGGAAGCCCAGTTTTGATCAGAGCAGGCTTGCAGATCTCAGTCGTAGGTCCCACATACCTGGGTTTTTCTGCCGGTCTATGTTGGGTGAAGCTCATTTGAGCATGTGGAGAGTGGCCTTGAATATGGCAGCAGTTGGGTTCTGGAGGTTTTTGGCCGCCAGGGTTCTGCTTGGGTTGGGAATGGAGGCTCAACCCATCCCACTCTGAGGTGTCCCAGTGAAGATGACCTGGTGAGGGGTCAGGGCATTCTACTTGATCATATATTTATCCTTCCCTCTATCAGCATTGTTTTGTGACTTAAGGTAATTTATCAAATAGAAATCTTGGTTTAAAAATATTTAGCTTAAAATCATCCCTGTTAAAGAGTTCCTCCCAGCTTGAGTAGTAATAGGTGTCAGTACAAACTAGTATTCTTGACACATAGTAATATTCAATATATTATAAATGAAAAGTAAGAACTATCTTTTAATTTTGTTAAATGTATTTATTTATTTTGGCCTTGGGTCACACCTGGAAGTCCTCCAGTGCTACTCTTGGTTGTGTGCTTAGGGATCACTCCTAGAATTCCTCAAAAGACCTCAGGTGATGACAGGAATTGAACCCAGGTTGGCCATGTTATCTCTCTGACCCTTCACTACTCCTTTAAATATAATAAAATGTCAAACCTTAATAAACCGAAATCCAAACTTTTATTGTGCTAATAAATTATGACTATGACCACTATAATGTACCTTACAGAGATTAAAAAAATAACTTAAGTCTGTGTTAACTGCAATTAAAACTTCTCTGTACTTTTACAGAAAGATTCTTTAACCACATAATAAGTTTCTCAGTTTCTTTTTGTAAGTATATATGTAAGAATATATTTACATGATAGGGATAAAATATCTGAAAATATAGAATAATGGGCTATATTTCTGTTAATATGAATTTTTAAATCTTAAGTACCCCAAATATATACTCATAAACTTCTTAAGTATAGTGTGATTTCCTGAATAGTTATACTGAAAAAATTCTATCTCTGAAATGTATTGAGCTCAGTACTGAGCCAATAAATGTTCAATAAATGTAACTATTATAATTGTTGAGGCATCTTCTCCCTCTCGGAGAGCCCGGCAAGCTACCGAGAGTATTTTGTCCGCATGGCAAAGCCTGTGGCAAGCTACTCGTGACATATTCGATATGCCAAAAACAGTAACAATAACGGATCTCATTCTCCTGACCCTGAAAGAGCCCCAGTATGCCACTGGGCTACACTAGCACGCAACAGGGACAAATGGAGACATTATTGGTGCCCGCTCAAGCAAATCGATGTACAAGGGGACAAGTGATGCAAGTGATACAAGTGATAAGTGATTATAATTGTTATTTTTTACATTAAGAAAATCAAGTCAAGGAGAGCTGACAGATAAAAAAATGCCTCACTGTACATATGTCATTGAAATTTATAGAATAACCTCCCTCATATGTGAGATATAAAGAAACATTTTAAGGGAATAAGAAATGGCCAAAGACAGCAGAGACTGACGATCCATCCACAGAACTGAGCTTCCACAGTTCCACAGCTTCCACAGGATGGAATTGTGGAGTGTGTGGAGTTGGAATATTGTGTGAAATCATTAAAACTATTGTTAAATTCATCGAGGGCATCACATGTGGTCCTGGAGCAATGCTGGAATAATCCCTGTGCACAGAGCTAGGAGAAAATGCTGAGCACAATCAGGTGTGGTCCACAAACCAAACCAAACAAAAATCACTATGAAAAACAAAATACAGTAAGAAAGGAAATATTTGTGGAAGTATTTCATAGATGTAATAATGTTTATCTTTGATCTATCTTGGTCTGTTTGTGAAATAAATAAGTTCTTACAAAACCAAACTCTTGCTAGAAGTTCAAGACAAAAATTTTTCATAGCAGTACATGGATAGGAAATGTGCCAATATGTTACGGCTTTTTTAGCACACGTGTCTGTCAAATTTCAAAGTGGGTAGGCACAAAATTTAATTTCAGCATTTTATTTCTTCTTATTTAGACAAAATGATTTCAAAATAGTGGAAATGCTGAGGTAGGAACCAGAAAGCATTTTATATTGAGTTACGTCCGAGTTCGATTCCTCCGCCTGAGAGTATCTCGCCCTAACGGCAGAGCCTGGCAAACTCCCCGTGACGTATTGGATATGCCAAACACAGTAACAACAAAGTCTCCAATGGAGACGTTACTGCGCCCGCTCGAGCAAATTGATGAACAACGGGAGGGCCTTTACCTTTACCTTTTACGTTACCAACAGCCTTCCAACTTCTAGCAAAAGGCAAGAAATTATAATCTTTTCATCCAGCACAAGACATAAACAAAAGATAAGAAAGCTTTCTGAGTGAATAAATAACAAAATTAGTTTTTTCCCTCCCAGTTTGGTTAGTAGAAATTTACCCTCTTTTAGCCTAAAGGTGAGTTTGATTGGTCAAAAAGTAAAATGAATGCTCAATTTTTACTTTTCCGGAAGGAAAAATTAGTTATTAACCCACAAACTTTAAGGTGTTGTCAGGGGAAGTATTATGTTTATGAGTGAAGAATGGCTATAGAGCATTCCTTACTCATCCATTCCCTATTGGGAACAATTGAAAGATACAGACTCCTATAATCCCTCCTTTTCTCATCTCAGCAGAAACATAAGAAGGGAAACAAAACAAAAGGGAAAAAAGTTATTGAATTTCATCTTAAATTGGTACTATTTATATGTCACTGGCCCTTCATAGAGTTTCATTTGTAAATTTCAATGAAATGAGAATCAAATGAGGGATATGTGATGTGTCTCTGCAGTAATTAGCAAGAAAGAGATTTGACAATTATCCAGTTAATCTGATCAACAAAGGCAGCCAAATTGTGTAGTTTAAGTCTCAAAGTAGATTCATTTGGCCTAGTCAATCCAAATTGACTATGCACATTAATTACATTAACAACACAGCTGCCAACCTTCTACTCACTGTAGGATACAGGGAAAGAGCTCAAAAATAGGGAGCAATGAAGGGCACAGAAAGGAAATAAACTCTAGGTGATGACAAGTTATACTCGGTTTACAAGTAAATAAGTAATACAAGTAATACTGGGTAAATGAGTAACTAAACAATAAAAGTAATAGTAGATAAACAAGTAACTAAGTAATACAAGTAAGCACGTAAATATACCAAGAGAAGTTAAAAAAAATTACCCTTTCCCCCAATTGAACTTGACTGTAACATGCAAGAAGAAAAAAGTTAAGGTCATACAAATTAAAAGACATTTTGTAATATAAAGGTCATGACAACAAGAAAAAAAAGTCATCCTATAAAAAATATATAGACATCTCAGTTTTTGTTTAAATGGGTCAAAAATGTCTAAAATAACTGTGATTTATTGAAATTATAAATTCTGAAAATGTACTATATAGTGTAGCAACCATAGTTAACACATACATATGAAATCTGTTAATAAATTAGGTTATGAGTTCTTAAGGAGCACATGGCATCAGACTGTGGTTGGGTTGGCCACATGGAAGGCATCTGACTTAACCCTCTCCAGTCATAGATATATATTATTTTGTATTGAGCACCTAAATGAGGAAATTCAGGGGGATACAATTATGATGGCTTTAAACATTCAAAGATGGCAGTCATTGTTCTTTCTTATAACATTTCCTATTATCCTGTCCCTAATATCCCAGAAAACTATTAACTGATGACTAGCTAGACTTTGGATGTATGCTCTTATTACATAAGACCACTAATACTGAAACATATGAGTAGTTGCAAAAATCAGAGGTAAATTGAATGCAGTCAGAACCATTAAAAACAAAATTATTTGTTGAAAAGATAAACTCTAACTGGAAGATTGCTTTCTAGTTTTATTCTGTATAACACGATCTGTGGTAAGGGACAATATCCACTATCTTGAGCCTTAAATTCAACATTATTCATTCCTTTACATAATTATAATAGGAACTAAATACTGATCCAATTTAGCTTCAAAATTTCTTTTGAGAAACAAATTCAAAGATTATTGTAGTACCACAATAAGAATAATGAGATCTATATTATTAATTTCTTGGGCTGGAGCAATAGCACAGAGGGTAGGGCATTTGCCTGGCACGTGGCCAACCCGGGTTCTTTTACTCCGCCCCTCTTGGAGAGCCTGGCAAGCTACTGAGAATATCCCGCCCACATGGCAGAGCCTGGCAAGCTCCCCGTGATGTATTTGATATGCCAAAAACAGTAACAAGTCTCACAATTTGTTGTGTGATGTTACTGGTGCCCGCTAAAGCAAATTGATGAACAATGGGAGGACAGTGCTACAGTGCTATTAATTTCTTGGGCCCAATCATAATCAGTAATTCTTGATCTTTTGTTGGGGGGAGGTGTTTTGGTTCACACATAGCTTAGCTCCTTGATTTCTCCTGCTCAGGGATGACTCTTAGCTGGAGATCAGGGAACCATATGCTGTGCTGGGGATTAGACCCTAGTTAATCACAAGGAAAGCACCTTAACGTGCTGTACTATCTCTCAGGCCTTTAAAGATCTCTCTTGATCTTTAATTCCTTTTTATTAAAACTTACCTTCATTCAAGCAAGAGTAGGCATCAGTATTTAAGAATTCACAAATTAATATTTAAATATTGTTCAAAATTGTCCACGTTGAGATTATTTTTTTGACCTATTTGAAAACATCTAAGCACCATTTATTTGTTTTTCTGTTTTTCTTCCTGGGTGAGTTTAACCTATTTTCTAGAGTTAGGCCCTCCCGTTGATCATCGATTTGCTCGAGCGGGCCCAGTAACGTCTCCATTGGAGACTTTGTTGTTACTGTGTCTGGCATATCGAATACTCTCGGTAGCTTGCCGGGCTCTCCGAGAGGGGCGGAGGAATCGAACTCGGGTCGGCCATGTTGGCTGCGTGCAAGGCAGACGCCCTACCCGCTGTGCTATCGCTCCAGCTATATTTTATTGAATAGAGTTTTCTTTGATTATAGAAATATCCTGTAATGATGTTGCCTAGTACGGTAAACAGTAAATACTTGAGGGCATAGAACATTTAAGATGTGGCAAATAAGACTGGGAAACTTTTAGATTTTATATAATTGAGTTTAAATTATTTTAAATCGTGCTATCTTTGAAAAAAGTTACCACATATCTACACTGTAAATTTGAAAACCAGCTTCTCACTACCATAAGTTTTCCTACAGATATTCTTCTACATCCTAAAACAGTTTTTTCCCCTTTGATCTGAAAGTTCTGACATTTTAGGCAGCTTAAAAGACATGAGATACTAGGCTAAAAACCAAAATATGCTAGTTTATATGATACTAAAAAAGTAAAAAAATATGGAAGTACAACCATTACGTTGAACTGGGTCATTTGATATACTTATTAATTTATATATACATGTGTATATATGTATGTATATATATAAAGTTATTAAATGCTAGTGTTAATATTTTGGCTCTCTATTCTGTTCTACTCATTATCTTTCATTGAGTGACTGGCATAATTTACTTTGTGTTCTTTAGGGGATTGCATTTGATTTGATACTGGTGAGAATATGTGAACTGAATACATTCCTGGTAATAGCAAGTTTTCCAGCTACGGAGAGGCAGAACACATGGATTAAATTTCAACAGTAAGCCAATGTCTCACTGTGCTTTTTGGGCCAACATACTAACTTTTACTGAATTTCACTTCCACAAATTTGGTCTTTATTTATGCAAGAAGTGTGAGGAGGTAATAAGGCCCTCACACATATGAGGCATATGTCTTACCAGAGAGTCACATCTCGGTTCTCTGATCTTGGCCTTTAGTGACAGATTACTCTGTTTTCAACTGTAAATACTTCTGAAAACTTCTCTGAGAGCCATCCTCTTAAGGAATGTTCATAGAGACAATAAAATGTGAACTGGGCATTGAAGGAGGACTATAAACACCAGTAAATATCAAAGAGATAAAATGCTATTTACCCTGGCTCTCTGAGAGGGCATTTTGTTCAAAGATTTAATCACTTACACTGACTAAAGATAGAAGCACAGGTAACTATAAAGTCAAGTTCCCCTTTTTCGAGACAAATTCTTTCCCACCAACCATCCAAATGCCACCTCTGTTAAGTTCCAAAAAATTCTACCTTCAGTTAAGAGTGATACCTTTATTGAAACACCAATATCAGACGACTTTACTCTCAGGTGACATAGAGAAGCAAATCATAGAGCAAAGCCAAGTAGACAAAAACTCTGCAACTCTGCTCAGAACCGAAGCTAACAGAGAGAAACAGAAGTGAGGAAGACGACTGATAGTTTGGTGGTGGACATAGTATATTTAAAAGAAGCATGAAATTTCATGAGGCCCCTTACAGAATTTAATTGGCTAACAAAAATTAGCAAGTAAATGATCCATTCTCTATCCCAAATGCTTTATCACCCAGCACATGAGTCAGACTTCTAAACTGTGGAGCAATCCTCCTGGAACTTGTCTCTACTGTCCTTGGGTTTTAGTTTGATATTATGTTATTAATTTGATATGATATTATTTTGTAAAGGTAAAGGTAAGGTAAGGTAATGATGTTTGTGGGCTGGTAAGGTGATGATGTTTGTGGGCTGGAGCAATAGCACAGCGGTAGGGCGTTCGCCTTACAAGCGGTCAACATGGCCGACCTGAGTTCGATTCCTCCGCCCCTCTCGGAGAGCCCGGCAAGCTACCGAGAGTATTTGATATGCCAAACACAGTAACAACAAAGTCTCCAATGGAGACGTTACTGGGCCCGCTCGAGCAAATCGACGATCAACGGGAGGGCCTTTACCTTTACCTTTATTATTTTGTATTCCATAAATGACTGCAATACAATATGTCTGTTCCTTTCTTTCTAACTCATTTCACTTAGTGTGATGCTCTTCATGTCCATCCACTTATAAGCAAATTTCATGACTTCATTTTTTTTTACAGCAGCATATTATACCATTGTATAGAAGTACGATGGTTTCTTTAACCAGTCATCTGTTCTTGGGTACTCAGGTTCAGATCTGGCCATTGTGAACAGTGCTGCAATTAACATGCAAGTACAGATATCATTTCTACTGTGCTTTTTGCATTCCTGGGATATATTCTCAGAAGTGGCATCACTGGGTCATTTGGAAACTCAATTTCTAGTTTTTTGAGGAATGTCCATATTCTTTTCCAAAAAAATTAAGTGTTCAGGATGGAAGATGTGTGCTGAAAGCAGACCAAGAACCAAACATGATGCCCTTTCAGTACCTGTATTTCAAGCCATGATGCCCAAAAGTAGAGAGAGTAAGGAAGGTGCCTATCACAGATGCAGTGGGTGGGATGGGGTTGGGGTGGCAGAAGTGATAATGGGGACATTTGAGGTGGAAAATGCACACTGGTGGAGGGATGGGTGTTTGATCATTGTATGACTGAAACTCAGTCATGAAAACTTTGCAACTTATCTGACAGTGATTCAATAAAAAAATGCAAGTATTACAGCATCCATACCATTATCCCTGCTACTAATTCTCCCTTAGAATCACTGATTGTGGAGAGATTACCACAAACAATTATCATGTAACTTCATGATTCTGATTCACAAATCCAAAGCTCCAAAGTATTTCAACATAAATGAGCTGAAGACAATGAGGATAAGTTTGTATTCTCTCCAGAGTATCTAGAGATCAGTTTATACTCTTTCTTTCTCTCTCACTCTGTCTTCCTCATGCATTCATTATGGAATAGTACTTTCAGAGAAATGGAATAAACATTATTCCATTAGATGTTGTAGGAATGTCAGGTTGCTATAAAAGTTCCTAAATTTCTAGATTGCTTGAGTCAGAGATTGAGAATTTTTATCCAAGCAATGTAGTGCTTTTAGAATTGGAAAGAGGAAATAGTTATAGAGCAGTCATTACAAGTTAGTTGCTATGTAGGGTTAGGCTAGACATTAGTTTCAGTTGCTGTGACAGAAAGTTCTCAAATACAAAGTATACTGAGTGTTAACTTCATTGTGGGGTAAGTGGGTCAGTGCCCTTGTTCTTGTCAAGCAGCTGTTTACTTGCTGGGTGAGAAACCTTTCACTAACGGCAGAGCTCTGGAGAGGGTGTAGGTAAGAACTATTATTAGCTAACTCTCTGGAAACCTGGGTGATGGACACTGATTTTCAGTAGGGATGTGGGAAGGAAATCAATAGCATCTACTCTAGATGACTCCTTGGGCCACTCAGCGCTTCTTGTGATCACATCAGCTCCATCTCACCTGGGGTTTTCTCTCTGCTGCAATGGCCACACTTTATGGAAAATGTTATAAAAAGGATAAAGAGGATAACATATAACCCACTCTACAGTGTTTGATACAGTGGTCACATTCAATACTCATCATCTCCCTCACCAAACAATCTAAATCCAAACTTTTATTACCCTTTCTTTCAGTCTAGATGGTTTGCCGAAGATATCTTCGCTCCTGGTTTCTATAATTTTCTCAGACTTAAGCTGCTAAACCTGCCTATTTGTAGCTACATATGAATAAGGGGAAGGAATTTTTCAGTATATCATCTAAGGGAAAAGTACATTGATCTCTGTCACTATTACATAGCCAAAATTCCTTTTGAGTTTAAAGGTTAATTTCTCCTCCTATATTATTTACTTTATAAACTACTCAAAAGAGTCTAAAATGGCAATCAAATGGGCCAGAGAGACAGAAAATTGGATAGGGACTTGCTTTGCAGTGGCTGACCTCAGTTTGATCCTCAACTCCTCATATGGTCCCTTCAGCACTGCCAGAAGTGATCCCCGAGTACAAGAGCCTGGAATGAGCCTCGAGCACATCAGGCTATGGTACATATTTCTACATGATTTAAAAAAATTATAAATAGGCAGAATTTTATGAAAAGCAGTGTGCATATTTATCACACACAAACACACAAAAAGTAAGAATAGAACTTCCATATTGCTTAGTGGAAATTTCTCAACCCCTTACGAATAACACTCTTCCATAACCCAACACTTACACTTCTTGTCATCTACCCTTAAAGGTCAAAAACACTGATTCTAAAAAATACGTGCATACAATGTTCATTGCAGCAATATCTAATAGATGGATACAACCCATATATCCAACAACAGATGAACAGGCAACATGTAGTACATATACATGATGAAATACCATGCAACAGTAATATAGATAAAATCATGCAACCTGACTATAACTGGAGGGAATCACGTTAAGTAAAATAAGTCAGAAGGATAAGCTCAATGTTCATTTCTGCTTCTCACCCATTACTCACAATGGATTGCTGAAAAATGCTCAGAAAGGAGAACTACAGTGTTGTTGGCCATGCATAATTTCTTTTGTTGCTGCTACGTTTTTTCCACTTATAGGTGCTGACACTGGAATGTGGGAATTTAGGGCAAGGCCTGTCTGAAATTCAGATGCTATCCTTTCTCTGTGATTAGTGTTTTGCTGCAACACATATTCTTTGATGAGAATTAAAATATGATTTAAAAGTGCTCACAAGTTACCCATTAAGAGTGAAGAATTAAAAGCACCATTTGAGTTAGGGAAACTCAGAAGTTATAGGTAGCTGGTGTTAACTAAGGGCATACATAGAAACTGGAAGATGTTCGCTTCTGGGCATCTCAAAGGGGCATCGATTGTATCTATTACAAATACTTCACTTTCTGTCTTTATCTTTTGTCCATTGATAACAATAAGTTCACAAATTGAGATGGCCCAAGGATAGTTCTCTGTACATTCATATATTTCATGTTAAGAACATGTTCTAAGGCTGACTAACCAGACTAGGGTCTATTCATTCCTGCAACACAAATCACTTTGTATACTACTAATCAATTATTTTTGAGGTGTTCCGAAAGCATATTGGAAAAAAAATTATTTTGTTCTCACAACACTTAATATATGTACAAAAGTGAAGATTATAACAAAATATTTAAGGAAAGTAAGGACAAAAAGGACATAGATCCTCACTGATATCTAAGCAGATTTGGTTTTTAAATCAAGTCATGCACTGCAGGATCAGGTAGGGTTTGCCTGTGGCCAGACAGCGGCATATTCAGTGAGAGTTCAGAGGCCTAGAGTTCATCACCAGAGTTTCACCCACAGACTTGTGACTGTAGCTGGAGACTAGGAAAGCCAGGACATGGAGTGAAGTCCCAGAAAGACCAAACAATATTTTAGACAAGGAAAGTGTACAGTGGTTAGAGTGGTGCAGGGGACAGAGCAGGTCATCACACCCTGGAGGTGAACATATGGCGAAAGATGGAATTTAGGAAGTCATACAAAAACCAGATGAGGGTCATCATACAAGGATAAAGGAGAGACCTGGACATTTGGTGAGGGACTGGACCCATCTACTTAAACTGTACAAAAAACTCTAATTTCTTAACCTTCAAAAAAAATTAAACATAGGGATATCTGGGGAATGAGCATTTTTGGCAGCATTTTGCTTTCCATTTTTGGAAAGCAACTGTGTTGAAGCAAAAGCATATATGACAGACATGGTAAGAGGTCATTGTATAGGAAAGTTGACTGACTTAAAGGAAAAGTGATAAGAAATACAATTAGGAGATAGCACCTGACTAGATTAGGGCTTCCTGAGCAATATAAGTAAGGATTTATTTTTGACTCTGCATGATGTGATCTGAGAAATCACTGGAATGTTTAAACAGGAGAAAGATACTATATGCACATTGATTTAAAGGATTATTTTGGTCAATGCATGAAATACAGAATTAAAGGAATATGTGGATCATTATTTTTCCCATGTCACCATTTAATGTTTATTTCTTGCAGAAATCTGGTGAGTTAGGCAAATGACAAGAGACAACAGAAGGATATGCCACTCTTATAGAACAACAGAATATCTGGTATGTGGCTGAGGCTTTTGATTTAGCAGAGTTTTAAAGTTAATATTCATAAAAAATGAGAGTTGTATTCATGGGCATGGGAAGATTCCTGGTTCTGCTTCAGGCATCTGCTGCAATATAGAGTAGAGGTAACTTTGATTGTCTGACAAACGGCAGACATTAAATTAGTCGCTTGTATTAACGGTACCATCTTAATTACCTTTAATGAGCAAGAAAGACCAATCATCTGAAAACCAATTAAGATACATTTTTTACACAGGGAAGGAGAAAAATACAACAAATATTCAGAGCTGGATAGTTTTAAATAAGTAAATTGATAATTTTAGAAATCCCACAGTGTTGTATATGCCAGTAATTCTCTTCAGAATGAAGAATAAATTTTGCATCTTTCCTTACTAATAAGAAAGATAGAGAATGCGTGACAGGGGATTGAACCCAGGTCTCATACAAGCAAAATATGTACTTCACCACATGACACATGCCCAGGCAGAATCTGAATTTTTGAGGCAAAAAATAAAATTTGGATCATTTTGGAATATTGCTCAGATCATTAATCAGCTGATTCAAGAGGCTAATATTTTGAGTGGTATTCAAAATTTGCTCGGTAGCACAGCGGTAGGGCGTTTGCCTTGCACGCAGCCAACATGGCCGACTCGAGTTCGATTCCTCCGCCCCTCTCAGAGAGCCCGGCAAACTACCGAGAATATCTTGCCCGTTTGGCAGAGCCTGGCAAGCTACCCGTGACGTATTTGATATGTCAAACACAGTAACAACAAAGTCTCACAATGGAGACGTTACTGGGCCCGTTCGAGAAAATCGATGAACAATGGGAGGACAATTCAAAATTTAAGAAGGTTCTCCAGTTTGAGTAGCAATGCAATCTGTCTTGATGCTGGAACCACAAAATATAGAAGTTCCAGTTGGATGTGGTGCATCGTGACTGGCACTGGAGGAGATAAGGCTCAACTTTGCTTAGCGGCCCAGAAGCGAAGCCTCACAAGAGGGAGTATTTGGGCAAAGTTGGAAAGAATGGGGTGTCAGCCAGCACAGGGTGTTTGGCCTTCAGCCTGACTCAATCTCCTAGTCACATGTGCTAAAGACACAGAAACTTCACGTATGCTTAGCAGGTCATCTTATCCTCAGCAACTAGCCTTGATTGGGATTGGACTGGGACAAAGCACAGTAAAAGAGCTGATATGCCAAAAATGCTAAACTTTATGTGATTGAACCTTCCTGTAAGCCGAGATCCTCTAAAAAATATGTCTCATTCGTCAATAAAGTGAAGAACCATCAGCTGTTCCTGGAGTGTGTTTTTCTGCATACCCATCATCTCTCTGCCCCACGTCTGCCCATACCCGGTACACAACATGTCTGGGCACATTGGGGAAAAACTGTTCCCCCAACACCGTGGAAAGAATGCAATTCAAATTCTCTGTCAAACTTCAAATGGAAAATTTCAGTGAAAACCTTAGTACTCTAGATCAAGTTCATACTAATGCAGTGAACTTCTCTGCACTTTATGAAGTCTATAATTCTAAAACCTGGTGTTCCTTGACCTAGGAGAAAAAACAAACATCTAATGATTGATATTAGTTGGCCACATGGCCAGCGCTTTCCCTCATGAATTTGATAATACAATCTATGCTATCTAATAGACTGTCAATTCAGTAAATAATGAGATTTTACCACTTGGAGGAGATTGTTCTTGCTACTTAATGGTAAGGTAAGGTAAGGTAAAGGCCCTCCCGTTGATCGTCGATTTGCTCGAGCGGGCCCAGTAACGTCTCCATTGGAGACTTTGTTGTTACTGTGTTTGGCATATTGAATACTCTCGGTAGCTTGCCGGGCTCTCCGAGAGGGGCGGAGGAATCGAACTCGGGTCGGCCATGTTGGCCGCTTGTAAGGCGAACGCCCTACCCGCTGTGCTATCGCTCCAGCCCTGCTTCTTAATGAGGAAGAAAAATATTATAAAGATTGTACTCCGTGATCTCTGAGAAACCATGCAATATGGAGGCTCAAACTCAGTTCCTCACCTACTTAATGCTCTACCACTTGAATCATTTCTATCATCAATGATGTATTTTAAAACTTGGGAATCCCAATATTTAAAAAAATTATCCATACTCAGGCTTCAAAGAGTGTTAACAGTAACCACCATTGAAGTTCATGGAAATTGGGACTGGAGGTCAGTCACCTCTAAAGCAGGCCATGTAGTTTAATAAAACTGATCATCAAAGAACAGGGATATTTGGCATGAGTCATAGAAGTTGGAAAATAAGTTATGGCCCAGGATCTAAAATAGAAAGAACTAATTCAAATAAACTTAATTTTCCCCTCCTCTCAAATTGTGATAAATCAAGATTTATACGCATCCCTGAGATGACTGATGAATTAGGAATCTGCGTGGTGTAACTGGTTGATCACAGCAGATGATGCCAATGTTTCAGCAAGATCCATTCTATTTTTCACTCTTTCGACTTTACACCATTTTTCAACTTTTGTTTCTAACATCCTAGAATTATGATTATTTTTTTGAAAACTCTCCTTTAGCTTTTTGGACTGCTTTATCTACACATAATGGCAGTCAAAGTTTCTAGAGGTTTCCTTCTTGCTCAGTGATTCTGAATGGACACTGTGATGGATAAAAGTCCTGTCTCCATGCCTCCAGGATAAGAAAAAAAAATCTTGTTTTGAGTCAGAGGCATAGTACAGTGGCAGGTCATTTGTCATGCATGTGCCATCCAGGTTTGATCCCAGCATCCCAAATAGTTCCCTGAGAGCTACAAAGAGTGGGTCCTGAGTGCCGTGTAATCTCTGAGCATTGTCGGGTGTGGTCCCCAAAGAAATAAAAATCAAAAAGGAAAATGAACTTTTGTTGTTGTTGTTGTTGTTGTTGTTGTTGTTGTTTATTGGGCTGGAGCGATAGCACAGCAGGTAGAGCATTTGCCTTGCCTGCAGCCAACATGGACGACATGAGTTCGATTCCTCTGTCCCTCTTGGAGAGCCTGGCAAGCTACCGAGAGTATCTCGCCTGCCTGGCAAGCTACCCATGACGTATTCGATATGCTAAACACAGTAACAATTGTCACAATGGAGACGTTACTGGGCCTGCTTGAGCAAATTGATGAACAACAGGAGGACAGTACAGTGACAGTGACAGTTGTGTTTGTTTTGGGGCCATACCCTATTGCTCTCAGTGCTTAACCTGGTTGTGTACAAAGGAGTCTCTCCTGGAGGGCTCAGGGTACCATAAGTAGTTTTGGGGATCAAATCTGAGTTGGTTGCATTAAGAGTGAGCTGTACCTACAGTACTATATCTCCACCTCCAACAAGTATATTTATTTATAGTTTTTGCCATAGCTGTGGTGGCCAGGGCTTACTTTGTGGGGGGAATCTTATGGGGTACTGGGAATTGAACCTGGACGTGGCATGGACAAGGAAAGACTGTACTGTCCAGACAAATCAGCACACCATTTTTTTTTCTTTAAATATAAGACTTGTGCCTATTGGTCAGTGTGGGAAGCAACTACAAAATTTAATCTGCTTAAGAAAAGAGATTACAAAGAACTATTCTCTGTACTATCTCTCCACTCCCATCACCATCTTCTGTACACCATTCTCTGAACTATCTCTCCAGCCCCCTAACAAGTACATTTTATATGGCAGAATTCCCATTGTAGGGTGAGAGAACTGTTTCAGAATCCATATTCCTCCTAGTCTTGCTTCTTGAATTTCTTGGATGACTTTTCCTGGTATTCCCATTATGAAACATTACACACATTTCTCATCTTAGGATCTGCTTCTGAGACATGTGACCTGATTCTAATTGCACATTCACAAGTAAACTTAGAATAGGATATTAAAAATCTGGAATACATGGCAGCAACATGGGCTAAAAATATTTATTGGGATGCAGTGGACTATTGATTGTCTATAAAGTCATGAAAGTTGATGAGATCAACTAAGGAGTGAGTGTATGTAAAGAAACAGCCTCAGGATACAAGAAAGTCTCAGACTCCCACCACCATCTTCGCTAATGAAACTCAGCTTATACTCATTTACTCAATTCTGGCCTTCAAACTGACCTTGACTCAGGCTTTAACAAATTTCTTAAATTAGTGCACTCAATTTTCTAGATGTTTTTCTATGCTATGCCTCATTTTACTTCATCAGTCTATAAAACTTATCCTCTAAAGTCATGTAGTCTGAAGGCCTGGCTGATTTAAAAGTCCCTTGATTATGCAAAGCAAAATGGGATCTCCCAATAAATCAGAACATTAAACACCTGTTCAGAGATGCAAATATCTCACTCACATACAGTTGAAAGAATTCCCAACACATTTTACACGTAGGGAGTACTTCACCATAACCTTGCTCATGAAAGGCAGATCTAGCAATTTTTAGACATGTGAAGATTTACAGAAGTCAAGGTAAAATGATGCTATTAAAAGAAAATTCCATTTAAAAATGCTATGATTAATAAAATTCCTCATATATAGTGCAGTCTTAAACTTTTTGTTGAATAAATTATATTTAGTTATACTATGATTCTTTAAACATTGCACTATGAACCAGGGCACATAGGAAAAAAATCAAATCATTTAGAAATAATATTTTATATACTATCTTTACTTTAATGTTATATGTGCTATTCCTATCTGTAGAACAACTGAAGGATTTACATGGAACTGTGTCAAGTAAATGTAGCTTAGGGACCATAAAAGGAAATGATGGAAACTGAAATGCCATTTTGTTAACATAGTGGTTTTTGAATTTCTTTTCAGAAGTAGATTAAATTTTTTAGCTGCTTCCCACACAGACCCAAAAGCACAAGTGTTGTATTTTAAAAAACAGATCTCAAGATGTTGATTTGAATGGAAAGTACAGTCTTTCTTTCCCTTTGACAGTTTGCTTTGAAAAGATTTTCTAGTGTGAAATACATAATATTCTCTTGCCAGTTGAATGTAATGATCCCTCAACCTAAAGGATATAAAAGAAAGGCCAAATTTGGCTAATTTTTCACAAATATGCTCTTGAGAACTTATTTGTGAAACATATCTATGTTAAAATGCAGCAAAAGTCGCTGATATTAAGAGTTTTCAAATAATTGTAACAAACAAATGAATGCTGCTTTATTCACACAAGATATTCTGGGCTATTCTCATGTATATCATTTCAACATGTACCATATTTTATATTCGATGACTGGAGTGATAGCACAGCGGTAGGGCGTTTGCCTTGCGCGCAGCTGGCCCGGCCGAGCCAGGTTCTATTCCTCTACCCATCTTGGAGAGCCTGGCAAGCTACCAAGAGTATTCAATATGCTAAACACAGTAACAAGAAGTCTCACAATGGAGACGTTACTGGGCCCGCTTGAGCAAATTGATGAACAACGGGAGGAAAGTGACATACTTAATAGACACTGCATAGATTTTGGATCAGTTTGACTTGCCAAGTGTACCAATCTTATTAGAATAATACAAAGTTCATAATTATGCTTTATATTTGCTAAAACTAGAATATAATCTGATTTTTTAAAAGTTGGAATCATCATAAATTTTATGATCTGACTGTGATTGAGTGATACATAGTGAAAAGATCCAGAAATAAAAACCAGTGGGGAATATTAATTGTCACCTATAACTCAACACTTTCTATTTAACACAGGGTTATAGAATTGATGTTCATTATAGTAAGATCATGTTTGTGGCATTCGATTCTAAATAAAATATGATAATATTTAGTTTCAGATATTAATGTTCTCATGAAAAATGATTTTATGACCTTGATAAGTTTTAAAGTCCAGATTTCTTTTCAAGTGAAATAACACAGGTCTGACTAAATAAAGAGAATTCTATTAAAATTCTCATTTCAATGATCCATAAAAACCATTTTATGTGCTTTTCTCCTTACAACTCATGTTTTCTTTTATCAATTAAAAATTTATCGGTCATATTTTATACTGGGATTGAAGTAGTTATTTTATAGACAGAGTCCTGCTCTAATAATGTGTATTTTTTCTAACTTCCTGTACTTCCTTTATTTTTCCTTAAATATGCTTTCTTGACAACTGGTCAGGTCACAACACTCTTTATTACTGTCTCCACACCATTTTTCTAAGAAACTTTCTCTGAAGTCATCCTGTCCCAATAGGTCTACATTTTTTTTTTTTTTTGTGCTACTGCATCTGGGATTTCCATGACCAGGCTCAATGACTTTCTATAAGATTTTTATAGAACTGAATCAGACTTATGGCTATGATTTATGTCAGCAAAATCATATAGAAGAAAATGGAAACAGCACAAGGTGTAGCGAAGAGAAAACCAGAGTAAGCCTATTCCTAGTGCAATCATATGGGTGCTTGAATTCCAAAAGCAATGAGCTGTGACAACAGATAGAAGTATTATCTATCAGGGGAGCTCATTAGAATCCCAAATTTTCCTTCAGGGACTTATTATATAGACACATTAGTATGTCCAAAAGTTCAGATTTCCATATGTGTTAACAGGTATTTCAGAAAAATCATATTGATTACACAGTTCAGGCCTCATGAATCATATATATTGATATATATTAACATACTATATAACGTGATATATATAAATTAATAAGTTAGCATAATAATCCACTCCTGAAATCCATGTTCCTAAAAACCATACAATAGTCAAATTATCACTAGGTCTTTTTAAGAAGAACAATCTCAAAACTTCTTTACTAAATTTCTGCACAGATAGTTATACAGTGCTATATGTAATATAATACAAATGCATACACATACACATATGAGTATGCAAAGAGTATCTCGCCTGCAAGGCAAAGCCTGGCAAGCTACCGGTGACGTATTCGATATGCCAAAAACTGTAATAACAAGTCTCACGATGGAGACATTACTGGGCCTGCTCGAGCAAATTGATGAATAATGGGAGGATGGTGACCGTGACAATTTAAAATTAATTATCTCATACACAGAGATGCAGTTAGTATACAGCAGAGCATTGAAGAATTCAATGAAGAACTGTTCTAACATTTTACTTCTTTTTTTTGGGGGGGTCACACCCAGCGATACTGAGGAGTTACTCCTGGCTCTGCCTTCAGGAATTACTCCTGGCGGTGCTTGGGGAACCATATGGGATGCCGGGAATTGAATTCGGGTCAGTCGCGTGCAAGGCAAACGCCCTACTGGCTGTACTATCATTCCAGCCCTGACATTTTACATCTTAAAAAATAAATGGAAAGGCTAAAAGTTATTGACTAGTTGCACTTTGTCATGCTTAAACAGTAGCTTTGAGATACAGAATGCTTTGTGACAAGGATCTTCCTATCTTCCTATTATCTGTACATTTCTATGTCAATATGATCAAAGATGACAAAATTCTGCAGCTGCATATAAGGTTTCCTCTGATGTGACGAGGTGATAGACAAATCCAATGTATTGTTTTTGTTTCTTTGGGGTTTTATTTTCGCCACAGCAGTGGTGCTAAAGGGTCCTGGATTCTGGGGGATCAAATGCAGGGCTCCCTCATTTATATGCATGTGATCTACTATTGGAGCTAATTTCCAGCTTGAGGGAGTAGTTTTTTTTCTATTAATCCTTTCTGTATAGAGTAAACTCAAGTTTAAATTAATTTCTAAATTTTTGGCAACAAGAACTGAGTCCAACTCCTGAATCATGACTCCTCATACACTCAACTTGGATCTGTGGTAGCTGTTAACTCAATGGCTCTTCAAATGAGAGGAAAACACATGCTTTGAATGACATCCTCAAAATAGCAAATTCTCTTGCACATACAAGAAAGTATATGGTACTCAAGTGGAAAACAATTTCATTCATTTTTAGTATATTGTGTCTATCATAAAGCTTGAAATATCCACAACTATTAATGTCATATCTGTGCATAGCACACAAACAATTATAGGGTGTGTATAACGCATTAAAATCAACAAACAACTCTGGAAGTGAGTAGATTTCACTTACTTTTGAAATATTACTTGATCGACTAGCAGATCTGCCAGGAGATTTGTCATTCTGAAAAATAAAAGTAAAAACAGTGATTACAAATATGGCAAATTTTTACCACGGAGAAGAGAAAGCCCAGGAAAGGCTGGTGTGAAAATGCTCTCTATCTTGTTCTGACTTACAGACAGATACATTGCCTGTGCAAAATGACTTTTCTTTTACCAAATGGCATGACTCGGGCAAACTATCAAAGCCTTTTGGAAATGTTAGGTTATATACCCTTCTAAGACTATTTTTTTCCAAGTGATTACTCATTTCTCCTGAAAAACTCTAATTCCTTTAAGATAAAATTAGACACTAGAAATGCAGTTCATTATGTCCCCTTTTGCTTTTGTTACCAGGAATTACTAAATAAATTTTTGTTCTCAGCTTCTGTAAATACTACATACAAAGGGCAAGGAACATCCATACACTGTGTCCTTCGAAAAGGTATTTTATTGGTCTTACTGTTGCTTTACTCTTTTGTTGTTTTGTTTGTTTTCTTGTGTGGGGGCATTGCCCAGGGTTTACTGTTCCTCCTCTGCTCAGGAATCATTCCTGGAAGTGCATTAGGGATTATATGCAGCACCAAGATTCAAACTGGGGAGTAAGGCAAGAACACTAAGCTTGCACTCTCTAGCCCTGTTGCTTTACTCTTAAGACACATAAATATTTTAAAAGACACTTAATTTGTTACTTTTGTTTTGTTTTGTTTAGGGTGGGGGTGTCGTTTGGGCTACACCTGGCGATGCTTACAGTTGTTCCTGGCTCTGTACCTACGAGCCACTTCCAGCATTGCTTGGGAGATCATACCTGGGATAGAACCATGGTTGGCTGCAAGTATCATAAGAACCTAACTTCTTGGACTCTCTCTCTCTGGCCCTAATTTGATTGTCGAATCTCTGTGGTGCTCAGAGCTTCCTTGAAGTGTGGTGCTTGGACTAGTGCTCCACCAGGGATGCTTCACCAAAGCATTGGGCCTCATCCTTTGAGTTATCTCCCTCATTTTTGAAAGTTACTTCCAATTCTTTAACAATAAGTTGAGAATTATTTTCAGTTTTTAAAGTAAGCATTAAAAATTACGTTCTATTGTCTGACCTCCTCAAGAATTTCCAATTCAGTAAGAAAGAAGCATGAAAAAAACCTTTAGAATAAACAAGTACTTTTTCAAATTGTTTCATTTAAAATTAGAAAATACTTAAGGAATTCAAAGTCTGGTTTGAAATCCAGAGTTATCATATCCTTAGCTATTAGAGGCTCAGGGCCCAGCTAGAGTCAGGCTGAGGCTTTCTGATTTTTTCAGTTTGGTTTCTCTTTCCATTCAGTCATTTATCTGCTTATGAATAATTGAACAGATCAGAACTATGCATTTTACTGTAAGAAGAATGTTGGACAAACTTGTCTTAAGCCAAACACTTGCAAAGAATATGAAGTAATATTGTCACTGAATAGGATTTTTGGGGAAAAAAAAGACAGTTTTTGAACATTTGGTTTAAGCAGTAAAATGGATGAGAAGACACTATACTGATCTTGACAGGTCATTCTTGAGAATTAAGTTATTATAAAAAACAGTGGTTCTGAAATTGCCTCACAATGACTTCCCAAGACAGTTTCAGTAACAAAGATGAAAAGATATGGCAAATGTGTTATTGTGGAAAACAGTAGCTGAGTTCAGTACAAACTGTCACTATGTCAAGCACAGGCAAACAGATATTTTAGCTGAATAGTGCTTTTTCCCTTTCATACAACATCCATCTCATACAACTGCTGATGTCACTGTGGAACGTGTTATTACAGACTGGGATGACTCACAATGATACGATTAGTTACACCTCATAACCACCCTATGATCCATCTGGAGATTAATGTATATGCTACCCACAGACATTTTTCCTTGATTAGCTTCCTCTGGTGATGGAGCGAGGCACTTTTCCACTGACATCTTAACTCCTCTTACAGAGGCTAGAAAACAATGTCCATCCATCTTTCCTTCTCAGTGAAATTCAAGGTTCTGACACATGATTGTACTAGCAGAGGTAAACTAACCACATAATTTAATGAGCTTGGTGGGAAAATTTGCTGTCCTGGTGTTCTGTTATGTTCTCTATATTTACACGGTGTTTGAGAACATGATTAAGGAACTAGACGGAAACGAGCTTCAGCAAGCGACAAGAAGTATTACAGGAAATTCAATTTGGCACTGGATTGCTTAATTTTTCAAGACAAATAGATTTTTTGTGGCATTTTTCAGATAAAACAAGGAAGGTCAGTTTGCCACCACAATTGTGAATAATTGTAGCATAGGATTATAAACAAGCAGATAAATTCCAAAACTTCTGCCAGCATCTGCTCCTGCAAAGGGAATGAATTATCTACATATTTAGCAGCTTAAGAGAATTTTTTAACTTGAAAATTGTTGATCTGATCATCTACTTACAAACAGGAAAAACATAAGTAAGCTTAGGCAAAGGTTAATTTTTGTTTGTTTTTATTTTTGAGGGGAGAGGGCACAGCCAATGGTGCTCAGTGCTCACTCCAGGTTCTACACTCACAGCAAGGCACTATACGGAGTGCTGGGGATTGAACCCGAGTCAGCTGTGTGTACAGCAAGTGCCCTGAGCACTGCACATTCTCTGGCCCCTGAATAATAAAATTTTTGCAATGGTTAAGTAACTGATTATTTCTCTCCAGGTAACATGTGCATACAGGGTTATACATCAGTGCACTGCTCGCTGTACTGGAGAGCGAGAGTTGACTAGCAATCGGATCTGGGAAAGTATCTCTGTCCTTCGTTTGTCACTGTAGGACTTCACTCTATCCACTGAAAAATAGCAGAGCTAATATTTTGCGGGAATGTTTTAAGGATCATGAGTGGTAAATGAAAACGTTTTATAATCAAAACGTTGTACTCTTACATTTTTATTGATAAGTAAAGGAAATACTAAAAAAGCTTTTTTTTTTTCTTTTTTGGGTGACACCCGGCGAAGCACAGAGGTTACTCCTGGCTCTGCACTGAGGAATTACTCCTGGCAGTGCTCGGAGGACCATATGGGATGTTGGGAATCAAACCCGTGTTTGCCTTGTGCAAGGCAAATGCCCTACCTGCTGTGCTAATGCTCCAGCCCTGTCTTTTTTTTTTTAAACCATTTGAAAAATAACAATGACCACAGGTTACTAGACTTCTTATTTTAATGTACTATATTAGTACTTTTAGCCTGCAGTTCTGTCTATTGTCGTTAGATACTAGCACATAATATTTAAGAATGAAAAAGGAAATTTTCTCCAGCCAAGAAAAAAAAAGGATCAAGAAATTTTGCTTGGCCTTCCTTTTGAAACTGAGCACAGGGAGCACTTTCTCCTTTGGAAAACTTCCAAAGCAATCTGTCCCAATTTTCTCTAACCACCTGGATGGTTTGTCCTATTACAATTGCAATGACATATTCTTCTCTGTAAACTAGTCAAATGTGGTTATCATACCTCATTATTATCAATTTAAATTCTTTAGTAGCATTGTAGAACTGTCCTCCCGTTATTCATTGATTTGCTTGAGTGGGCACCAGTAAAGTCTCACAGCAAATCGTGAGACTTGTTGTTACTGTTTTTGGTATATTGAATATGTCACAGGTAGCTTGCCAGGCTTTGCGGTGCGGGCGAGATACTCTCGGTAGCTTGCCGAGCTCTCCAAGAGGGGTGAAGGAATCGAACCCTGGTGAGCCATGTCGGCTGTATGCAAGGCAAATGCCTTCCCCGCTGTGCTATTGCTCCAGCCCTTCGATGAAATAGAAGTTCTCAAAGTCTTGCATGACTTAGTGAAATCCTAATGGTAGTGACTTGGTGGAGCAATAAAAGTTGGAAACAACAAGAGTTCCAGACAATTTTCTGTATGAAAATTATGGGATCATCTAAAGTAATGTTAAATCTTAAGAGATCATTTATAGTGTGCAGAGAAAGATATTTCTAGTTTTATAAGTGCTAGTTAATATTTTTGGTTTCATATGGATTGGCATGAACATATGTGATGCTGTTTATTTTATGATTAACATTACTAAAATAAGAACTGTTTTAAAAATTAATCTCACTAAGCATATTTATTTCTTATTATCAGCAAGAAAATAAGGTCAAAATGAAACAAAAAAAACTACTACTAAATTGTTTAAATACATTTAATGTTATTAATTAGGAAAGGTGACATCTGAAAAATCAATTCAGGGGCTGGAGCGATAGCACAGCAGGTAGGGCATTTGCCTTGCATGCGGCTGACCCAGATTCGATTCCCAGCATCCCATATGGTCCCCTGAGCACTTCCAGGAGTAATTCCTGAGTGCATGAGCCAGGAGTAACTCCTGTGCATTGCCAAATGTGGCCCAAAAAGCAAAATAAATAAATAAATAATAAATTCAATTTATTAATTAATGATATTTGTTTTGGGGATATGATGAGCAAATTTAGGGTTATTCCTGGTACTGGACTCAAGAACTACTCCTGGTAGTGCTTGCAGGAAAATGATATAGTACTGGGGATCAAACCCTAATAAGTTACATGCAAGGCAAGTATCATACTGTGGGCTATACTATCCCACCATCCCCAAAATAATTTCTTTTCATTAACCTATATGAATGAATGAAAAATATGGCCAGACATGAATTTGCATACATATGAGTACTCCATGTATTATACCTTTGATCAGAGTAGGATAATAAAGAAGACTGATAGTAATTTTCTGACCAAGATTTCAACTGGAGACTATACCAGGCATTTCTTTTGATATTAAGTAAAATAAAAAAATATGAGAGACTAGAGCAATGGTACAACTGGGAGGGCACTTGTGTGCATGCAGCTAATTAGAATTCTATTTCCTGGCAATATATAGAGTGCCCTGGGCTCCAGCAGGAGGAATTCCTGAGTGCAGAGTCATGAGTAAGCCCTGAGCACCAATTGGGTATGGCCCCTCTATCAAAACATGAGATATGACTAGTGTATATGAATCATCTTTTCAGGTGTTTTACTTTTAATTTTAAAAACAATTTAGGACAATCAAATGCAGTTCTATAAAATGAGTAAGTTGAAATCCAAGTGCAATGACAGGAAGGCAGGCAGAGTCTGGGAGGAGAGAAATAATACTTGACCTGACACATAAATGAGAAACTGCTCTGGCCTCACATGTCAATTCTTATTTTTCATAAAAGTCATGCTAGATTATTTACTTTAGTCACCATACCAACTGACACTACTTTTGTTTTAAGTTTCCACATCAAAATTCTTGACATTTGAGGAATTACTGAAGGTTTCTGCAAGTGTCTCCTTAAGTTTTTTCATTTAGGTAAATAAATTCTGCGTTGCAGCCTACAAAGGCAGTCAATGCACATGCTACTTGTTTAACCAATGAAATTGCCAAAATAATCAAATTCTCTAGCTTTTTTTTTCCAATTTAGTCTAATTTAATTTAATTTTTTTTTATTAGTGAAACACCTTGAGGTACAGTTGTAGAATTACAAACTTTCATTCTTGGGTTTCAGTTATACAATGATCGAGTACCCATTCCTCCACCAGTGCCCATTCTCCACCACCAATGATCCTAGTAGCCCTTCCCCCCACACACACCTCATTCCCCCCCCCCCCCCCACACACACACCTCTGTGGCAGGGCATTCCCTTTTGCTCACTCTTTCCTTCAGGGTTTTGTAGTTTGCAATAGAGGTATCTATCTGAACTGCCTTTTCCCCTGGTATGTGCTGCTGGCTTCCAAGCCCTGGAGCAGACCTCCTGGTACTTATCTCAACTAATCTTGGGTGTTTGACTCCCATTCTTTTATTTTATATTCCCCAGATGAGTGATGAGTACAGTCTTTCTCTGTCTGTCCCTTTATTTCTGGCTCATTTCACTTAGCATGATACTTTTCTTGTAGAACCACTTGTATGTAAATGTCAAGACGTCATCTTTTCTAACAGCTGCATAGTATTCCATTCTGTAGATGTACCAAAGTTTCTTTAACCAGTCATCTGTTCTTGGGCATCTGTTCATCTAAGTTCATTGCTGCACTTTTCACAACAGCCAAAATTTGCATTCTCTAGCTTTTTATAATAGAGTATGCACTGTAGCACTGTAGCACTGCCGTCCCATTGTTCATCAATTTGCTCGAGCAGGCACCAGTAACGCCTCCATTGTGAGACTTGTTGTTACTGTTTCTGTCATATAGAATACGCCACGGGGAGGTTGCCAGGCTCTGCTGTGTGGGCGGGATACTCTCAGTAGCTTGCCAGGCTCTCTGAGAGGGATGTAGTAATCAAACCTGGGTCAGTCGCTTGCAAGGCAAACACCCTACCTGTTATGCTATCACTCTAGTCCAAAATGAAGTATATGACTATGAATTTTAATCATATTTTAAATTATTTTTATAATGGTCACACAAAGTAGTGTTTTGAGGTCATGAGTGCCAGGGTTGAATTCAGTATTCGACAACTTGCTTGTCATGTGCACTACCATTGGAATTGATCTCTGGTTCAAAACTCTGTTTTAGGGCATAATTTCATACTTCTAAATATATGTCACCATACCACATCCACCAGAATGTATTAACAATTTTTCACTAGTCTAACGGATTCCTCATTTCTTTTGATGCCCCTCAGTTTTGTAGTCTGAGTCCCCAGGGTGCGATTATCCCTCTACTTTGATTCTTTATATACCACATAAGTGAGATCATCCGGTAACCATTATTCTCTTAGTGATTTGTTTTTATGAATATGGCCTCCTCCAGTTCTATCTGTTTTCGAAAAATACAATATAGTTTTGTAGCTGACTAGTATCTATTATGTATATATACAACATTTTCATTTTTCAAAAAATCAAATGATGGTTTGACTTTTGAGTTGTTTCCAAATCTTGACTATTGTAAGTAGTGTTGCAATAAAGACAGTGCATGGGTCTTTCAAAATTAGTGTCTTTGTGTTCTTTGGATGAACAGGAACAAGAAATTAAAATGCTAGATCCTATAATATGTTTTTTTTTGCTATTTTTTTCGGAGGGGCACACCTGGTGGTCCTCAGGGTTTACTCCTGGATCTGTGCTCAGGTTCACTCCTGTTTGGGGTTGGGAAACTGTATGGGATGCCTGGGATCTCACCTGGGATGGCTGCATACAAGGCAAATGTCTTCCCCATTATTAAATGTCTTCTCCAGTTCCAGTAGATAATTTTTAAATATTTTGACACATTTACATGCTGATACCTTTAAAAGAGGAACTAATTTACATGTTTATCAACAGTATATGTGGTTTCCTTTTTCTCCACATCCCAGGCAGAGCATTTGTGGTTTCCGGCCATGAAAAAGGCCAATCCACAGGTGGAAGGTATAGATATCTCATTGCTTTAATTAGTATTTCCATGCTAATCATGATGAGGAGAATTTGTTTTATGTACCTACTGACCCTCTGTATACTGTTTTCAGTGAAGTGTCTGTTAAGAAAAAATTTTGAATAAATTTTGACCTAAAGAAATAAAAATTATAAAGAAATTATAGCAAAAAGCCTAGCAAATATCACACTATGACCTACAGAACACTAAAACCAGGTAAAACCATATAACATTTATAACTGCAAATACATTATTAAAGAATATATAAAGCAATATAAAAGAAAGTGGTCAAATATATAAAATACAAAGCCTCACATTTTAAAATTTATAGGAGCGATAGCACAGCGGTAGGGCGTTTGCCTTGCACACAGCCGACATGACCAACCCGAGTTCGATTCCTCTGCCCCTCTCAGAGAGCCCCGCAAGCTACCAAGAGTATCTCGCCCGCACAACAGAGCCTGACAAGCTCCCCGTGATGTATTCGATATGCCAAACACAGTAACAACAAAGTCTCCTATGGAGACGTTACTGGGCCCACTCGAGCAAATCGATGAACAACGGGAAGACCTTTACCTTTTACCTTTTATTTATTAAAAATAAATTTACATTTTATATATCTTTATACTTAATAACATGCCCTTCGGTGAGTATAAATTAAAAGAGTAAATAAACAATGCTTAAAACAGGTTTCTTGAAAAAAAAGACAAAATATATGAACTGAGACATAATGAGAAAATGAAACAGAAAAAATTATACTAAATGAAAATACAGACATAACAAGATACACAAAAGATTAAAACAATTACATAATTGCTTAATGTAATTTTGTGGTGTTACATTTCAAAACCTAGAGGAAAGTGAGTATTATTTCAGCAAAAGAAAAGTTGCCAGAACTTATTCAGGAAGAGGAAGAACCTGGATGGAGAATTAATGATGAAATGACAGAAAATGTGATAAAGTCTGCATGATCTAAAAGAGATAAGAACACAATGCTTTCACATTGTATTGTATCTTTTAAATACCACATAATATGATGCTTTCACGTCGCATTGTTTCTTTTAAAAAGCACATAATACACTATAAACATAAAATCTCCTCAGATGTTTTATTAAACTTGCATAAATGAAATAGTTTTTATTGGATAAATCAAACTAAATTTGTTGAGAAAATATCCAAAAATATATAAAAAAGAAGAAAATTGTCCCCTTTTTATTTTAAATGACAAATATAAACATTATTTAAAATATTAATATAAATAGTAGCATACATCTTTGATACACCAGTCATAGAATTTACTGTATATCTTTTCTTATCAAGACATACTTAAATTATTAGATTGATGTATTTAAAACCATGATCAAATTACATGCTTAAATGATATTTGGCAAACCTACTATGAAATCCAAGTTTACCTAATAGAAGGAAAACCCTTGAAATGATAAAAGCAGTGTCTTAAACAGTACCGAAAATGGTTACTAATATAAAATACTAAAATATGAATTTCTTAGTAAAAAAATTCTACTAGCATGTGTACTTTTTTTTTTTTTTTTTTTGCTTTTTGGGTCACACCCAGTGATGCATAGGAGTTACTTCTGGCTCTGCACTCAGGAATTAACCCTGGCGGTATTTAGGCGACCATACGGGACGCTGGGAATCAAACCCTAGTCGGCCGCATGCAAGGCAAACAAACGCCCTACCCTGTGAGGTATTGCAACAGCTCCACTCTTTAGATTGTTACTAAACTTATTTTAAAGATTTTAGAAAACACAATAAGAAAAATATTTTGTAAGAAGTATCAAAGAGAACTATTAAATCAATTTCCTTTTATTGATGATAGAATTTAAACCATTCAAGTGTCTCCAAAAAAGAAAACTACTAAGATTAATTAATGAGGTAGACCAATAAAATACAGAATAATTATGCCATGCCTACTAAACTTACTAAAATTCTACTTAAAATTTTTGGGGTAACATCCAGCTATGATTAGGGGTTACTATCGGTTTCACACTCAGAAATTACTCCTGGCAGTGGGGCACCATATGGGTTACCAAGTCAGCCGTGTCAAGGTAAATGTCCTACTCATTGTATGATCATTCTGACCTCAAATTTTCCTTTTGTGGCCGCGTGACCATTCATACCATTTAGCCCACGGAGGTACCAAAAATAGTACACATTTTTTTGAGTTTAGCATACATGCTTGTAATCTCTTATACAAGAGCTTAAATGCTCCAGGATGAAAAACAGCAACCTTCACACACTTCGCTCTTATGGTAGTGGGAAGGTACACAGTGGTGGGATTGGTGTTTGGATATGAAATGCCATAAATCATTCTGAGCAACTTTATAAAAATAAAATTAAAAAATTGAATCACCTTGAATTTCCAAATTTCAAAGTTATTCATGATTTAAGTTCAGACAATGTTCTAACACCAATCCCTTCAAAGTGACCACATTTTCCTCCACTGGTGTTCCCAGTGTTCCTCCCGCCCCAGCCAGCTAAATTTGTTCTTCAATATTAGTTAAATCTAAGATTTACTTAAAGATTAATAAATTTTACTTAAACACTTTCTTAAAAATTAATGTTCTTTAAAAAATATCTACCAAAATTCCAAAAATTCATTCTTCTGCAGTAGCCAAATCATTCCTGGTACTTATTTTCATAATCACATTATAACTCCCCTAGGGCCTTCTAATTATAGGCTTTCTATGACTAAATTCTCTCCTGTGAGATGTAAGCAGAGCTAATAATTTTTAGCTTTTGCTTATTCAATTCATTTCAAATAACTTCTCTGTTCTTTCTATTGCTCTGTGCTAGGGTAGTGACTATCAGAGGCAAAGAAATGACACATAATAAGTTGATTCGTCTTGGGTCTTTGACCACGTGGTGAAAAGCCTTTTACAACTTTGGAACATACACTCTAAACTGTCATGAGAGAGAAATAAAACCGAGTTTATTTCAAGCCATAATATTTTTGTATTTATTTATTGTAACAGTTTAGTTCATCTTAAAGGGACTAGTTCAAAATAATAGCTTTATCGCTTCTAGAAAAAGATTTGCAGAACTGCAATGATATAAACAAGAAAAATAAAGCAAGAAGAATCATAGAATTATATTAAAATAAAACCTACAAAATCTTACTGAGAAACAGAGCATGTGATCTGTACAAACTAAAGCGCTATTCTTTGATGGCAGCATAATATCATTAAAACAAACATTCTCTACAAATTGACATATAAAAAGAATGCAGTTCCAATTAAGTCTCCAATGCAGTTTATTTGTCTTTTAAGTATAAAGAACTCGGGAAAAATAATTACCTATACAGACAGCAAGGAATGCCTGAGAATTGCCAAGAAAATAATGGGGGAAGGAGTAAGATTATCTGATGTCAAATATTACACATTAAAAAGTCACTATTATTAACTCAATATAATGCTGGTGTAGCAATTAACCCAAAGGTTAGTGCAGTCTAGAATAGAAAAATTCAGACATAAGTAAATGAATTTCACATGTAGCAAAATTTGGTTCTCCAAACCAGTACTGGAAGAAGAATTGATAAAAAGAGATTCTAGAAAAGTGGTTATCCATGTCATGTGGAAGAACACTCAGATCTCAAGCTGGAATCAAAGGTGAAGTTACTTAGTTTGCACAGAGCAAGCTACAGTATGATCCCTGGCACTGCATGGCCCCCAAGCACTACCAGAAGCACTGTTCCAAGCACAGAGCTAGGAGTAACCCGTTATCACTACCTATCTGCCTCAATCTGCACCCTGCTGTCCCATCCCATCCAGAAAAGACAGATTTTTATGTTCACAATCATAGAGTACAGATGGAACAGAGTTTTTAGTGAGAAAAACATGTTTGCAATAAGTCTAAATAGTACAATCTATCTTGAGTGGGGGAGGACTATATGACTAATTTGGGAATCAGAAACTAGGCCATAATTGATTATGATGAAAAAGAGAAAATTTTAAAGGAATAAATAATGCACCAGAAAATGGACATTTCTTGTTTTTTTTTTTTTCTTTTTGGGTCATACCCAGCGATGCACAGGGGTTACTCCTGGCTCTTCACTCAGAAATCACACCCGGCAGTGCTGCAGTGCTCAGGGGACCATATGGGATGCTGGGAATCGAACCTGGGTCGGCTGCGTGCAAGGCAAATGCCCTACCCGCTGTGCTATCTCTCCAGCCCCGACATTCCTTGTTTTGATGGAGACTGATGAAGTTAAATTCCTTAGAAATAAAAGCAGCTTTGTCTACCACCAACAACAATAACTATCACAACAACTGGGAGTAGAAAGAAAACCAGCAAAAGAAAATCATCCAAACATTAGAAATTTCATTTTTTTTAAAAAGTACTAAAGATTATTTAAAATGAAGGTCAGGAAGATTAAAATTAAAGTAACAAGCAGACATTGCTTTAAACCCATTATGCTAGAAAAATGGAAATTAGCTATAGCCTATTGCTCATGGAGATAAGAAAAAGAGTCCTCTCAACATTTTTTTTTTTTTAGTACAAGTGTGAATTTTTGCAGTATCGTTCAAAAAAAAATCTGGCAACATGTTGAGTTAAGAAAAATATCTTATAGTCCTCTCACTTCCAGGATTCTCACCCAGAGATAGAAGTGCACTAGAACATAAGGAGTTGGGTCACAAAATTATAGTCACTCTTAACTTGAAAGGAATCTTGGCACAAAGACGAACCTGCTGTTACGTTTACGTCTTTAAAGCTTAAAAGCTTGCCCTTCTCAGCTCCTTAGATAAATTCTGCAAACTATTTTCTGTTTTGTCCCTAGTAACCCTCAAATCACCACCAAAGGGGCACCATAGGAAAACTGGAAGGTTGCTACTGGTATTGTTCCTGTTCTATTTGATTCCCATGACTTCTTTACCTAGTTAGCTAGTTGATGCATAGTCACGTGATTTATTCAGTAGTGCATATATTAAAGAACTATATATTTGTAATGGATGGACCATGAGGCATACTTAAGTGAAATAAGTCTGAATAAGGACCAGAATGATGGCACACAGGACAGGGCTCCATACTTGACACATGCATGCAGGGCACTGTGCTACATGTGCCATCTCCCTGATCCCAGATCCTCCAGGGATGGCACTGGTGACCCTCCTGAGAACTACTACGAACAGTCTTAGAGGTTTCTGAGAACATAAACCTGACTAGTCTGTTGAATTGAACTGTCTGGTGTGGTCCCAAGAAACCCTGAGCACTGTTAGGAAGGACATCCCCTTCAAAGAAAAAATAATCCCAAATCAGTAAACATGTAAAACAAGTCACTCAAAGACAACTGTCAATTTATTTCATTTGTATATGAAATCTAAAAGAAAAAATTAAGGATAAAACAAAATGTAAGTCAATGAAAGGGTAGAATGATGGTTGTCAGAGAAAGATTTTGTGATGGTGACGGAAAAGCTGGGGGTGGGAAGATTATTTATCTAGGTAGTTAGGAGGTACCTAACTTCAGATTCTACAATAAGCCCTGGGGACTCTCGTCAATAATACTACTGGCTTCTTATATGCTTTTTGTGTGTGATCCTAGAAATTTTTCTTCACCTTGGTAGCTGAAGTGCCCTTCTTGGCTGGAGCTAAATAAAGCAAGTCATTTTCTAACACTCTTAGAAACAGACTCATTGACTTTTTAAAACACTACACCAGACATCTGGCTTTCTCTCAAAAGCTTGAATTCGGTTCCATCAGAACCCTCTGTGAAGCTTTTATTAAATGGAACTTTTTAACTTTGTTCATCCAGAGCTTGGAAGGATAACTGTTTACTATAATTTTAATGTGTAATATCTTGTTTTTTTCCTGCCATTTCTATAACTGATTAATGATCTTTTAGAGCACACCTAATAAATCTTTAATGTGACATACTCTGTGTTAAAAACACAACTGAGGGTTATGACTTCCAACTAGATCTCTAATAAATAGTGCTTATCAATAGAAGAATGATGAAATAGTTTAGAGGTATACCTTGGGAATGACGAAACTATGAAAGAGAATTGATCTAAAATAATTTAGATCAAGTTGAAGGTGGGAGAGATAGTCTAGGGGGAACACAGCTGACCTGCACACGACTGACCACTGGTTATTTATCTCAGACACTACATACGGTTTCCTGAGCACTGCCAGAAGTGACCCTTTGAGGAAAAGTGGCAGAAGAGACCCTGCACACAGACAAATGTGAACCCGCATCCTCCCAGTTTAACAAATAGAAGATTGAGTATAAAAAGTAAAATGCAAAGAAGTATAGTGATTTGCAAAACAAAACAAAGCCAAACCTGACAGAACCTCTTAAAAAGAATATGTGCATATGTCTGTGTACATACATGCATGTGAACATAACTAATTTGTAGGCAAAGGTAGGTAGACATGTTCGTGAGTGTATTTACATGTGGTTGGAGGGAAGTACATACATGCATGTGAACATAACTAATTGTAGGCAAAGGTAGGTAGACATGTTCGTGAGTGTATTTACATGTGGTTGGAGGGAAGTGGGAAAGTGGAGTGTGAGAGGAAAAACAGTAGAGAGAAGATCAAGATAAGACCCAACATTTCCTTACAAAGTAAAAGAGAAGGTTGAATATCTGTATATGTAAAATTATAATGGATTTAATAATAAAACTATGCACTGTAGCACTGTCCTCCCATTGTTCATCGATTTGCTCAAGCAGGCACCAGTAACGTCTCCATTGTGAAACTTGTTATTACTGTTTTTGGCATATCGAATATGCCATGGGGAGCTTGCCAGGCTCTGTCGTGTGGGCGGGATACTCTCAGTAGCTTGCCAGGCTCTACGAGAGTGACAGAGGAATCAAACCCAGGTCAGCCACGTGCAAGGCAAACGCCCTACCCGCTGTGCTATCACTCCAGCTCATAAAACTATGATATGAGTAAAAAGTTGTAATTTTACTGGCAAGTGGTAATATCCAAAAAAAAATTTTTACCATAAAAATAGGTTAAGGATACCACTACTTCATAGAAAAAAAATCTCTAAAATTTGTATCTAAGATGAAAGAAAGTACAGAACTTTTATCAAGCATACAAGAAGACTCATATGTAGTATTCTAATGTGTATTTACAACACAACTTCTTTATGAACTCTTCTGTCATCAGTCACTTGGGCTGTTTTAGTAAGCACTGAAATGAAAATATGAGGGCATATGTTTCAAATTAATGCTTTTATATTTGGGAAATCAATGACCAGAAGTGCAATCACCAGGTCATATGGGAGTTGCATAACTGTAGAGAAATCTCCATAATGATTTCTATAGAGAATGAACCTAAACTGGTGAATATTTCCAGAAGTAGTGAATGAGAATTCCATTTTTAACCATATCCTTGGGAATCCTGTTTCCTGTATTTTTGATGTATGATGATCTCACTGGTATAGGATGATACCTCATTGTAAGGTATCATTTCATTTTGATTTAAATATCCCTGACAATAAGCCATAATAAACACTCTTTTTATACTTATTGGTTATCTACATGTCCTCCTTCTGGAAGTGTGTATTTATCAATTCTCCCCATTAATTGATGTAGTTATTGGTTTATTTATTAATGAGCTTTGTGAATGTTTTAAATACTTTGGATCTTAGTTCTTTATTTGATCTGTTGTATGCAAATATCATTTCCCATTTGGTAAGTTACCCTTTTAATAAATTCTGAATTTCATTTTTCCAGGCAAAATTTTTTAATTTGGTATAATCCCATTTTTAAAACCTATTTTTATCATTGTTATCAGTGGAATCAAGTAACAAAACATTTTTTGATAACCAGATATGTAGAGTTCTGTTTATATTAACTTAAATAAATTTTATGGCTTTCATTCCATTTTGAATTAACTTTTGAGGCATGTATACATTTATTATTTATTTTTTGCATGGGTTCCCAGTACCATTTGTTGAATAGGTTTTTCTTATTCCACTACATACATTCTACTACTTTGTCATTGATTCAACTGCACAAAGATCTGAGGGTTTCTCTTTGGGATTTCAATTGTACTTCATGGGTCTTACAGTCTATTGGTATTATTCCAGTACCATGCCATTTTATTATTTTATGAAAGGGACTTTTATGATTCTGGAGGATAATATTCTGAGTAAAATAAGCCAGAGGTAGAAAAACACATACTGACTGTTCTCACTCATCTGTGGTATACATATAGAAATAGAACAAGGCTAAGGACAATTATTAGTTGATAACAGACCTTCAGTACTGGACTGAGAATGTCAGGTTATTTGGGGAGTGGATACTGGAATTGATCACTTGGATAACACTAGGGCATTGATAGATGGTCTTGGGCATCAAAAAGTAGAGATAAAAAGTGGAAGCTCTGTATACTAAAACCATAAATGTCAACACCAGTATAAACATATAACCTAAAATATTAAATTATAAAAAAAGACATTAGAGGAGAGTTGTGAAGCAATAACTTTGGTTATGATACAATAACTTTATACATCACAACAAAAAGTGTTAATACTATTATATGTTACCTCAACTATAATTCAAAAATAAATAACTGCAAACAAAATTAAAAAGGGTTAAAACATTGGCTCACAAAAGGAAATTATTCGTGTATGATAAAAAATAGTAGGGTGACAAAATCAGCAATTTGAGTTTAATAATCACCACTATATTTTTTGTTTTTGTTTTTAGGATGTACCTGGTGGCACACAGGTCTTACTCCTGACTGTACTCAGGCCTCACTCCTGGTAGGGCTTGGAAAACCATATGAGATACCAGGGAGAAAACCTGAGGCAAGCACCCTTTGTACTATCTCTCTAGCCCCAGACATTCCATTTGTTCTATCTAACAAATGCTTTGAGAAATTTAAAGAACAAATCCTCAAACTTTTCATTGTCTGAGTACATACAGGCTCTGAATTTCCAGGCAGAAAAGCTACAGCTCAAGTTAGCTCCATCACTTGGTCATCATCTGTGCAATCTTGAGGACCTTACTGAATGTCTCTGTGCCTTTTCCTGCAATTGTAAAAAACTAAAAAAACCATAGTACTTACAACTATAATTATTATAAGAATCAAATGAGTTACTTTATCAAAACATTTTTTTCCTTTAAATTTTCTCAGGAGACTATATCAATGCAGTTCTTCAGTATCACAAGTTGCACAATTGAGTTTCACACATCGGGCCAAGTCTCCGGGGTTCAGCACATCCAGAGTGCAATGGACAAGTATCACTCTGGGAAAATCACACTCATAATCATGATATCTCCCCTGCCATGTAAATAATAGAGGTGAATATTAAAAATAAATTATTAATTTAATGTGTGGAGAAAATGTTTGGATAAGCCAAGTATCATTAAATGTCAGATCTCAGGTATGTCGTTTACAGTTTCTTTTTCTTTTTTTCCCCCACTATTCTTTGTGTCAGAGACTCTTCTGTGCCCAGAGGTGCTTTCTTTCGGGCTCAGGTAACCATACGGTTCAGGAATCGCACTAGGCCACCTGCATGCAAAGTGTCTACTCGGCTCATCAAACTATTATTTTGGTCCATCACTTTCTTTTCTACAGAAGAAGTAGATAGTAATGAGTGAAGTAACTCAGAGTGTGACTTGTGTCTACTAATACTCAATGAGTCTTAACATCATAAACCAATAAAAGTCAATTTTTATTTATTGCTTATGCTTCCAAAGTCATTTCCACCTTATTAACCTTCACAACAAGTTAGTTAATAGAGCAATCTTAGATTTATTATATATTCTCTCTCTGTACTTATTGGATGAAATCTTCCAGTTCAGTGGAATTAAGGATAAAAAACAGAATGAAGGTTTTTCAATATGCAACTCGTTCCCGGATCCGACTTTGAAACTTAACTACCGTCTCTTTATCTCAAATTACCTATGTGACATTTCTATATACATATTTAAAGCTACTCAAATTTACTTATCTAAATATGAGTTACCCTACTATAATAAAAGTCCCAAACAACTCAATTTATTTAAGACCTACCACACATAATTATATATGAGTCACCTGCATTGATGGAGAGCTAACATAAAATGGGCAAAGAATTCATTTGGTTGCTACCGTGTAGCCAAAACTGGAATCCTGGTGAATAAGTGTCATCTGAACAGATTCTATAGTTATGTCCACTCTTTCGGGTTACTAACCTGAACTCACAGCTTTCTTCAGTCCTCTCTGAAGATGTTTAAAATTAATGGTTTGGATGTGTTTTTCTAGAAGATCTAGTCTGGGTTCATGCTATTTGAAATCAGCGGAATGTTTCTATTCTAAAGATTTGGATAGTAGATAAATTCTACTCATGTTTCAGAAAAGGCTGGAAGATACCCATGATTCTTTAAATTTGCTTCAGTTAGTAGAGTCAACAGAAATATACCAAAGACATATTGTAATCGGATTCCAGCCCCTTAACACTAATGTCACTAATGTGAGGCTTTCTCAGTTGGTGATAGGAATTTCAACCAGAGAACTAACAGCATATTTGGATTCATTTCAACTATTTTTACAGACTAAAGCTGGGGGCTCATGGGCATAAATTTCTTGTCCACTCATATATAATCAGGTCTCAACATTCATTTAGTTTTTGGAAAGTTTTAATATTTTTATTAAGCATGTTTACATCATGCCTTTTCCTCATGGCGCTGGAAACATATTTTTTATGTGATAAAAGCTTTCTTAATTTGAAGAGTAATATATTATCAGCCACCTGGTACACTCATATTAGAAACCAAAACATGTCCAAAACGTCTTCATGTACTTAATAAAGAACTATTTTTCTTTCGTTCCAGATAACATTTTAAGGGATGCTGTATGCCGGGTGGTTAACACTCGGACTAACTCTTAAATTAACATTCAACTAAATTAGAGTTCTCACAAAAGTAAAACAGAACAGAAATTTGTTCTTCTGGATTTTTATGGAGGGAAATATCTCAGGTTATTAAGATAAAAACTAAATAAAATCAAACAGAAATAAAACAATAAGCAACAACAACCACATCTGTGTAACTGTGTGTGGTGGGGGGGAGGATAAAAAGCACTAATAAAACTTTGAAACTTAATATTTCAAAGTGAAAATTATTTCAAGGAACTGGAATGATAGTACCGTGTGTAGGGTACTTGGTGTGCATGCTGGCAGCCTCAGTTCAGTCCCTGGTATCCTTTATGGCCTCCTGAGTCCCGCTTGAAATTATTCCAGAGTGAAAGAGATGCAGGAGAAAGCTCTGAGCACAGTTGGGTGAGGCCTATACACCAGAAAAATTCCTTCAAGCTTCACTAATATTCAGTGACTTTAAGTCTATTAACTAATTTCTCTCTTTCTACCTAATTTCACAGCGGGTAGGGCGTTCGCCTTACAAGCGGCCAACATGGCCGACCCGAGTTCGATTCCTCTGCCCCTCTCGGAGAGCCCGGCAAGCTACTGAGAGTATTCGATATGCCAGACACAGTAACAACAAAGTCTCCAATGGAGACATTACTGGGCCTGCTCGAGCAAATCGACGATCAACGGGAGGGCCTGAAATAATAGTTATTGGATATACAATTATCAGCTGAATAGAACACATAAGGACAGTGTAAGAATAAACAGTATCTGAGTATTTGAATTTTATAGTTTGGATTTAATTTCTCTTTTTAAGAAGCAGAATAATGTAAATTTCTTTATCATGTCTTAAATTAGACATAAGTATTTGTTAATAACTCTGAAATATCTCCCAACACTTACAACATATAGAACTGTAAATAGATTTCACATCTTCCTTCATCTGAAACATTATATAAATTTCTTATAGAATTGTCTCATAGAGAATTTGAATCAGACCCTATTTATCCCACTGAAATACAAGGATGACTTCGAAAGATCATAAAAGATCACCATAGACAAGTTCACTGGACAAGCAACTATTCACAAATTATGGTGTTTCAGGAAAAAAGATTGTTATATGATAATATTCAATACAATGAAAAGGACAACGCTATTTTTTGACATTTATGTCTGGCCGAATGGTGGTAAGAATGATATAGCAGTCATTTCAAAGTACAAAGTACACTATATCCTTAGTAAATGAATAATAAGCTGAAATGTCATCAACTCAAAATTGTCCTGTGTTAAAAGTCTCAAAGAACACTATCTAGTATTTAACAACTAAAGTAGTTTAAAAGTAGTTTAAAAGATAATCAAGTAAAATTCACTATGACACTATGAAATGACATTCAGAATAAATTCACAGGAAGGAATAATTTTCTCTTAGAAAGCGTTCTCAGCTTTATTTAATCATTTAAATGACTTTTACGTGATGTTTTTCAGAGGTAATTTTCAATTCTCACTTTCATGCCAACATTAAATTATATTAAAATATGGGAACAATCGCCACTTTTAGACATTGGAAAATTATGTCCTATGTTAAATAAAGCTGCTTTTTCTTGGTATGGTGTAATATTATTCCCTCTCATATGTCATTCTCCCCATGAGGGGGGACACCTAAAGATAGCTAATGTAATCATAAACTATTAACTTTTCTTGATGCTTCCATGGTTTATTATTTATTTATACCAGTAAAAAAGCCCTAACATCATTACAAGCATACTACATCATTGAGTGAAACCTGATTCACAGAAATTAAAAGTGAGAAACTTGTAAACACATGTCATCTTAGAAGTTAGGTTTAGCCCTTGATGGCATATTAAAACACTATCAATCTTGATGACTGTCTCAGTCCACGTCCTCTACTTTCTTCTAAAGTCTTCACATATGGCACATGCATCTACCATTGTGTGTTTTGACCTATTTAGAGGACTTGTCTTACTGATGCTTGCAGAATGAGTAAAACTAATGGTGTAATTGATTGCAACTTGTTGCAATAACTGTAGTGCTACATCAGTATTTGCTTTGGTTCTCCAAGACCCAATTTACGCTTGATTAAAAAGTCAGGTGATATATTTTACTTAGTGGATATGTGCTGGAGTGATAGAACAGCGGTAGGGCATTTACCTTGCACGAAGCCAACATGGCCGACTTGAGTTCGATTCTTCCGCCCTTCTCGGAGAGCCCAGCAAGCTACTGAGAGGATCTCGCCCGCATGGCAGAGCCTGGCAAGCTACCCGTGACATATTCGATATGCCAAACACAGTAACAACAAAGTCTCACAATGGAGACGTTACTGGGCCCGCTCGAGAAAATCGATGACCAACGGGAGGACAATTTTAACGATTTAATTTAATTTTTTAAAAAGCAGATATGTATTTTTTTATTATTCTGTTCTTTCAATGTTCTTTATGGATGTTTTCTTGCATCTTGTCTTCAAGAACAATTTACTCAATAAATATGTAATAGTTTTTTTCTTATTTTGATCTTTTTATGTTCTTTATGGATGGTTTCTTGTATCTTGTCTTTAAGCATTCTGACACATTCCCTGGCTTCTACTGGTGGACTATCTGTTTCCTCTATTATGATTTTTAGTCCTTCCACTACATTCTTTTTTTTTTGTTTTGTTTTGTTTTTTGCTTTTTGGGTCAGACCCGACAATGCACAGGGGTTACTCCTGGCTCCGCGCTCAGGAATTACCCCCGGCGGTGCTCAGGGGACCATATGGGATGCTGGGAATTGAACCCAGGTCGGCTGCATGCAAGGCAAATGCCCTACCCGCTGTGCTATTGCTCCAGCCCCCTTCCACTACATTCTTAAGCTCAGTGACTTCTTCTAGATTCCTTTGTCCTGGAGCTGAAGAGATGAACAGTGGAGTTTGACTGATTATGATAATTGATATGCTGTCTTTTAAAGACAATTTATTTTTCTTTGCCAAAGCTCTATATTTGTGAACTTGTTTTTCTTGTCAATGGATTCTAAGTCCTAAAGACACAGTGAAGTCAATATCATGGAATGTTTTCCCTATTTTATGGATTAGGATCTAACATCTAAGTCTTTAATCTCTTTTGAGTTAACCTTTAGTTCATGGCATGAGATAGTGAGCCAATTTAGTTATTTTATATGTGGCTAACCAGTTTTCGCAATACCATTTGATGAACACTTTTTTCTTCATTCTTATGTTCCTGACATGAATTAACTATGAATTATCTATGGTTTTATTTCTGTGTCTCAGTTGTCTTACATTGGGCTAAATGCTTACTTTTATTCCAACAGCTTTATTCGTCATGCTTTTTATTTTTCAAGCACACTTTTTATTGCTGTTGACTTACAGTGTGAAGCAGGGAAATACTTCCTATCTTCCCTTTTCTCAAATTGCTTTGAAGTTGTAGCACTGTAACACTGTCCTCCCCGTTGTTCATCGATTTGCTCGAGTGGGCACCAGTAACACCTCATAACAAATTGTGAGACTTCTTGTTACTGTTTTTGGCATATCAAATACATCACAGAGAACTTGCCAGGCTTTGCCGTGTGGGCATGATACTCTCAATAGCTTGCTGGGCTCTTTGAGAGGGGTGGGAGAATCGAAGCTGAGTTGGCCACGTGCAAGGCAAACACCCTACCAGCTGTGCTATCGCTCCAGCCCAAAGATGGTATAATGACTAAAAGTTTCGGTTTTGTTCTTTGGGCTTTGCGGGGTGGTGTGGGGAGGGGTGGATGGGTGGGTTAACACCTAGTAGTGTTCAGGAGCTAATTTCTGGCTTGTGTTTAGAAATGATCCCTGGTAGTGCTCTGGAGACCATATGTGGTGCTGGGGATTTGAATCAAGGTTGCAGCTGACATAGTGATACACAAGGTTTACCTTCTGTAGTATCTCTCCAGCTGCACAATGAGTACTTTTTTTAAAAATTGTTATTAAAAAAAGAAATGGTTTTATAGACCAGCAAGTACAGTTTGAAGTTGTAGCACAGTTCTATCAGATACTCCAATTATTATTTGTGTATTTATATTTTGTATTTATATTTTGATTGCACAGAATTCTTATGCATATGTGTCTGTATGTATATATGAAAGAGTAAGGAAGATGAGTTAGAAACTTGAAGATTAATCTGCTTTTTTGCTTTTATTTTTTGTTTTTCTCGGCCACACCAGATGGTGCGCAGGGCTTACTTCTCACTTTGTTACTTGGGGATCACCCTTGATGGGGATTGGGTTATCATATGGGGTTGAACTGTAGCACTGTAGCACTATCCTCCCGTTGTTCATCCATTTGCTCGAGCGGGTACCAGTAACATCTCCATTGTGAGATTTGTTGTTACTATTTTATGACATATCGACTATGTCACGGGAAGCTTGCCAGGCTTTACCGTGCAGGCAGAATGCTCTTGGTAGCTTGCCAGGCTCTCCATGAGGGGCTGAGGAATCGAACCCGGGGTGGCTGCGTGCAAGGGAAATGCCCTATCCACTATGCTATCACTTCGGCCCCATATGGGGTTGCCAGAGATCAAATCTAGGTTGGCTGCATGCATGCAAATGCCCTACCTGCTGTACTCACTAGCATTCCAGTCCCAGATTTCCTTTAAATGTGACACTAATTTAAAAAAAAACTAAATTCTCAATCATATATTAGCTATAAAAGCTTCCTACTACATAGTTAAGTAGTTATGAGGCAACTGTATATTAGAAAGCTTTTTGTTTTTATTTTGGGGCCATATCCAGTGGAGCTCAGGTCTTACCCGGGCTCTGCTCTCAGGTATCACTCCTGGTGGGGCTTGAGGAACCCCATGGGGTGTCAGGAATCAAACTCAGGTCAGTTGTGTGCAGGGCAACTGCCTTACCAGTTGCATGGTCATGTCAATCCCATTTTAAAGTTCTTAAAAGTTTATCTAGAAAGTAACAATGCATTATACATTCCCTCGATCATTTAGCTTAATCGTCACATATAATCACACAGGTGCATAGTTCTCCGGTCACCCCTCAGTGGCGGAATGGGATTGACACTCCCATAGATATTGATTCATACCCTGGATTTACTTTAAAAATAATTTTTAAATCACTTATCACTTAATCACTTAATCCCCGTTATTCATCGATTTACTTGAGCGGGTGCCAGTAACATCTCCATTCATCCCGGTTTCGTGCTAGCGTAGCCCAATGGTATCTGTTCATTCTAGGAACATGCAGAGCCTCAAACCGATCATTCAGGGTCTTGACGAAGAAGTTTGACCATCTTGTAGGTTGGCGTCCACATGATCTTTTGATGTCCTGTGGAATCCAATCAGTAATGGCTCTAGTCCAGCGGTTGTCTGTAAACCTCATTACGTGTCCAGCAGATCTGATTTTTGATGTCTTGGCAAATGAGACAGCGTCCCTGATTCTTGAGCGTTGACGAAGATCAGAACTCCGGATTCTATCTCTCATTTGAGTGAATTGTGATATTCCAAGCATAACTCTTTCGATTCCTCTTTGAGAGACCCGAATAGCGTTCTCATCCTGTTTTCGTAGGGTCCAGGTCTCTGAGGCATATGTTAATGCAGGAAGAACAGTGGAATCAAAGAGATGTGTTCGTAGCTGGAGGTTCTTTGTCCTTTTAGTTATTTCTTCAACGTTCTTGAAGGCATTCCAAGCGGCTCTCTTCCTCCTGCGCAACTCAGGTGCCAGGTCATTCATCATGTTGATTTCTCGACCTCGGTATATATAACTGTTGCATTTGGAGATGGTGGTTCCGTTGAGAGCGAATGGAGCGTCAGGAACAAGGCTGTTTCTCATAAACATTGTCTTCGTAAGATTCAGCTGTAGTCCGACCTTTCCACATTCACGGTCAAAGTCGGCCAGCATTTGTGCCGCTTGGCTGATGTTTGGTGTTATTAGAACGATGTCATCAGCAAAGTGGAGGTGGTGTTGTTGCCGACCATCTATCTTCACTCCCATGCTTTCTGTCGCATGATGCTCTCGAGGGTGGCACTGAAGAGTTTTGGTGAAATGGTATCACCCTGCCGAACCCCTCTCTTGATATGGATGATTACTTCTTTGTAGAATGGTGAGATCTTGTTAGTGAATCCGCAATAGAGCTCACGAAGGATCCTGATGTATTGAGTTTGTACGCCCTGATTGGCTAGGGCTTCCATGACCGCTTCCGTCTCAACAGAATCAAAGGCCTTCTTTAAATCAATGAACGTTAGACAGAGCGGCATCTTGAACTCCCGAGATACCTCAATGAGCTTGGTTATTGTGTGGATATGGTCGATGGTACTGAATCCTTTTCGGAATCCAGCTTGTTCACATGGTTGTCCTTCATCTAGTGTTCTGCTAATCCTATTCAGGATGACTCGAGTGAATAGTTTGTAGACGACAGACAATAGGCAGATTGGGCGATAGTTGCCAATGTCGTGGATGTCTCCCTTCTTGTATAGTAGTACAGTCCTGCTGGTTTTCCATTGGGATGGAACCTTGCATTCAGACAGGTAGCGTGTGAAGAGCCGAGCCAGTGTATTGATGAGTACTGATGGTAAGTTCTTCAGGTGTTCAGGTCTGATCTTGTCTGGGCCAGTTGCTCTTTGTTTCTTTAGCAACGAGATGGCATGTTGGATTTTGGAAGGGAGAACATTGGGAACAACATATCCATCATGTGGTATGTGGTATGTGGGCAAGTGGACGTGGCTATTAAAGAGATCTGAGTAGAAGTCATGAATAATCTTCTCCATTGCCCTTCTGGAAGATGTGATAGATCCATCATGATGTCGGAGGGCAGTCATCTTGGTTTTGTAGTTGGTGAAGGACAGGCGGGCATTACGAATGCTTTTCCCAGCTTTTGCCGCATCTACCAGTACTGCTGCTCTCCTGTTTTTGAGGTCATCCTTGATGGCTTCTCTGCACTGTTTTGCCAGTTCGGATGTTCGCTTGTGGTTGCCTGAGGCATGTGCCAAGCCACGTTGGCGAATAAGTTCAAGAGTGTTCGAAGAAAGACGGTTTTTTGTGGTTATTTCTCTCTTGGCATTCCTCACACAATCATGGAGGTGCTGAATCATTCGATCGTATTCCTCATCAATGTTGTCAATGACGGCATCTTCCCATGTTGCCGCAACAGAGCCAAAGAGCTCCCAGTTGGTGGTCGTTCTGGAAGTCCTCTTCTTAAACCTTGCATTCTTTTCTCCTCGTTCTGTGAGGTAGAATTTTGCACGAAGAAAACGGTGGTCTGATCCCGTTTGGAATTTTGGGACAACAGCAACATCGGTTAGGCAAAACCGCTGATTGAATATGATGTGGTCTATTTCATTGTGGAACCGTCCATCGGGAGACTCCCATGTCCAACGTTTAGATTCAGCCTTTTGGAACTGTGAGTTATCATGGAAGGTTTTGGTTGACATGATGAACTCAGACAGTCTGTCACCCTGTTCGTTCCATTCTAGGCCACGGGTCCCGATGTGGAGTTCATCGACTGATCTTCTTGGTCCTATCTTGGCATTAAAATCACCAACAATGATCTTGTAGAAGGTGTGATCTTCTTTATAGAACTTCTCCAGCTCCATGTAGAACTTCTCAGTTTCTCTTTCACCATAACTGGATGTTGGTGCATAGACAACAAAGATAGAAACTGCCGGTAGTGAGCCACATCTATTCAAGTGTAATCGTCCGATTCGGGTTGTTAGGCATTCGAATGAATCAATGCTCGTGGCTAAGTTTGTGTTGACAAGGATACCGACACCACTGACGCCTCTTTTATTACATGTTCCAAGGAACAGTTCTTCTCCAGTGTCGAAAATGGCATGATATGATTGATGTCTTCTCGTTTCGGTCAGACCAATGATGTTTTATTTGATCTTTCGCGCTTGTACCATAAGGTCTTCAATGGATGCAGCAGATGCCAGCGTACGAGCATTAAAAGTACAGACAATCATTTTTGTTTTTCTGCGTTTTGGCAGCCTATTTCTGCCTTGGTATTTTATCAGCCTTTCCTTCCATATCCTTCTCGACTCTGCCATATTCAGGGTTAGGGGAATGAGATCCATTTATTACTGGATTTTTAATATATTTTTATATATATAAAAAATTTTTAAATATTTATTTTAAAATTCATATGAATAAAAAGGGCTAGAGCTATAGCACAGCAGGTAGGGCATTTGCTTTGTACCCAGGTTTGATTCCTCCAGCCCTCTAGGAGAGTCCCACAATCTCCTGAGAGTATCTCGCTCTCATGGCAAAGCCTGGCAAGCTACCTGTGATGTATTCAATATGCTCAACACTGTAACAACAAGTCTCAAAATGGAGACATTACTGGGCCTGCTCAAGCTAACTGATGAACAATGGGAGGACAGTGACAGTGACAGTGACGAATAAAATATGGTGATAATCTGTATTGTGAAAGTATTCTGAGGCATATGCTATAATTGTTTTAAAATGCTCTTACATTTATTTAAGCATAAAGATGTATTTTTTGGCATCCTATTGAAGGGAAATTAGGAAGCAGTATAATGATTTTTAATATAAGAACTTGTACAAGATTACATAGCTGGTGCAATGTGTTAATTTTGTGGTAAAGTTTGATAGTTCCCAGTGTGGATCTTTTCCCCAAACTGTTGAGCCTTTCAGTGAAGGGATATGAACGAAGTATACTGTCTTCCTTGAGCTACTTATAAGTCAACCACTTCAGTACACTTTAAGCATTTTAGACAGATGTATTAGAATATATTGATTAATTTAAAATCTTATATAATGGTAAATGTTTCATATAACTTTACCATTATACAAAGTATTTTATACTTTACCATTACATGAATTGCTGACAGTATATATACATACATATTACCATTAAATTGTTGACATGTAACAATTTATTTTTGTACTTTACTGTTTCTTCTTCTATTTTTTGTACAATTTCTTTTAGGCCTTTAACATTTTAGATTCCACCATTATTTAATTGTTGACATGTAACAATTTTTTTTTGTAGGTGGTGCTGGGAGATTGAATCAGAGCCTCATAAATGCAATGTAAGTAGTGCATTATTACTATTGAGTTACATCCCTGGACCCATAGTAGCAATTTTAAGTGTATAATTTAATAGCATTAAGCATCCTCATGATATTATTTTAAAAATCTCACCTTCACAATCTCTATTTTTATACATTACTATGTATATATGTATAGAATAAGCACTGTAGCACTGCCGTCCCGTTGTTCATCTATTTGCTGGAGTGGGTACTGGTAATGTCTACCTTCGTCCCTGTTGTGTGCTAGTGTAGCCCAATGGTGTCTGCTCACTCCAGGAACACGGAGTGAGACTGTTGTTACTGCTTTTAGAGTATGTAATATGCCATGGGTAGCTTGACAGGCTCTGCCATGCAGGCAGGATACGCTTGGTAGCTTGCAGTGCTCTCTGAGAGGGACTCAGGAATCGAACCCAGGTCGCTGTGTGCAAGGTAAATGCTCTACCCACTGTATTATCGCTCCAGCAATATATTAATTAAAATTTGTTTTGGAGCCACACCAAGTGATGCTCAGGGGTTACTCCTGGCTCTGCACCCAGGAATTACTCCTGATGGTGCTTGGGGTACCATATGGGATGTTGAAGACTAAACCTGGATTTGCCACATGCAAGGCTAACACCCTACCTGCTGTACTGTTGCTTCAGCCCCTATTTTTTTAAACTACAACTAATACTAATACTATAACTAATACTATATCTAATGCTATGAAGTATTTTTTAACTATAGGCACATTAGAAACATGCTTGTAATGACAGATACATGATCAAAAATCATGTGGATAACTAACTTAGAATAATATTTTCTAAAAAGTTAATTTTTAAAATTAAGATTATTATTTGCGGGGGGGGGGGGGGCACAACCAGCCATGCTTAGGACTTATTCCTGGCGCTGGGCGTAGGGATAACTTCTGGTAGGGCTGGAGGATTATTTAAAGTGTCAGGGATCAAAATTAGGTTCCATGGCAAGCATTCTACCGTTTGTGCTCACTCCAGCCCCAGGTAAATGAGCTTAATGATCATACATTTCAGGTGTACTATGCTTTACAACTATATTCTTTTTTATTACTCTTTTTCCTCAGACTTGCTCTGAACACTGAATTAAGTGAAACATGAAAGTCACTTGACTAGCAATAAAAGAGATTAACTTTTTACCTCTGAGAAATTAGGGACTATACAAAGAAAAGACTAAAAGAGAATTAGTGCTGCAATTTCAAATACAGGTTAGCTGAACAAATTCTTGCCTTTTAAAATCATTTATGTTCTTTCAGATGGCAAAAAAGAAAAAAAAATGCCAGTGACTATGGAAGTGAATTGAGACACTGTAATGTTCTTTTATTCTGGGGGGTGGTAGCCACACCTTGTGGTACTCAGGGCCTGGTTCTGGGCATAGAGGTCACTCCCAGCAGGGCTTGAGGGAACATGTGATTCCAGGATTGAATCTAGGTTGGCCATGTGTGTAAGACAAATACTACCCACTGTATTATATCTTTGTTTCCCTAGCATGTTGTATTTATAGGAAACCATACAGTATACTAACAAATTCACTTATGTTATCTTGTTTCATCCTCCAAAAATTTATTTTTAAAATGAGTATATTTAAGTCAAAAAAGATAAATATTTCTTAAATTTCTAAAGTTTAGAAGAATCTCAGCTTTGCAGCTTTATTTATTTATCTATTTATTTGCCTGCAGCTTGGCTATCTCACTCATACATAATGCCTGTATCTAAAATACATTGCTTGAAGGGATGGAGGTGGTTTGTCAGGTCTGGAAATGCTCTGCAGGAATTAGACAAGTAATGCAGTGATTTATTAATTTCACCCAGAGGCAGAATCATCTAAAGGTTGTTCACTAAGCATACAAATTCCCAGAACTCAAAAGTCAAAGATTCTGAACCCAAAGGTCTCAGGAATTCTAAGAAATCTGTAGTTTATTTTAATTTGGATTTTTTTCGGGGTGGGGTGGGGGTTGGGCCATACTCAGGGTGGTCTGGGACTATTATTGGCTTTGTGTTCAGGAGCGCGCCCCCTGGCTGCGCTCCGGGGAATGTATGTGTTTTGGGGATTCAAGACTGGATTGACCGCTCCACACAAAGCAACCACCCTACGTCCTGGACTACTTTTCTGATTCCAGGATTCTGTATTTTAAAACCTTTCCAGGTGATTTTCTTAGAGGTCGACTATGAAGTACGTTTTAGATAAAGAATGGGGTGTTAGTAGGGAGAAAATGAATTTTAGACATTTCAACATACTGGTTGAAATAGGATTCTTCAAATGACTGAAACTAGAAAATTGGCTCTCAAAGAATCATAATATTTTCTAAATTTTATTGTGAATTATCGTTCACGATAATATAAGTGTGTGCTTCTTAAATGAAAATTTTCTGGGTTTGTGAAGTACTAGGAATTCACATCTTTTACATTTTTGTGATAGTTCTTTTTGGTAATAAAAATTGTAATGTCTTTAGTCGAGAATTAGTCTTCAAACAAACATTATATTGAACTTAAATATAGATTCTTACAGGATGCTCATTCTTCTATTTCTGGATTGACTAATTCAGACCATGGCCCTTAGAGAAAGAGGGCTTGGGTGGGAGCAGAGGTATCATCTGAGGACAGTGGACAGTCTCTTCATCTACCCTGACAGGACAGGAATGACCGGAATTTTTAAAGAGTTGAGTGAAACATTTTCCAGAGTTGGTATTATAGAGGGACACTGACTTTGGATCCTGAATAAAGAAAACTGGCTTCTAGGGGTAAAAAATCTTTTTTAAAAAATGTTTATTAGTGAAACACCATGAGGTATAGTTGTAGACTTACAAATTTTTGTGCTTGGGTTTCAGTTATACAATGATCAAGTACCCATCCCTCCACCAGTGCTCATTCTCCACCACCACTGATCCCAGTATCCCTCCAACCCCCACCCGCCTTTGCACCCTGCCTCTATGGCAGGGCATTCCCTTTTGTTCTCTCTCTCCTTTTGGGTGCTGTGGTTAAAGATACATTTTTAGTTTCTTTCTTTAAAATAATTATTATAAGCTCTCAGGAATGAATGTGACAACTTGGTATTTCTTGCTTTGTGGAAATACGAGATTGATCTCTTTCCTTTGCATTGTAGCTGACTCAGGAGAACTTTCATCTCATTATGAGTCAGTAGGTAATCTTTGCTTCTCTGTATTCCATCCACCATGATCCTCTACTGCCTACAATGCACTACCTACATTTGGGACTGGCGGTTCATGTAGACATTAATTCCATAGGGATCACTTATGAGAAATTCTCATTTACTTAGTTATTCCTGGAGAGTAATTGCACTATACTAAGACAAGCAGATGGGAATAATTTGGATTGGAGAGCACAGCTAGTAAGAATTCAAGACTAATAAAATCAAGGTCAGGAGGTTGTTCCTATGGTAATCAGGGAGCAATTAACATAGAAAGAGATATGATTTTCCAAAAGCGATGATTAAAGCTGCTCCTTGGCCAATGACCCCGTCATCATAGAGCCCAGGTAAGAGGAGAATACTTAATCTGTCTGTTAGCAGACACAGTGCAAAATGATATGCTATTGCCTACAGATAACTCTGATAGTATGTATAGGGAAGAAGTAATTAAAATTAGGGAAAAGAGGAGGATTAACAGAAGAGGATGAAAGGGTCGTTTATGCAATTTTAGCACTACACCACTGTCACTGTCACTGTCCTCCTGTTGTTAATCAATTTGCTTGAGCGGGACCAGTAACATCTCCATTGTGACAATTTTTACTGTGTTTGGCATATCAAATATGTTACGGGGAGCTTGCCAGACTTTGCCATGTGGGCGAGATACTCTTGATAGCTTGCTGGGCTCTCTGAGAGGGGCGGAGGAATGGAACCAGGGTCGGCCATGTCAGCCGAGTGCAAGGCAAATGCCTTACCTACTGTGCTATCGCTCCAGCCCCAGTGCATCATTACACTTTATAAAGATGTATATGGTGGTAACCACTTGAATGGAGAGTACTTCTGGAATTCCTCAGTGTTAATATTGCTATGATGACTTGTATTTTTTCATAATAGAGCAGAAAATCCAATCAAAATTTGTGTACATGGGTATGCTGACAAAGATATCCTTATAAACCAATGTGGCTTAAGTTCCCATCCAGGACTCTGAAGAATATGGGCTTTGAGAAATATTCAGAAAAGTTGAATATGTGAAGCAAAGATAAAATTGTCTCCATGTATATTAAATTATATCAGAGTCGTTAACTAAAAGAAAGTCAGAGCCTATAAATATTAGAGCCAAGTGTTTTGAATTTAAAGTATGTACAGTTATAGAGAGATTATTTAACCACCTCACCTATATGTTATGGCACGAGCTACTCCTGGAAGATGCAGCAGAAGAGTTATTTACTTATTTTGAGTTCAACTATTTCTAATGGTATTTCCTTTGACAATAGTTCAGTGTAAAGAAAAATACATGACATTATAGGTGATAAGTTATATTTGACTTGACTTTCTGCATGGTTCTTTTAAAAATATTTATTCACTGTGACTTACAAAGTCATTGATAACTGTGTCTCAGACAGAATGTTTCAACTTCAAGCCCACCCCCAGTGTCAATGCCCATCCTCTAATGAATCAAGATTCCCTCCCTCCCTCATCTTGGCTTCCTTAGAAAGCTATTTTTTTTTCTATTTTCACTTTTTATAGGTTGAGTCACATGTTCACGCTACATAAGAGAAATTTTATTCTGTATAAAATAATGCTAAACAATGCTACATTGAACTCTTATGGTTTTGATGTACAATAGCTGCCTCATCTCTACATCCTGAAATACAATTATTTTGCTTTTACAAAGTCATCTGTAGTCATTTCTCCCCCAATATCTGGTAAATTAAATAGCTATGAGTTAATAAATTTTATAATCAAAGTTAGGCTGCTAGTTTAACCTAACCTAGACAAATAACTACAGAAATAATGGTTTTATTATGTTTATTTGTTGACAACTGTAGCTTAAGTGTAGTTTTAGTTGAAGGGAAATGAAAAGTTGAGACTATTATTGATGTGGGTTACAGTAAAGTGATACTTAAAGAAATCTGTTTTGACAAAGTCAGTAATAATAAAAAATAATTAGTATAACAAATACTATAGTACATCTGTAGAGAATAATGCTAAACAATGCTATGAAATTGGTTAAGTTAGACTTTAAGAAATACTCCAAATTACAATTGTTCCACAAAATACAAATTTAATTTAGGAACAATTTTTAACTCAATTTTTATTTCATTAGTAGATGCTGGAGAAATTTCCATAGTGGCTATATTAATTCATTCTCAAATAAACTGTCAGTAGCACTATCCAACCTTTGTTCATCAATTTGCTCAAGCGGGCACCAGTAACGTCTCCATTGTGAGACTTGTTGTTACTGTTTGTGGCATATCTAATATGCTATGGGGAGCTTGCCAGGCTCTGCCTTGTGGGCAGGATATTCACGGTAGCTTGCCGGGCTCTCAGAGAGTGACTGAGGAATTGAACCCAGGTTGGGTGTGTACAAGACAAATGCCCTACTCACTGTGCTATTGCTCCAGCCCAAACTGACCTATAATTCTAAAATGTTTTGTTAAGAAAAGAAGAGTTTAAGGACCCTTGGGGTTCTTTTTACAATATTTTATCTGTACTAGTAAACAATATCTATTTTTTCCCTTGCAAACAGTAGAAAATTCGAAATTTTATTCTGTATAAAATAATAATTTTCATTTTTTAACAAAATTATAATAAAAGCCCACTTATCACATGATGGCATGGGAAATGGCATCTTACTCAGCTTATTTCAATGGAAATGATATTTCTCTCTATAATGAGCATTTTTCTCAGGTCCCTCTCTAAAATGTCAAAACCATGTATTGAAATTAGCCTGTTCTAAGCATCAATCAAAAATTTGGGCTAATTCAAGGTTTCTGATTTTCAGTTATTTGTAAAATGTAATTTTTTTGTAAAATGTAAATAAAAGTAAAATCTGCTGGGAAATACTGTGGGAGAAGCCAATGAATAATACGTGAGAGCACAGCAAATCATACCTGAAAAATTAGAAAATAATTCTGTGTCCTTGATCATGCATTTTTTACATTGAAAGGCAGAACTTTACATTGAAAGGCAAAACTTTCCCACTGTACCTTTTAACCTCAAAGTAAAAATTGTTATCCATTTATATATGTGCATATACAAGTCACATTTCCATAAAACATTAAAATGAACTATAAAAGCATAAACTTAAAAACAAAATTGAACTAGAAAATATATGAGAGAATAAAAGTATAAAAGTAAAAGGCATTGCAAAAATTATAAAAACAGGACTTAAGTTTCTGCACATTATTGCACTAAGTAGTGCTAAAATTTTGAGTTTGGAAATGAAAAAAATAAAAAAATTAAAGACTTTTATTTTCCATTTAAAACCATAAAAGTCTAACATGACAGAGTTTCAAAATGTATTGCACAGGTTATAATTCACACGTTTAATTTCATCTTCAAAAACAAAAACCACACAACAGAAATGGTGTACTTGGTGGATGTAAGAAGAAAAAGCACCTTGAAAACTATTAAATTAGCATAAGTATGTTGAAACTCTTGAATCTACTTAAAGGTTTATAATTTCCAGATGAACCCATGGATGATAAAATACAGCTAATTTTAATAATTTTCAGCTTTGTACAATAGCTGTTGCACAAAAACCACTGTCAACACTTGTGACAAAAAGCCGCACATGTGTTCAAGAAGCAGTTCCCAGGTACCAGAATAAGTGAAGAGGATCATGTCTTCCAAATGTTGGGAACATGTTTTCTAATTCCTGATTGCAGTCACATAGAAAGATCTGTGACCAGTGGGGCTGTATACCTCTTTCTCCCCCTATTAGATGCAAATTATCCAGATGAAGTGACTTGCAGGGGATCTAAAAGATAATATTCTTTTTCAGACCTTTTGGTTTTTCTCTTTCTTTCCTTTAGGGAAGTAAACAACCATACCTCATGGTGTCTCACTAATAAAAATTAAAAAAAAAGAAAAGCAACTGCATATATGAGGAAAAATATAATGTCACTGCATATACTTAACAGTCAAGCGAATGTGCAGAAAAGACATCAGACAGCCTTAAGCCTTAAGCCTCTAAGCTGTAGCTTAGATGATCGTCAGTAGAGAAGCGAATATCAAAGGAGGGTAGTGATAGGAAGAGGTGGATGACAGGTAACAGGGGCAAGGGGTAAGAGGTAAGGGATTCTGGGACATTTTTTTTGTGTAGACATGTTGTATATACATATATATGTATATATATATATTACAGAGCCAACAACACTGGAAGCATGACACTCAAATTATAACAACCAATCTGAAAAATGTGCCTGTAAAGATGGTAGACTGGACAGTGAGCAAGAATTTCTGGTCATTGGTATAGACATTTCAGCATAGGTGGTGGGATGGGTGTTGGAATGTTGTACAGCTGAAACTACTCTGAAGGACTTTGTGAATCACAGTGCCTTAATAAAAAAGGATATAGAGAACAAAATAAAACTAGCCTAAGAATTTCAGGAATGAAGAGAAAATCTTTCTTCCAGGTTTAACACATTATTTGATTTTAAAGTCTGGTTTGCTCGAGCGGGCCCAGTAATGTCTCCATTTTGAGACTTGTTGTTACTGTATTTGGCATATTGAATACATCATGGGTAGCTTAAAGTCTGGTTTAAAACAATATATTATCAGGTAAATTAAGAATGGCCCATTCAAAGAACAAAATGAAAACTCTCCTTAAAAAAGATAGGGTAGCAGCTCTCCCAGATCAAGTATTTTACACAACTGTCAAAAAGATGTTCAAAGAATAAAGATGTAGAGAAAGTCAAGTAAATTACTATAAAGTAAATAAAAACACCAATATACAAAACAACTAAAAAGAAACTGAACCTGATGAAAATTCAACCATTTCTTGCATATAAATCTAGCATCAACATAATAGAATAGCATTTTACATAATAGTAAAAAATGCAAATCATATATCTGATAAGGTATTTATAACATAAAATAGGCAAGTCCTCATATATATATATAACATATATATAGGCAAGTCCTAACATAATAGCAGCAATAAAACAATTAAAAATAAGAAAAATACTTTCATATACATTTTCACAAATAGGCATATAAAAATATATTGATCATTATAATGAACAAAATAAAAGCTTCCATGATATACCAACTTATTGTCAGTACCACGGCTATATAGATGTTTATGCACTGTCCTCCCATTGTTCATCAATTTGCTCGAGTGGGCCCAGTAATGTCTCCATTGTGAGGCTTGTTGTTACTGTGTTTGGCATATTGAAAATGTTACAGGTAGCTTGCCAGGCTTTGCCGTGCGGGAGAGATACTCTCGGTAGCTTGCTGGGCTCTCCAAGAGGGATGGAGGAATCGAACCTGGCTCAACCGGCCTGGCAGCTTGCAAGGTAGACACCCTATTGCTGTGCTATCGCTCTAGCTTCTATATGTATATATGTGCATATATAATACAGAAGCTAACCACATGGGTGAAGATATGAAGAAGTCTAAATCCCCAAACACCTTTAGCAGTAATGTGAAACTGGGTAATGTGGAAAACAATATGACAATTCCTCACAAATTTAAAATATAAAATTACTCTATGATCTAATTGCTTTACTTATGGGCATACACCTCAAACAATTTAAAACAAGGCCTTAAAGAAATATTTTCATACTCTTGTGTATTGGAAGTATTATTGTTATTATTATTATTTGGGTTTGGGGTCACACCCAGAAGTGCTCAGGGCTTACTCATGGCTTTGTGCTCAGGAATCACTCCAAGTAGGGCTGGGGACTACATGGGGGTTCCAGGGTTCTGAGCTTGGCGGGCTGTGTTCAATACAAGCACTCTATCTGCTGTACATTCCCTCTGTTTCTACAGCAGTCTAATGCACAGCAGTATAATTAACTAAAATGTAGAGATTATTCAGATATACACTGATGGATGAATGGACATGTAAAACATGGCATGTACCACAACACAGTACTGTTCAATCATTTTTTTTTCTTTTTCGGTCACACCCAGTTGATGCATAGGGGTCACTCCTGACTCTGCACTTGGGATTTACTCCTGGCGATGTTTGGGGGACCGTATGGGATGCTGGGAATTGAACCCGAGTTGCCCACAATGCCCTACCCACTGTGCTATGGCTCCAGCCCACTATTCAATCTTAAAAGAGAAGGAAATTCCAATTAGATAAAACACATAAGAGCTGGAGCGATAGCACAGCAAGTAGAGCATTTGCTTTGCACACAGCCAACATGGCCGACCAGAGTTCGATTCCTCCACGCCTCTTGGAGAGCCCAGCAAGCTGCCGAGAGTATCTCGCTTGCATGGCAGAACCTGGCAAGCTACCCGTGAAGTATTCGATATGCCAAACACAGTAACAACAAAGTCTCACGATGGAGATGTTACTGGGCCCGCTCAAGCAAATTGATGAACAACGGGAAGACAGTGACAGTGACATAAGAGTAGTGAAAAGTGCTAGACACACAAAGTAGAAAGTAGGGGCTGAGGGCCAGGGTGCTGGAAAAATGGGATATAATGGATAAAGAATTTTGATTTTAAAAAATTAAAAAGGTGTTTTGGATGATGGTGATGGCAACCTATTATTAATCTGTTTAATACTTTTGAGATATACACTCGAACATGGTAAAAATTCAACATTTTATTTTGTGTAAAATTTACCACAGTGAAATTATGTTTTAAAAATAACACCACAGGGAGCATCTCTAAATGAGAATGCATTGCCGGGGTGGACATCACGAACCCCCTGTGCAAAAAAGACATGCTGACTCCAGATAAACAGCCCTCAAACAGCTTTGTACAACACTTCTCATCTAATCCTTCCAGCTCAAGCAGTATGGCATTAATCAAAATTGGCATTGAATTGCTCATCCTTGCAACAAGCTATAAGGAAACACCCGGGAGCAACTTGTGCTGTGAAAGTGAGTGAGCATCCTGCATGCACGATTCTACCTCTCTTTAAGAAACTTTCTTTCATCCTAAGAGAAATTGAGTTGTGAATTTAGGAAATCTATTAATATATTCTCTCACATTTTAAATTGATTAATTTTTAGGGCAATTTCAGGATTATGGAAAAATTGAGCAGTAGGGACAGGGATTTCTCTATATTTCCTGATTATGTACATATATATATATATATACATACATACATACATACATACATACACAAATACACACTACCAGCATCTAGCACCAGAGTGGTCTGGTACACTGTCTCAATATTATCATCCCAAATCCACATCTGGACTTACTTGTGGCAATACTATGTTAAACATACATATATCTCATTGTCACTGTCACTGTCTTCCCGTTCATCGATTTGCTTGAGTGGGCCCAGTAACATTGTGAGACTTGTTACTATGTTTGGCATATCGAATATGTCACGGGGAGCTTGCCAGGCTTTGCCGTGTGGGCGAGATACTCTTGGTAGCTTGCCGGGCTCTCTGAGAGGGGGAGGAATCGAACTTGGGTTGGCTATGTTGGCCGCATGCAAGGCAAATGCCCTACACTGTGTACTATCATTCCAGCCCATATCTATATATCTATATATCTATATATCTATATATCTATATATCTATATATCTATATATCTATATATCTATCAGCATATAACTACCATTATATAGCATGTATTTTCACTTATTGAAAACATCATCTGTGCATTACCAATTCATGCCTCCCTCTCCATTAACACTAAACAGATCTTCTAGTTTTTCTGATTTTTTTTTCCAGAATGCCTGAACATAGTAGATAGACTTACCAGTCTGTAGTCTTTCACTTAGTAATAGGAATATAAATTTCTTCCTGTCATTTTATGCCTTATTTCTTTTTACGATGTAATAATAATATTCTGTTGTCAGAATTTATTATGATTTCTTTTGCCAGTCATTGATGAGCATCTTAATTGCTTCTCTTCTATTTTTTTATTGGTTTATTTTGGGTCCATGCACATGCTCAGGGCTTACATGTGGTTCTGGGCTCAATGATTTTTCTTGTCAGGGCTCAGGAAAATATTTGAGGTGCTGGGGATTGGACCTGGGTCAGTCATGTATAAGGCAAGCAACCTTGTGCCAGGCGAGAGTCTTACCCGCTGTACTAGCTCTCCAGCTCTGCTTCTACATTTTCAGAAAGTCTGAATAAAGCTATCATAACCATTTATTCATGAGATTTGGTGTAGACATACATTTTCAAATGTGTTGGGTGGGTATCAAGGATCTCAACTGCTATAAGAGCATGTTGAGTTTTGGAAAAATATGAAAAACTATAGCACAGCGGTAGGGCGTTTGCCTTGCATGCAGCCAACATGGCCGACCCGAGTTCGATTCCTCTGCCTCTCTTGGAGAGCCTGGCAAGCTACCGAGAGTATCTCGCCCACACGGCAGAGCCTGGCAAGCTCCCTGTGACGTATTCAATATGCCAGACACAGTAACAACAAAGTCTCCAATGGAGACGTTACTGGGCCCGCTCGAGCAAATCGATGAACAATAGGAGGGTCTTTACCTTTACCTTTATGAAAAACTAGATTCTGTGCAATTTTTTAAATTTCATCTTCCTTGAGTTTCGATTGCTTGTTTAGACTTTCTTTTACCTGTGCCTCACTTCCTATCTTTAATTACCTGTTTTGGGGGCTGCGGGGCATGTCAACATTCTCTAACTCTGAGAATCCTTAGCATTATTTTGACTTAGACTCTTTTCTCTCTTCCCTTAACAGACCAAGAATTTGGCAATCAAATTATGCGACCAATAGATTAGCCAAGTCATTTCATGTAAACTTTCTTCTTCATTTTGTGTGTCAGCAGTGAGAGGGTTTGGTAGAGACTTTATACTCAGAGGACAATACTAAATGAAGGCATAAATCCAGCAAGATGAGTAAACCAAGGAAAATGGTCTTTAACCTTGGGCAAACTTTCAAAGCTGGGGACATTTGATCAATACTTCTAATATCATACCTCAGAGGTGAAGGAAACAAAGTTCAGTATCTGCCAATAATACAGTCTTATAGGAGAGACACGTAATCTGCAACATTAAAGGATTACGCTGTCAGTGCCACAAGGGAATAGAAAAATTTAATCTCCTTTCAGTAGACTATAAAGAAAATTGTCTTTTATAAACCATGGCACTTAGAAGAGGGGGGAAATACTTTCCCTTGAGAATCTGTAACTATAGCTAGCCTGAATTCATATTACCTGGCTGAACCAAAATACCTCAAGCTGAGAATTTATTTTAAAGTGCTCTCAAGCTGGTAGAGCCTTGAGGTACTAGCAGAAGAAAAATGTACTTTCACTGCAGGAACCAACTTTCAGATCTAAAATATTCTCTCAGGTAATGTAAAATATGGGTTTACCGTTTAAACTCAAAATACACAGGGAAACAAAGTTTCATAGATGAGAGATATCAACTTAACTGACATGAATTTGGGATGCAAAGACTTTCATTATAGAAATTTGAGACAAGTGATACGTTGCTGTTCTGCTTCTTGCTTTCTGAGTTTTATTACTTTTATTTCTTTGTCTTCTCTTCTTGCCCTGGAAAGGACCTCCATGGAAACAGTAAAGTAATGAGGGCATTCATCCTTAACTTCTCCATATGTTAGGGAGTTGTATCTTTGCTAATTTGTATAACTGGAAAAATTGCTTCTCTGGTTCTGCTTTGCTGAGAGTTTCTATTTTATCATGAAGTTTCTATTTTATCATGTTTCTTCTTTCCTATTGAACTGATATTAAGATGTGTCACACAGCTTCTTAGGAACTGTTTTGTACTTCATTTTATAATTTTTTTTAGTCATACCCAGCGTTACAGGGGTTACTCCTGGCTCATGCACTCAGGAATCACTGCTGGCGGTGGTTGGGGAACCATATGGAGATGCTGGGAATTGGATCTGGGTTGGCCACATCCAAGGCAAATGCCCTACCTGCTGTGCTCAGCCCCCTGTCTTGTACTTCAACCAAGAGCATTTAATATTGGCTACTTGAGTAACACATACACTGATTGGTTCACTATTATTTTCTGTTTCATTATCTTTATCCCTACGTCCTGATTTTGTTCTACTTTGGAGAGCACCTGCTGGTGCTCAAGACTCACTTTTGGTTCTGTTCTTAAGCGATCACTCCAAGCAGTGCTCGGGAAACATATGGAATACTGGAGCTCAAACCTGCTCATGTGCAGAGTCAGTACCTGACCTCCTCTATTATCTGTCCAACATAGCACTTCTGTTTCTTGTGAATGGAGTGTCTCTGACCATTGTTTCCTAGGGATTCCAAGTCCAAAGACAGAATTAAATTGATAAATTTAGTCATTTGTCAATTCCTAAAAAAATTTTACAGGTACATTTTCCTCTAAAACTTATAATATTGCACTCCAGCAAACTAATTTTAATACAAGTTGAAAATTTCAAATAAAATACATGCAACTTTGGTGATTTCAAACTAAAAGAAAAACTAAAAAACCCAGGAGATCCAGGTAGCTTTAATTTTGAATTATCCTAAAACTTTAAGGATCATTAAGCTTTTCAGGATGATAAAACACACAAACTTACCCCAAATAACAAACAATGGCTTTGTCTCAATTTATGAAGTCAGCATAATATTTATACTCAAATTAGACTAGTTAAGAGTTAAAGATTAAAGAGAAGTCTGATAAACACAGATACAGAAACCAAAACAAAATGTGAATGAGTCAAATCCACCAATAAAGAACATCAGAAAATTGGAAAATTACTCTTTGGTAGTTAAGAGTAAATTAATTAATTAATTTTTCATACTTTATCTCATAAACAACTTAGAAGAGAAATTCAATATTTTAAGCATTAAAGAAATTGAAAAAATATAAATTTCACCTTTATTTCATGAACACTCTTTGTAAAATAGGATGATGAGATTATAAATTATAAGAAAACAATCATAAAACTAGAGCACATTTATATCATACTCATTTTATTTTTTTGCTTTGTTGGGTCACACCCAGCGATGCACAGGGGTTACTCCTGGCTCTGCACTGAGGAATTACCCCTGGCGGTGCCAAAGGGACCATATGGGATGCTGGGAATCGAACCCGGCTTGGCTGCATGCAAGGCAAACGCCCTACCCGCTGTGCTACTGCTCCAGGCCCCAATACTCATTTTTAATAATAAAAACATTTTCATTATAATGAAAATGAGATAAGGGTGTTAGTTGCCTTATCTCTATTCAAGTTTGACTTAAGAAGCTGAGATCTGGGACAGAGCTAGTATAGTGGATAGTAGATTTCCTTGCATGAAGCTGATCCAGGTTCAATCTCAGACATCCCACACGGCCCCATGAGGCCACCAGGAGTGATCTCTGGAGTAGCAGTTAAGCCCTGAGCACCACGGGGTGTGGCCCCAAACCAAAACAAACAAAAGAAGAGTCTGAGATTTGCAATGAAACATGATGAAATAAATAAAGAGATTTAAAAATATCAGCAATTTATTTAACTAATGTAATTTTTTTTAGCTTTTGGACCATAGCCATCAGTATACAATGCTTACTCCTGGTTCTATGCTCAGGGATCTCTCCTAATAGGGCTCAGGGGATAGTATGGGGTACTGGGGATCAAACACAGGGCAGCTATGTCCAAGGCAAGCACCCTTTCAGCTGTATTATCTCTTTGATCCCAAAGGATGTAATTTTATACTGAAAATGTCAAATGTAACTATAAATAAATTATGATGAACTAAAAGACATTAATGTTTTTCTGAATGTAAAACATGTATTAATAAAATACAAATAAAAAATAAGTGAAGTAAAATACAAATATATGAGTACCAAAGTCATTATACATGATAGAAGAAGGCATCTATTTCCTGAGAGATACGTCCAATGGTGTGAGCCCATGAGGGAGGGCCAGGTCAATATTCAGAACTGCATGCTTCTTTGAGCACTGATGGAAGTGAGGTCCCTGAACATTTCTAGGTGTAGGTGAGGTCCCTGAACATTGCTAGGTGTAGTTTAAAACAAACAACTGAACAACTAAACTTATTAAAGTAAATATGAACTGGTGATGTGAGATAGTAATATAACTATACATCCCAAACACAGACTCGACAATACTGAAAACATGAGATTTAAACTAAAACCACAGAACTTTGAAATGTGCCTGTCGGGGTGGCAGGTGGATGGGGCGGGCGGGGCACTGGTAGAGGGAAGTAGACACTGGTGGGAGGGTTGTTGTTGGAATAGCATATGCCTAAGACTTGTCTATCAATAATATGCAAATTACTGTTCTTTAATTAAATGAAATAAAACTGTAAAAATCTTTAAAGATAGGAATATTAATAACTAAACTATTAAAGGATGCTACTCAAGTTGATTCATTTAACTGCTACATAGAAATGTTAATATAACAGGAGAAAAGACACAAAACAAGTATATTTGAATGTTTTCAGAGCAAATAATCACATAGAATTAATGAGACTATGCAAAACACACATTGATGAACCCCTAAATTCACAAAATACAAAGCACCATTTGGTTTTATTGGTCAATACAATCTACAAAAGCAATTCAAGGGAAATTGCACAAATTTTTTAAGGCCCTCCCGTTGATCGTCGATTTGCTCGAGCGGGCCCAGTAACGTCTCCATTGGAGACTTTGTTGTTACTGTGTCTGGCATATCCAATACTCTCGGTGGCTTGCCGGGCTCTCCGAGAGGGGCGGAGGAATCGAACTCGGGTCGGCCATGTTCGCCGTGTGTAAGGCGAACGCCCTACCCGCTGTGCTATCGCTCCAGCCTGAGCAAATTTTTTATAAACCACAAATTTTTAATAAACGTGTGAAAAGCTATACAATCTCACTTGTAATCATAAATTAAAAGGACATTCATGAAGTGACATTTTATGGTTAATTTATGGATTAAGTTAGAAACAAACTAAACAGTACTGTTACAATATAAAATCCCCGGGGAAAAATATTGCTATTTCTAGTATTTGATCAAATAATTTTTAAATTATAGCTACTTTGCAAAAAAGTTTTTATAACCAATAGATTTGAAGACACATGACCATTATGGCAATGATTTTTAGTTGAATTGTGATAGGTAAAATTATGTATCCATGTGAATAATAGGACCTTTTGTTTCCTTAAAATAATATAAATTCATGTATATATATATATCATTAAGGTTTTTTGTATTCAACCATTTAATACAAAACAAGATAAAGTGACTTAGCAGAGCTAACTTGACCCCTCTGATTCTTCTCACTGTAAAAATACTATGGTCTTTAATTTTTAATTAAAAATTAAAAATAGTCTTTAATTTTTAATTAAAAGTTTTAGTCAACAAATATTGAAGACATTCTATTTTCTTAACATTGATAGCATTTTTGCTTGTTTAGCAGGTAGGGCATTTGCCTTGCACGCTGCCGACCTGGGTTCAATTCCTCTGTCCCTCTCAGAGAGCCCAGCAAGCTACCGAGAGTATTCTGCCCACATGGCAGAGCCTGGCAAGCTTCCCATGGTGTATTCTATATGCCAAAAACAGTAACAACAAGTCTCACAATGGAAATGTTACTAGTGCCCGCTTGAGCAAATCGATGGACAACAGGATAACAGTGCTACAGTGCTACAGTTTTGTTTTTAAGATTTTACTCTATTTAATCATTGCAGTTTCATGTCTATGGAAGGCTAAAGACTGTAATAGGAGAGATGGCATAGCTACAGTAGATGGGACTTGGGAAGCCTAGATGTGTTCTCACCCTTGTACTGTGATACCTGTGAATTCATGTTTACATTAGGTCGAGAGGCTCACAGACAGTTGCTATAAAAGTACTTATAACAAGGGCTCTGAGTTAGGACTAATACATGCTGAAAACAGAGTATGCCCAGACAAGGAATGAGCAAGATGATTCTTCATTTTATTTTGTTTTTGATATAGGCAGAAAAAAACAATGCCATGAGGTTTGATATTTGCTAGCAAACAATTATGTTTCTTTGTGTGAACATGGTGTTACTGTATCAGTATGGCACCTATAGCTGCAGAAGAGTAGATGTCAAGTAGGGGACTGGGAGCAGAGAAAGGTAAAATGATTTTAAGAAAATAAGAGACAATTAAAAGGACTATTAGAGATAACTGGAGACCAGTTAAAAATATTTTGGTTTTAAGAGACAGACAATTCAACTTGAATTTATTGACACATAATTGGGAGGTCAAGAAGTTAGATTGCTCTTACAGGTCAAAATTGTCATGAGAAACAAATTGCTCCCTGCCTTTATGATCTCTGTTCTCTTCCCTGTCTGGTTTTATTCTTTGATTCTGTATGGCTGTGTCAGTTACAGCAATCTCCCATTATTTCTTAAGTCTTGCAGGAAAGGGTGCTTCTGCTCTCCCGAGAAATGCAAGAAAGTCTCCACACTTACTGAGTTAGGCTTGTGCTGTTTTTTTTTTTCCTGTCCGGGGGTAAAACACTTTTCAGACCACATTTCAGACCACAGTAATCAAGAGTTGTTAGGGTTGGAGTGATAGAACAGCTGGTCAACTGTTTGCCTCGCATGCAGCCAACCTAGGTTCAATCCCCAGAATCCTATATGGTTCCCCAAGCATCGCTAGGAATAATTCCTGAGTGCAGATCCAGGATTAATCCCTGAGCATCACCTGGCATGGCACAAAAAAAAAAAATGAAAAAAATGAAAAAGAATGTCTTCGTCAGTCTCTAGAAGAATCAGTATGGAAATTTGAGAGGGAAAACTAAAGAAAGCCAATGAGATTTATAAGATGAGCATCCTGGATTTTTCAGATGAGTTCATTGAAAAAGTGCTGCTGTTGAAGACAATACGCCAATGACAATGAAAAGATGCAAAGATTAGGATTACTCAGATTATTGGCTGCATCATGGGATTGGTCTATTGGGAAATGGAAATCAATAGCTTTGTGCTATTTTTACTACTGGAGTCCAGCAAAGCCTCAACCTCTAAGACTACACAATTATAAAAATGTATGCCTTATTTTATGAACTTATTAAAAACATTTTTCTTAGAATTAGAGTGCGATTTCACGCATAAAAATAATTTGTTTTTCAGAAACATTTGTTGAAGGACAAAAGAAAAGGCTATGTTAAAGAAAGGCAAAGCAAAGATGCGAAAGATAGGTTGCAATTTTTGCAATTTTGCCCTTGATTTCACTATTTCCTTTATTTTTAGACTAGTAGTTTTCAGCTGGGGATGACAAGAGAAACTGACAATGTTTGCAGATTCTTTTTGTACTTTCTAACTAAGTAGCACTGTGAGTGCAACTGGGATCTTAGCAGATAGGCAAAAATGATGTTAATTAAGTACTTTACAATGCAAAGAGAAGCCTATCAACAAAAGATGCTTCTGCTCAATGCATAAATAGTTCATTGTTATTGAGAAACCATGGTTTTTATATAACTAAATTTTGGGGTCAAAGGGAGCACCAAATAAAGGGTGTTGGGAAGGTCCGCCCATGATGGGAGATGCATGCTGATAGTGGACTATAGACCCAACATGATTGCCACTCAATTCTTCTTTTGCAAACCACAGGACCCAAAAGGAGAGAGAGAGTACAAAAGGGAATGCCCTGCCACAGAGGCAGGGTGGGATGGGGGGATGGGGGTGGGAGAGATACTGGGATCAGTGTTGGTGGATAATGAGCACTGGTGGAGGGATGGGTACTCGATCATTGTATAACTGAATCCCAAGCACAGAAATTTGTAAGTCTAAAACTGTACCTCATGGTTTTTCACTAATACAAATTAAAAATAAATAAATAAAATTTTGGGTCAACAAATTTCACTGAAGTGGCTATGCTCTACTTGTTGACTTAGTGTGATCAGGAAGTTATCTATTGTAGCTTATACAGGTTTTTTTTCCTTTCAAATATGCTGCATCATGGGGTAGTTTAGATTCCTAACAGCAGCTAAATCCTGCCATGCTTATCTCCCTAAGAAGTTAGGGTTGGCAGTCACCAACTTAAGTAGATATTGCATGTTGAGACTTTGACAATACGAGGGCTCTTGTTTTTCTCTATTTAATTTTCAGACACCTGCAGCGAACACAAATGTCTTACTGTGTCTGCACTATAATTTTGAACAGCACATGTAAAAAGAAATAAAAAGTAAAGCATAGAGTAAAGATCCAATTTTCCTCCTGAAATAAAAGGACTTAAGAGGTGAAACAATTTGTTGGGGCGATCCATGCCCTGTTCACTCCAGGGAACTTGAAAAGTAAAACAAAATCATCAAATAAGTAGAGAGAAAATGTGTATTTCTACTACAGAAAGGCAGCTAATGAAGAATATACAGGCTTGATCAGAACTTAGACTTGGTTTGTAAACTCAGTAATGCTGGTGTTGAATAAAAATTTCCTGCAAAACAAAGAAATCTAAGAAAAGGTGCACATGGTATTTGTTTTTTTCAGAGACGAGGAATTACTTACCAGGGAAGTAATGACACATTACTCAGGTATCTGCCACAAACTTACTACTGTTCAAATTCCTAATTTTTTTTTTTTTAGGATTCTCTCATTGTGAGACATCACGATCACGACCATCCTGTTATTTGTCGATTTCCTTGAGCAGGCCCCAGTAACTTCTCCTTCTGCCTAGCCCTGAGATTTTTTAAAAAGTGCCATACTCAAGGCTCTTTCAGAGTTAGGAGAATGAGACCCTTCATTGTTACTGGTATTTGGCTTATTGGGTACGCCACGGGGAGTTTGCCAGACTCTGCCGTGTGGGCAGGTTACGTTCGGTAGCTTGCCAGTTTGTCCAGTAAGTCAATACCAATCCACATATTATCATTACAAAGACTTACATTGTATGTGACATACTTATATGGAACTTACAAAGTTTGAAGATGGTTTATGTTTTTAATTAAATAAGCCATACTAGTAAAATGCTTCAGTCAATTCTTTTTCTATTTATTTACTGTCATTTACTGTTGTGTGATTCCCCCTTTCACATTATCTCACCATATTACATATCCAAATCTTTGTGGGTCCATATAACATGATGAATAAATGAAGAATAAGATTTTGTAGCAGGCATGGAGACAGGGGGCTCTAATAAAATGCGTTTTGGAAAAAACAGGAGCCTGAAATCTGGACCCAGCCTAAAGACATGGACACCTGTCTCAGGAGTCCAGAAACCACTGCGATGCAGAATGCCAGAAGCTAGAGGCTTCCTGGCAGAGGAAGAGGCTACACCCCTGGAAAAAAGTCTCAGCTCTGCAACAAAAGCCAGGTCGAGAACGTCAGAGGAAGACCATCAACTGCCTCAGAACTCCTCCTTGACCACCACCCTTGCAATGGACTAAGGGAGGGGCAGCTTGGAAGAAGTGTCCATAAAGCCCTACAAGAAAAATAAGCCCACTCACGTGCTGTTAGAGCACATGTGCTGCCCACAGAACAAGAGGACTTAAGGTGCAGCTTGATTTGCAGAGTTATTAAGGACAGTTAATAAGTACTTCGATATGCAATGCGTGATGTATGTGGTGCTGGAGCATTGATAGCAGGTCAATTGTGAGACATATTTGAAGTAAAAGATTGTAATGTTTCAACTGAAGTAAACTGGTAGAAATAATTAAAGTAAAGGAAAGTAACATAGGGCTGGAAAGAGAGTATAGCTCGAAGGTAAGACTCTTCTCTTGCACAAGGCCTTCCCAGGTTCAATCTCCAGCACCACATACAATTCCCTAAACTTGATCAGGAGAGATCCCTGAGCATAGAGCCAGGATTGAGCCCTGATCACAATAAAGATGATTTTTCAATGACCTTTAAATTCCTTTTATCAGAGACACTCCTACATAAAAGGATAGAAATAAATGGCTTGGCCATCTTTGTTATGTAAATTTTATTGCATGGATTTAAGCACTGTGCTTAAGATAAAAATGCAACAGTTCCAAAAACATTTTTCCTTATACATAACTCTTCCTACAGTTCAGATTTTTGTGAAATCAGTGATACTAGCACATTTAAGTCCTAGGGAGGAATGCTACAGTGTAAAGTGGTTAACACACAAACCTACTGTCAACATACACTAATACTCTGGTGTTTTTCCAGTCTACACGTAGAGCCTGAACACATTATGAAGTAAGGGCAGAACAAAAGTCTGCATCTAAACACTAAATCATATTAGCTTTTTAGACATATCGATGAATTTCTGAATAAATTATAAAGAAAATGTGCACATAAGTGTTGCAATGTTGGTTGGTTTAATAAAAAACTTGTCAATTTGTTCCCCTATGTATTTCTATTTTGAGAATATGATATTGGTATCGATTTTCAAATACTAAGAGTGTTGATTAGGAAGGGCCAAAGAAAATAGTAGCTATGAAGACAAATACGTTTTTGATTATTAAGTTTTGGAATAGCCACTGTCACTGTCACTGTCCTCCCGTTGTTTATCGATTTGCTCGAGCAGGCCCAGTAACGTCTCCATTGTTACTATGTTTGGCTTATCAAATACTTCACAGGAAGCTTGCCAGGTTTTGCCCTGTGGGCGAGATACTCTCTATAGCTTGCCGAGCTCTCTGAGAGAGGCGGAGAATGAACCTGGGTTGGACAGTTGGCTGCGTGCAAAGCAAATGCCCTACCCACTGTGCTATCACTCAATATTAAAAAGAAAGAGAGTCTTCAAAATGAACAGAACTTCCATACTTAATCCACCTTTGCTTTGTAGCTTAAGAAAAAAACTATTTGAAATGAAATAGAGGCTCTGTTGAGCAAAACAATGGATTTTAGATTATTTTGTGTTTATTTAATGACTTTTGATTCAAATGACCATTTTGGATTCATGATAAAAATGAGTCACAACCAGATAGGTGTCCTTAAAGAATACACCCAGGAAGCCAACAGGTATATGAAGAAGTGTTTCCTGAAGATTCTTGATTATCAGGAAAATGCAAGTCAAAACAATAACTAGCTACCACCTGACACAAGTAAAATGACACATATATAAAAGGCTGAAGACAATCAGAGCTGGTGGGTATGTGGTTAAAAAAGGGCATAATTGAAACCCAAGCACAATAATTTGTAAGCCTACAACTGTGTCTCATGGTGTTTCACTTTATTTTTTTACATTTATTTATTATTAACAAATTAATAATAAATTATTATTAACAAATTAATAATAAATAAATGTAAAAAATAAAAAATAAGAAAGGGAATACTCAGGCAATTAAAATGGGATGGTAAGCTGTCTCAGTCTTTATAGAAAACATATGGGCATTACTCAAAAGTTAAAAATAGAACTCTAATATTACAGTGCAAATCCATTCTTTGGTATCTATTTCCTATACAGGTGCACTTTTGTTCAAATCACTGTTTATAATAGCTGAGATCAGAAACTAGCCCACATTCTCAATGATGAGTGCATAAAGAAATTGTGGTATTTATAATAGAATATTCAGCTATTAGAAAACATGAAATTTTTCATTTTACTAAAACATAGATTGAACTAGAAAGTGTAAATGTTAATTTAATTCAGAGCACTGTAGGACTGTAGCACTGTCCTCCCATTGTTCATGGATTTGCTCCAGTGGAGCTGGAGCAAAATAGCACAGTGAGTAGGGCGTTTGCCTTGCACACAACCTGAGTTAGAGTCCGTCCTCCCTCTTGGAGAGGCCCGCAAGCTACTGAGAGTATCCCTTCTGCACGGCAGAGTCTGGCAAGCTACCCATGGTATATTCTATATGCCAAAAAAAATAACAAGTCTCACAATGGAGGCGTTACTGGTGCCCGCTCGAGCAAAACTGAAGTCAGAGAAGGAAGATAAATACCATGTGGATGCAATGACTTGGTATCTTAAAGAAAGAATGTAGGGACTGGAGAGATAGCACAGCAGGTAGGGTGTTTGCCTTGCATGCGGCCGACCCGGGTTCAATTCCCAGCATCCCATATGGTCCCCTGAGCACCACCAGGAGTAACTCCTGAGTGCAGAGCCAAGAATAACCCCTGTGCATCGCCGGGTGTGACCCAAAAAGAAAAAAAAAGAATGTAAAGGAATAAATAAATGAACAAGGAAAAAATAATACAAATAATAAAAAATAATAAATGAACAAGAAAAAAACTCTTAGTTTCTTTTAGTTTTCATAAAACCTAGGGTTGCCATAATGAAGTGAAAAGCGGGTAGGTGAAGGGAAAAAGCACTGAGTGATAGTGGTGGTAGATATTAGAAATTTAGTGGTGAGTATGATGCACTAATATTGTATGACTATGGCAGATAAACATTAATGCAATTGTATATCAGGTTATCTCAGAAACTAAAATATAGTGGCTAGTAATTACACATGATTAAGCATTAACATGCCTCATTATACTCGGAGTCATACATTTGCAGTGTAAGAGTTTATTAAATAGTCTATTAAGCAGTTTACTAAACAGGTCAAAATGATATTTCAGACTTTTAATTACTACTATACAAAAATTTGTTTTAGTTCATTTTTTAGAACTAAATAATATGTGTTTGGTTCTGACCTCCTAAAATGCCTACCTTAAATTCTCTCACAGATCAAAGCTTTTCAAAAGATAAAAGTCTCTATAATTTTTTTTTGCTTTGATATTGAACATAGTAGAGTGACCACTTATTCTACATGCTGACTTTGACATAAATTTTGGAATAAGCATATATAAATTTTTTTTTTTTGCTTTTTGGGTCACACCTGGCAATGCACAGGGGTTACTCCTGGCTCTGCACTCAGGAGTCACTCCTGGCGCTGCTCAGGGGACCATACGGGATGCTGGGAATCGAACCTGGGTCGGCCGCGTGCAAGGAAAACGCCCTACCCGCTGTGCTATCTCTCCAGGCCCCATATTTTTGATGTTAGGGGGCAGACAGATAGTAGAACGGGTACTTGCTTGCATGTGGCTGAACAAGGTTTGATTCCCAGCATCATATAAAGTTTCTGAGCCTGACAGTAGTGATCACTGAGCGCAGAGTCAGGAGTATGCCCAAGCAAGCTTGGGTGTAGGATCAAACAAAACAAAACAATACAAATCAAAGTTAAGTGTTTCAAAAGTTTTCCTATTGCTAGTGTTTAATGAATAGAATCCTGGTTACTGAACTTATTAATTCCAATTAGAAAAAAATAAACAGACACTAACTAAACGGTAAATTATTCAAACAGAATTTGTTTTGCCTTTCCATATATTTCAAATTATATTTTATGTTTCATTTATACTCACTGATTATTTTATTTTTTTGTTGAAGAAAAATGGTTTTTATTTAACTTAGAAAGATTCAAGGAGAAAGAGAGGACTCACATGTTCAAGAGATAATTTGGACTTGTCTAGAATCTCCAGATTTTCGAAAGAGACAGAGATAAGCAAGTGAGATATGTGCTCCAGCTTTATTTTATATTTTTAATTTAGCTATAAAAACTCGTGCTGGCTATTTTTTCAGAGTATAAATATTAAAGAATAAGTTAAATAATTTATTATCTCTTAACTATCATATTTAACTTACTAAATTAAAATTAATCTGGATAGTTGATAGTGGTGAAGAAAAAAATAGTAACACTATTATTTTTTTTCTTCAGTGGTAAAGCCTTTCAGTAATGCTTCAAAGCTTAATTTAGAAACTAAATGGCTTTTAGGGAATGTGAATAATAAACATACACAGGTCATTATTTTGTTGTGCAAATATTTTCTTTCATTCAATCCCCTGAAAGGCTTATAATCACATGCGTTAGATACACTTGCCTCATAAACTTTTTCATCATTTGGTCAATAAATGATTAAAAGCATTTTAAAGATAATAATCTCATGATGTGAGCGATCATTCTAAGCCACAATCTGCATTAGGATTCTTGTTTTGCTGAAAGCAAAGGATTTCTTGATAGCGATCACAGGAAGCACATCTGAATGCTGGTTGAAAAGTTAATTAAAATGTGATCCCATCTGGTAGTCCAGTTGGGAATGTCACTATTCGATTTAATCTACATTGAGCTGAAATGAACTCTGCATAATCAAAAGGTATAATGCAATGGGGAACACTGAGATGTAAATCAGTGTTGCACACATTAATTTAAACCATTTTTCCCCTTTCTTACATTTTTTTTTTGTAGAGTAGAAAGCTGGGAAAACTTCTTATTTTATTCCTCAAATCGTTTCATTTACCTTCATCTGAATGTTGACTGCACATCGACTTCTATTTTATTCCTTTATATTTAGCAGGTTTGAGAGTATGATGTGAGCATAAATACACCGCTTTGGAATTCTAATTTCATTCACATTTTTTGTTCACGTATCTTGTAGATTAGGTTTCTCTTGTAAAATATTACTACTAATTTAGTGTAGCTAGAACATCATAAACTCATTATACTGTAGTTCAGGAGGTCAGGAGTCTGAAATGAGCCCACTGGTTAAATTCAAATCAAAGCAAGATAGTTTCTTCTGGTGGTTCTAGGAAGTAATACATTTGCCTAATCTAGTTTGAACACACTGCCCATTTTCATTGGGTTGTTCTCCTCTTTTATCTGCAACATCAATAGGTGATCAATTTTTTCTTCATGATGATACCTCTGGTTGTAATTTTATTAATTATACCAAGATAAATACATAATAACCTCCTTACCATAAAATCAGATGATCAGAAATCTCAATTTCATCTGCATTTTAACTTTTAAAATATACTATTTTATGTGCTTCCCATGCAAAATAGTATATTCACAAGCTTGAGAAGGAGCAGATAGTACATCTACAGAAGGCATTATATATCTTCTAGACTTGGGGACTAGTTTATTCATTCTAATCCTTATGGCGAATAAGAATTGATACCTTCAAGTTTCTCTAAGAATAATTTGGAAATTTTCCCCCTTCATTTTGTCTATTGATCAATTTGCAGAGATGCTAAGTATTTCTAGTTACATTTTGTCCTTCAAGTTTTATTTGTAGAATTAGAAATAAACCTTTACATGAAAAGGTATTCACCTTGGATATTGGTGCAATACAGATTTGAGCACACATAACATCTGATATATTTGAATGCTAAAGCAGATACTTTCTATTTTATTATTATTATATTTTAATGAATCACTGTGAGGTACAGTTACAGACTTACAAACTTTTGTGCTTAAGTTTCAGTCATACAATGATTGAGTATTCATTCCTCCTCCTCCTCCTCTTCCTCCTCCTCCTCTCTCTCTCTCTCTCTCTCTCTCTCTCTCTCTCTCTCTCTCTCCTTTAGGGTCCTGTGGTCTGCAATGCAAGTATTGAATGGTCACCTTGTTCAGTCTATAGTCTACGTTCAGCACACATCTCCCCATCCTGAGTGGGCCCTCCAAACACCCTTTACTTGGAGTTCCCTTCTCTTTCTGAACTGCCTCTTCCTCAGCATATGAGGCCAGCAAGCCGTGGAGCAATCCTCCTGGTTGTTATCTCTAGTATCCTTGGGTGTTATTCTCCCATTCTAGTACTTTATATTCCACAAATAAGTGCAATCTTTCTATGTCTGTCTCATTCTTTCTGACTCTTTCACTAACATGATGATTTCCATGTTGATCCATCTATATGCAAATTTCATGACTTCATCTTTTCTAATAGCGGCATAGCATTCCATTGTGTAGATGTACCCAAGTTTCTTTAACCAGTCATCTGTTCTTGGGCACTTGGGTTTTTTTCTTCATATTTTGGCTATTGTAAACAGTGGTGCAATGAACATATAAGTGCAGATGTCATTCCGACTTTTTTTTTACACATCCAGGATATATTCGCAGAAGTGATATTGCTGGGAAAAATGGGAGCTCTATTTCTAATTTTTTGAGAAACGTCCATACTGTTTTCCAAAAGGGCTGAACCAGTCAGCATTCCCACCAGCAATGAAGGAGAGTCCCTTTCTCCCCACATCTACGCCAACACCAGTTGCTTTTGTTCTTTTGGATGTGGGCCAGTCTCAAGCAGAGGCTTTTAAAAAAACTGATTTTTAAAAAATATTTTTAATGAATCACTGTGAGATACAGTAACAAACTTACAAATTTCTGTGGTTACGTTTCAGTCATACAATAATCATATACCCATCCTTCCAACAGCCCATTTTCCATCAAAGTTCCCAGTATCCCTTTATCCCCTCCTCTCATCTCTGGAGCAGGCACATTCCCTTCTCTCTCTCTCTCTCTCTCTCTCTCTCTCTCTCTCTCTCTCTCTCCTTTTGGGTGTTATGGTTTTCAGTACAGGTATTAAATGACAATCATGTTTGTTCTATAGTCTATTTTCAGCACTCATCTCCCACCTCAAGCGAGCCCTCCAACCATCATTTACTTAATGATCCCTTCTCTATCCCAGCTTCCTTTTCCCCCAGCATGTGAGGCCGGCTTCCAGCGATCCTCCTGGCCTCTATCTGTATTACTCTTGGGTGTTAGTCTCCCATTCTGTTATTTGTGAAGATTTCAGTCTCAATAAGCAAAATCTAACTTATTCCTATATTATAAAGTAGAATGTTAGTTTATCCATCATGACTAAACTAGTACACAAAATGTTTTCACATAAAATAATATACACAGTTAAATTTTCACAGTTAAATAAAGTAAAAAAATAACTGAAAATTTAACTGTGGATATTAATAGTTTAGTTGTGATGGATAAACTAATATTCTACTTTATAACATAGGGGGCTGGAGCGATAGCAGAGCGGTAGGGCGTTCGCCTTACAAGCGGCCAACATGGCCAACCCAAGTTCGATTTCTCCGCCCCTCTCGGAGAGCCCGGCAAGCTACCGAGAGTATTCGATATGCCAAACACAGTAACAACAAAGTCTCCAATGGAGACGTTACTGGGCCCGCTCGAGCAAATCGACGATCAACGGGAGGGCCTTTACCTTACGGCTCTAACTCTGTAACTCATATAACATAGGAATAAGTTAGATTTTGCTTATTGAGATTGAAATCTTCACAATTATTAAGCCAGTCCTAAATTCAAGGCTTCACAGAAAACGTCTATGTATCCGTGCATATTTCTGCAAATGAAAGGACATTTTGCATGATAACTATTAAGAATTTCTATTAGGGGAGTGGAGGGCAGGAATTAGCATTAGAATAGTCTTGGTGCAAACACAAAATTATTTGCATTTAGAAGAAACTTATTTTAAAACAATAAGAGTTTGTTCTAGCATTGGCAGAGTAGTCTCCAATGTTTTACTTTAATCATGCAAGTGGAACCACTAGGATCTATTACATATATTTGGTGTTAAAAATTAAGAGTCTAGTTAAGCAATTTCTATTTTCTTTATGTTAAAGCTGGAGCTTAAAATCTATAGGGAAGAAAGTAGAGAAAGAAAGACAAATGTGAAGTAGAGAAAAAATATGTTGTAAGGCACAAGCTGGACATGAGCCAATGACAATAGGAACTGTGTTAGCTCTTTCTGTTTCTAACCTGGACGATAGTGAAGTTCTCATAAAATTGAGGTCCTCTATTCTCAGCAAGAAACTGAAGAAGCTGAGATCCAGTAATGATGTAGAAATTCTGGTCTGAATGTGTTCTAGCTCCAAAAAGATGAACCAGGGGCCAAAAGATAGTATAGTGGGCAAGGTGCTGACCTTGCTAGTATCTATGCAAGTTCGAGCCTAGGCATTCCCCACGGACTTGAGAGTCTGCCAGGAGAGATCCCTGAGTGCAGAGTCAGAGTAAGCCCTGCGAACAGCTGGGTTTTGCCCACAAAACAAATCAAAACAAAACAGAAAGAAAAACTAGTAGAGCAATAGCATGTCTGAACGACATAATGCTGCTACTTCACTTTGTTCTCTGAGTCTTGTAACCTGTCTTCTTGCCTGTTTTAACTAAGAATACAGTGAAGGAGTTTCTGGGAAATATTATGTCTACCCTGTTGCCATATTACAAAGCAAACACACAGTTTGGGAATATTTATGATATAATAATTTTTTATAAACACGTAAAATATTTTTTCTCTGGCTACCCACAAGTATCAAGAATAAAAGATAAACTTATTTTTCTTTTACTTCTCTATATTTGTTTTAGGTATTACATTTTTGTTTATTTAAACATACGCAATTCAGTATTTTCTTTAGTCTAACGCACTGATACAGTCTTTGTTTCTCTCATGTTTCTTTTAAAATAAATGATCTGATTTCATTGACCCTTTCAAGTTAAATAATAATTTATTCTGTTTCTGCATTAGACCTTAAAGGAATAGGATCCATTTGTAAAGAAATGCAAAACCTTAAATAGCTAAGTTAAATAGAAAATTAAGATGTTCCTCTGTCATTTTGGTTTAACTTTGAAAAAACCTCTTGAACTTTATTCATCACAAAAAGGCTTTCTAACTTTGTATTTGTCACAGATTTATATTTATTAAATATTTAGTTTTAACATTGTTATCAGAGCGACAGAATGCTCAGTCATTTTGTAAAATCCAGTTTTAATAATATTATGTTTTAAGAATTGGTGAAAAGACATAGCTACGGATATGCCTAAACACACTCAAGAGCAGAATGACAGCAATTATATGAAAATGCTAGTGGGGAGTTTCCCTTGCATTTGGCCAACCCACATTCCATTCCTCCATCCCTCTCAGAGAGCCAGGCAAGCTAATGAGAGTATCCTGCCCGCACAGCAGAGGCTGGCAAGCTGCCTGTGGCATATTCAATATGCCAAAAACAGTAACAACAAGTCTCACAATGAAGACGTTAAATCCCGCTAGAGAAAATGGATGAACAATGGGAGGACAGTGCTACAGTGCTACGGTATTTAAAAATACCCTTCTTCTTAACCAATTAAAGACACAAAAACAAGTTCTGATTCTTCAAATCCCTTTCTGTGCACAGAACACAAAAAGATAAGGAAGAAATACACACAGACACAGATATTCATATAGTAAATTGAAAAGCAAGAATATATATATATATACACATACATATTTATTTATTTATTTAGCAACTCTTTATGTAGGCACTCCTGAGCTCCTAGTTTCCAACTGCTCAGAGGATCCCAGGGCTATTTCTTGTGAAACTTGGCCCAATGGTATGGACTGAGTGCTATTTGAGGGCAGTGTTGCTTGGGGCTACCAGGGTTGAGGGACTAACAGTGGTTGAGGGACCATATGGTGCCATAGTTTGGACTCAGGACCCCACATGTCAAGTCTGTGCTCAGTCCTTCAAGCTCTTTTCCCTGGCTCTTCTATTCCAGACTTTTAAAAAGGTGAAATATCATGTCTTATTTAACTTCCTTCACCATTGTAAACTTTTGTCTGATGAATGGTTAACATGTGATAGGCATTTTACATTATCTATTGACTATTTTAGAGTTAATTTTATTACTTTACACTTTCCTGTTATTCACCACGAAGATTATGAGAGTAGGGCCAGGATGAAGAAATAAATGATCACCGATAAGCTTACTCTAGTCTTTTTCATTGTAAGATAGTGATGTATCTTCCTACAGCATTTAACGAGGTTCTAATTAAATTGAAATGTTCAGAGGCCAACATAAATCACCGAGACAAAATTACAAGTGGCATGCTCATGGCAGTGTGATCATAAAATATGCTTATAGCATACTAAGCACAATTTTAACACTTAATTTTTTGGTACATGTTATAAAAGAGAGAGTGTAGATGAGAAAACTTTATGGTTCTATCTCAGTCAAATCAGGATGCAGTTCTCTGTGATCTGCACTATAGATCTTTGTACTTCATTCTATCCTTGATGAAGTGTGAGGCCAGAAATCAAGAGAGCCCTTAGGAAATTCTCTGTGAGATAAACGAGTTCCATGACCTATACACTGTCCTTACTCTCATTTCTGTTCTGAAATTGCTCTTGCTTATTGAGTGGGAGCATATTTATTTGCAGGTCAGGAACAATCTTGTCTTGTCCAGGAATGCATTAACCATCCCCTGACTTTATGTTAATCAATTTTATTTGCTCAGACTTGTTCAAACTGGATTTCTTTGAGGCACAAATTTTAAATCTGTAGATAGTAAAATTTCCTAGAAATTCAGAAAACTCATTTTTAATATATAAATGTCTAGTTCTACAATAAAACAATTAAAATTTTTTTATTGTACTTGGGTTTTGGCAACACTCAGAGGTATTCAAAGTTTACTCCTGGCAGGGAAACCATATGTGGTGCTGGGAACCCAACCTAGGTAGTCTGTGTGCAAAGCAAAAGTCTTATCGTACTGTCGTTCCAGCCCTAGAACTCAGGTCTTTCAAAAATAATATTCATATTGAAAATTATTACTACCAAATAACACATGTTTAAGAACCACTGCTTTTGAGGAATTTTTAATAGATTCTCCCTTGATATTTCGTCATTTGCTAAAAAAAAGAAATCACTGTCCTTCCATTGTTCATTGATTTGCTCGAGCGGGCCCAGTAATGTCTCCATTGGAGACTTTGTTGTTACTGTGTTTGGAATATTGAATACATCACGGGGAGCTTGCCAGGCTCTGCCGTGTGGGTGAGATACTCTCGGTAGCTTGCTGGACTCTCCGAGAGGGGCAGAGGAATTGAACTCGGGTCGGCCATGTTGGCTGCATGCAAGGCAAAGGCCCTACCACTGTGCTAGCAAAAAAAAGAAAAAGAAATAATAATATTTCTGCACACAGTGTGAAGCATATAACAATAGTAAATTGTTTGTAGTGTAAAGTATATGACAATAGGAAACTGTTAGCAGTGTGAAACATATAACAACAGTAAACTGGGATCAATTTGCACTATTATAGTATGAGGTATCCAATATCCAGGAGTTTGATAAGTCTCTTTTTATCATTAATGAATTATATTGTCATATTTGCAGTGAATTAATTTAATATTAATTTTTAACTTTTAATATTATTCTTTACATTCTTGTAGCGAGTAATCAAGTTAAATTTAAAGAAACATATTAAAAATTCTTTGTAAATATTTTCAAAGGCTAACAACATTCATCCACCTATTTTTGACACTTTTCTTTCATTTTCCATGATTTCTGAATAATTAAATACTGTTAGGTGCTCTGTCAATTCAGGAATTAGAGTTAAAAAAATAAGACTTATTCCTTCACACTAAGGTTTAGATACTCATATTTATTTTTAAGTTTACTTTTTACCTGTGCTTAAGTTAACATCTTGATTCATAAAAGAGTTATGAGGTTTCCAAGGTGTAGATATTATTAGAGCACTTTAGATACAATGATATTTAGGAATTATATACACCACGTTTTAGTAATTTATAAGTCGTGAAAGGGCTGGAGCGATAGCACAGTGGTAGGGCGTTTGCCTTGCACACAGCCAGCCCAGCCAAGCCAGGTTCGATTCCTCTGCCCTTCTCGGAGAGCCCGGCAAGCTACCGAGAGTATCTCGCCCACATGGCAAAGCCTGGCAAGCTCCCCGTGACATATTTGATACGCCAAACACAGTCACAACAAGTCTCACAATGGAGATGTTACTGGGCCGGCTCGAGCAAATCGATGAACAATGGGAGGACAGTGACAGATAAGTTGTGAATCATAAAGGTAAGAGATTTTCAGGTTTTTTACTAAATAATTCGTGGGCAGAAGTGCAATTTGATAAGCTTACAAATATATTTCAAAAGAATATCATAAAGATAAAAGGCAACATAATGGTCACAGTCACGATCCTCCCGTTGTTCATCGATTTGCTCGAGCTGGCCCAGTAACGTCTCCATCATGAGACTTGCTGTTACTGTGTTTGGCATATCAAATACGTCACGGGTAGCTTGCTAGGCTGTGCCATGCGGGCGAGTACTCTCGGTAGCTTGCCGGGCTCTCCAAAGGGGCGGAGGAATCGAACTCGGGTCAGCCATGTTGACCGCTTGTAAGGCAAACGCCCTACTGCTGTGCTATCGCTCCAGCCCAAAAGGCAACAAAAGACCTATTAAAATGCTTTTACAGGCTAATATTATTCATTCACTGACATTAGATAAATTCCTGAGAAACACTCTTATTTGAATATTTTGTGGTCACATGAACTTAATTCCCTTGGTAACCATAGGAACCATGTAAGCTTGTCAAAAGAAAATTCAAGGATTATAAGGTTAACTCTATTAGATGGCAGAGGTGACTTATTAAGTGATTATTATTAGTTTCAACTACTTTTGCTTTGTTGTAGGTTGCAAATGTGATAACATAACCTGATAACAATTGCACTTTGGGATGGATTTGTAATGGTTCCTGAGAGTCAATTTTCAAATTACTAGGAATATTGTGTCCAGCTGGTAATCACACAGGTACTTTCAGTAAATTGAACTAAATACATTCACAAGTAAATAAGTTATATTAAATTCTTAGATAACAATTAATTTAATTTGTTACTTCTTAATTTTACTATTAAGTATGGAAGAGAAAAGAATAATGATGGAGATTAAATTTAAAAGTGCATTTTCTATGTAACCATCATAGAATGAGTGGCATTAAAATGCTTGTGGAGACAGTGTGGTTTGTACTTAAAGATCATTATCCGGTTTGTCAAAGGAAACATTTACACTTCTCAGTGATTGCTATAAAGTTCCAATATATATCTTTCAATGTTTTACTTTCTCTTAGTGTCAAAATAAAACAAATAAAAAAAACCCACCAAAAACATTAAAAGTTTTCTCAGAAAAATCAGTTAAGCATGAAATTTATCACAAGAGTAATGAATATTTTGCGCTATACATCTTTGGTATCAATAGTTCATATTAAACATATGTGTATGTATACACTTTTATGGATATATGAAGTACTACTTTTCTTGATGAGTACTTGTTAAACCTAACTACCTCAGACACAACCATTTTTATATTGTTAAAGTGACAGTTGGTGGCTAGCTGAAATAGCAATTAAATATTTATGGAACATCATCTAGCTCTGGAATTGTAATCTTAAACTAATATACTGCAAGCAAATGAGATGTGTGATTACAACTAAGAACTTTATACTGCATAGAATTGATTTTATATATTCTACTGTGTCTAAACTTTTTCTAAGTATGATATATTTCTCATACTGCGGACAAGCCATATTTATCTAAAAATTTGTTTTCTATAATGTTCTGCATATTATCTCATTGATCCACATAAGATTCATGACTAGGTAGGAAACTTGGCTTTCTTAAAAGAAGCTTGTCTGTGGATACTGAGTCTAGCGAGCAACATTTATTCAATGCTGAATAGTTCTGGCTTGCTAGAGTGGAGAACCAAATTTAGAATTTTCAGTGGACTTAGCATTTAAGACAGTCATTGGCTTTCCAAATAGACTCTCCTTTTCCATTTGAGTGCTATGTGCTTCAGACTTTATTTCACTTACCAGGTAAGAGAAATGCATTGGTTGAAAGTGGTAATGGCAAATGGCATCAGAGAAAGGAGAACTTCAATGTACTTCAGGGAAGGATTTTTCCCTCTCAATGTTCTGAATTCTGAGTGACAGGTTTAAGATTGCTTTTTGCCTTAATTTATGTTGTGAGTTTCTTTTTATGATTATCAATGAGTTTTCACATAAGTATGCAATCATAATAAGAGTCAAACTGCAGCAATTTCCTGACAAGTTATAGAACAATAAAATACTCCAAAATTGGTACCTCACCGAAGACGGTATTTTTCTATCAGAGGTGTGGTGACACCTATAAATCATCTAGGCATTCTTCTTGAAATTCCTTTTCTCACTTAGAGAAACTAAATGCAAATTCATAGAGAAAGTGTTATTCAGAAACAAAACAGATGCAACTTTGGAGAAAAGAAAAGGTCCAGAGGTATTGTAATGTTTGTTATTTAAAAAATAAAATGTTTCTCTGAGTTCTCCTTCCTTTTTCTAGGCTTTACATATAATTTTAAAGATCAAAGAAGTATCAGTAATATTAAGTATAAAGTGCTGGTAATGAATTTTCAAGAAATTTTTTGTTCAAATACATAAATAATTTTCAAGTTTAATATATTTTCTATAAGGTTATAGAATGGGCTTCTGGGTAAAGAGCTAGAATGTATACTTTATGTAGTCAATATCATCAGGTCATCAGAGATTAAGGTAGAAAAATCGGGTATAACCATATGTTCCTTTAATAGTCCTTATTCATTTAACTTTGCTAATCTGTTAAGCTACTGACTATTACCTATAGGTACATTACCAAGGTATAACACAATAAGATCAGGAGTAGACAAATTACATAAAAATTTGTTAGAATCAGAATCTCTAGCCCCAACCTATGTATCATTCTTGCTAATAATGATTAGCTCATAATTACATTTCCTTTTTTCTATTTTTCCTTTTTTTTTTTAAAAAAATTGTAGGTTATGGCCAGTGATGCTTAGGGATCACACTGGAATAAGTAGCATGCAAGGCAAGGGCCTTAACCATGGTATTCCCTCTAGTCCTAATATTTTTAATCTTTGTTTTTTCCTTAGACACTAGCCAGAGAAAAGTCTCTGACACAGGGCTCTTATGATTTCGGTCAAAAGTTTTCAGCTGGAGTCTATGTATCAGGAAGGGGTTTGGGGACCCCAGAATATTCCAAGTGAATCACATAACTAGGGGCTCACAGCACAAAACAAGGGGTCAGTAGGAAGACAGGGGGCACGGCAGGAAGGAAATTAAGTCACAAAGGAACCATGTTCAGAAGATGATTGAGAAAAACTGGTTTAGGCCACTAAGATTACAACTCTTTCTTTCTTTCTTCTTTCTTTCTTTCTTTCTTTCTTTCTTTCTTTCTTTCTTTCTTTCTTTCTTTTCTTTTCTTTTTCTTTCTTTCATTATTTTATTTTGGTCATGGTCATGGTCATGGTTCTCCCGTTGTTCATCGATTTGCTCGAGCAGGCCCAGTAACGTCTTCATCGTGAGACTTGTTGTTACTGTGTTAGGCAAATCGAATACATCACGAGTAGCTTGCCAAGATCTGTCATGTGGGCGAGATACTCTCAGTAGCTTGCTGGGCTCTTCGAGAGGGGTGGAGGAATCAAACTCGGGTTGGCCATGTTGGCCGCCTGTAAGGCAAACGCCCTACTGCTGTGCTATCGCTCAGCCATAGTGACATCACTTTTAGATCCTTCGATGTTGGCTCTTCCTATTTTATTTTAATTTTTTTAAATTGTTCTAATTTTTTATTTGATAAGTTAGTTCACAATATTTGATTACATTCAATATTCAAACACTCATCCCACCACCATTACATCTTCCCACCACCAAATTCAGGATGTTTCCATCCCAAGCCCCAATCCTGTCCCAAAACAAAACTGAAGTAATATATTTCATATTATCTGTTATGAAGAACTGCTGAGCATGCTTGCAAAAAAGTGTTCATACAGGAAACAGTGTGAAGATCGTCCTATTTTGGCAGGAGCCATTAAGACATTCTATAGAATATCACTAAGATGATGTTAAAGTTTAGGTGATATGGGCTTTGGTTTATATATCTGAAAATATGTATATATGGATACATATATATATATACATTTCCCTCTAAGATTTGTTGCCTACTATCTGAACCCCATCAAATGTGGTGTGGTAATTATGGGGAATGGGTAGAGAGTGTCTTATGATGTGTTGCTGTCCAATAATATGTTTACTCATACGTGAGGCTTGGCCCGAGCGTGTTGGAGGGGCTTTGAGCATGGCAGTGACAACCCTTTCTTAAAGTTAAAATCCATCTATTCATTTCCACAGGGATTATGCAGAAGGTAGGATGTATTAGTACTCTACCTACCACACTGCACGTGCAGTTGTGAATCTGTAGTGTCAGAATAGGAAAGCCAGCAGGGAGACATACTGGTAAATACAGAAGACTGATGGTGGGGAATGATCAAAATCCTCTATTTCAGTTGTCAAGTAAGCTTTCAGTTTGCTAACGTGAAAGGCAAGGTTTCAACAGGGCACATGGAACAGTCCTAAAACAGACATTAACAGGAAGAAAACAAAGTCCATACTGAGACAAATGTTTTTGAACAGCACTGAAACTCTAGCTGGGGTAGGAAATTCTGTGATTCAGACAAGCAGGGGTAGAGAAGTCTGGAACTGCAAGCTTCCTGAAGTCAATAAGGTGAGAAAGAAGGAACAGCCTATTTCAGAAGGCTGCTCAGAAAGTTTTTTCACAAGGGAGCCAGGTAAGATAGCTATCTAGAGACAAATTTTGCTTACTTCTTGCTTCCTTTTTATTACACAGTGAAGTAAAGGGAACCACACCTCCTTCGAGCAGCAGGCTTTTAAAGAGGGGATGATATATTTGAATTCATCTTTTAGTGATTTTTATAAGATAAAAGACGGCATGGTTTTATCCTGTTCCATTGGGTCAGAAGACAAATGCTGCCATTGCCCGCACACCAGTAATGGATTTTGTTAGGAGATTCATGATAATGATGTTCCAACAATACAGAATAGAGGGGGAGTGCTTTTATCTTTCCTCACACTTTATTATAGGGTAAGAGATTGTGAAATATGAGGCTGACAAAAAATGATAAGTGACACCTCATTTGTCATATTTTATGGGTCGAATATCCTTGGGAAGTTGCTTTTGTCCTTCACACTTCTCACCCTGGTGCACACGGCTTCATGGCCAGGTGAGTAGGAATATTTATATCTTGTCCATGTTACCTTCTTGAATCACAGCTCTTATCTATTAATGGTGCATGTTTCACTCTGGGCTTAGGTTGATCCCATTATATAAATGAATTATTTTACTGCAATTAAAAAAGACACACTCTGCATTAGATTCAGTGAAAAGGATTAGTTAGGTTTTAAGAATTCAAATTGATGATGGTTTTACATGAGAAAGTTTCCATTTTCCTCAAGTTCAAATTTCACCAAAGTATTCATACCAGTAGTTTTCATATTTTAAGTAATGCTTGGAGAAAATATTATCATAAAATAAATAATCAGAAGTAAAAAAATACTGCATGTTCATTATTGCATTTATAAAAATATAAAGAAAAGCTCTTGATAGTGTCTCTCAGACCATATAAAAGAAGAGACTATTCTCAAGAAGTTAAAATTATCACTGTTTTGGATGTAGTGCCTAAAATAAAATTAGAAAAACAATGAGTCCACAATTATACAGATACAATCATAGATGAAATGTTATTGTGGGGAAAAACTGAAATTGATACTGAAAAATGTAAATAAAAATGTAAAAAAAATTAATGTAAATGCTCTGAATTCTCCATATGCTAGATATTTTGGTAAATCATTATGAAGATAATTATTTTTCCTATGTTTTTAAAGTAAAATATCAAGTTCTTAAAACACATTGCTCCATCTTAAAACAATTTAATGAGAGATTTGGACTCTGTTTTAAAATTGACTTCAATATTTCTGGTTTAAAAAAGTCATGTTGTGTTCCTTCTTTACCAAGAGCCTCTGCTGGAGTCTTATTGCTGTGAAAATCTCTTATCAATACTATTTTCTATAGGGTGAGTTCTGAGCTAGTTCTGGTTTTATCTTTACCAGTCAGGGCCAGTGACTCAGAAGCAGACTCCTGAATTTTAGCTTGCAATGTCATTTTAGCTTCTTGAGTGTCTTTTGATAATACAAACACTCTTGATTTTATATTTTTACTTTTTCATATTTTTTTCTATTTTACACATATTACATCATCAAATATTAATCATTATTATCATTTTTATTTTACCTTGTTTTACAATTGTTTATAACACTTTTTGTTATGTTTGTGGTCTGTATGTTTTCTCATTTGTGGTCCATGAAAATAGGATGAATAGTACTTCATTTTTTTTTTTTTAGTATCATGTTTTATTCTTCCAAGAACAAAGCTTGTTATGGAGCATAATTTCAATATCATTGAAAGAGTATACGAAGTACTAACATTTTAGACATCAAAGTTGTGTATGCATAATGAGATTGGTTCCTGAATATTTAAAATTCAGCTCAGAAATATTTAAGAGGAGTGTACAGTGCTAAGTTTAGGACACTTTATAGAACAGATTGACTTTTCAGGGGGAAAGAGTACAGGGTTGGATGCCATTATTTTAAGAAAATAATTAAAAAAGGGCAGGAAAAGAGCTCAGTTTCTGATAAAGCAGATGTTTACAGGAGAAAATGGCAAGTCTGTTCATCTAAAATGAGTAGATAATTAAAAAAAAAGAAATAAGGAGGAGACTAGAAATTTGGGATCATTTAAAAATACCTATGATGTGAGGTCAAGAAAAACGATAAGTATTTTCAAGCTCCAAAGTCATCTACAAGTATTAACAGTACAAAATGTAGTGATAAAACGAGAATGAGAATGGCAGGTGATTAACTTTCCTGGAAATGTTGCTAACAACTTCCTGGAAATGGTGCAGCTCCAGGCTAGATTTCGGGCAAGAAGAGTCTGGTAGACAGGGATTTGGGATGATAAGGGGGAGAGATTGTAAAAAGGAAATTAGCAATTTGTTTTGACCTTACTGTAATTATATAAAAAAAAGAATGAAAGAATTAAGGAGATGTTTGATTAATATTCTCACTTCTACAGAAAGGCAAGTTTATATTGTTCATACCAATAACAACTAAATACATTTGCGGTGAAAGGACCTACCCTTTCTTAAGTTATATACAAAAATAGGTAATTTTGAAAATATAGAACAGTTTAAGATAATTTTTTTAAAAATCAAAGATACACTGCCTTCTTGCTACCAATTCTTTGACTCCTATCTCTTTTGATGTTTAATCAATCCCTTTGCAAAGAAAGGACTTTGTTATTTAAAGAGAAAACATATAGAAACAGGTGAGATAGTACAGTGATTAAGGCAAATTTCTTGTAAGAAGCCAATCCTGGTTTGATTGCTGGAATTTGCTCCAGTCACTCTGGAGCACCAACAAGGGCTGCCCCTGGGTATCATTGGTGTGTTGCATCCAAACTTCCACCAAAATAAATAAAATAAAAGTATGTAGATCTTCAATTCATATAGTTCAAGCCAAGCATATAATCATTTACATCTGAGTCAAGACACTTATCTTCTTTGAAGCTTTGATCAGTGAATCACATCTAGGTTCCCTACTAATCTCTATGATGTTAAGATTGTATTTTCTCTGAAAAATACAAAAATTTTCTCTGAAAATGCAAAAATATTTTTATGCTGAAGGATTAAATCTAAAAATTCAAAACACAGCATGACTCACCCTTTAATCGCTGGGTTGTCCACTCCGTCCCCTTTGCCAACAGTGTGCTTTCTTGCAACACCACCACTACTTTCTGCTTTCTACATATTTTTTATTTTTTTATATTATTTTTATTTATTTATTTATTATTTGCTCTTTGGGTCACAACTGGCAATGCACAGGGGTTACCATGGCTCTGCACTCTGGAGTTACTCTGGGCGGTGCTCAGGGGACCATATGGGATGCCTGGAATCGAACCTGGGTCGGCCGCGTGCAAGGCAAATGCCCTACCCGCTGTGCTATCTCTCCAGCCCCTCTACATAATTTTTTAAATTCATGAAATTACATACATGTTTTTCTCTCAAGTGGATGTACTGCATCACTTAGAAGTTTCTTGTGCTTTCATGAGTATGTAGTATTTTGTCTTGCTGTTGTACTATATATTCAGTATGAAAAATACATAATGTGGAAATGATCAATTATTGTCAGTTGGTTTTCTAAAATATCTTATTTTCTACTACTTGCAATTATAAGCACTGTAAAAATAAAAATTAGGGATTAGTAGAGAGGTCTTAAGGCCTTTCTACAATATTTGGTCAAGTGGGATAGAAGGTACCATGCGTGGACAGTACTGCCTGGGACCTTCAAGGCTATGCCGGAAAGTGGGCACATGTACTTGTATAAATAAAAGTAGAATTGTTGGGTGAAAATGATAAGCATGTGTTGAAGCTTATAAGAAACAACCAAATGTCTGAGAACACTTGTAATGTGTCTGAGAATGTATATGTCCAGTGATGTTTGGTACTGTCAGTTCTTTTAATTTTATCCATGCAAGTGGATGTGCAGTGGAATTTTTCTCTAATTTGCATTTTCCTAATGAATAATCATGCTGAGCATATTTTCATGTACTTATTTATGATCTATATATCTTATTCAATGAAGGTTTTGCTCAAGTTTTTTGCTCATTTGTTGGAGTTATTTTTTTTTTACATAAATCAGCTTTAAAGTATACAGTAAAAAAAAAGAAAAAGTAACAAAAATTTGGTTTTCGATGATTGATTTTCACCTGCTTGCTGTCCCTTTATGTCTGTATTTCTAACCAACTACACTGAATTCACTAACTCTAGGCACTATCTGGTCAATACAATTTTGAGAATTAGAGTTCTAAATAAAATGATAGTCTTCTCACAAATCTGTTTAAATAGATATCTCATTTCTATCGTTAAATTCAAAACTATCTCTAAAGTCCCTCACAACTGTCATAGTCATCATCGGCGTCCCCATCGTCATTGTCGACCTCTTTGTCCTCGACCTCCTTCCTCTTCTTACTCCTCTTCCTCCTTCTTTATGTTCAGAGAACACTCCTGGTAGTGCTCAGGGGACTATACGTGGTGCCAGGGATTAAACCAGGGTGGGTCACGTGCAAGAGAAGCATCCTACCCACTAGTCTACGTCTCTGACCCCATCTTTTTTGTTTGTTTGTTTTTCTGCTAGGTTAGATTCAGCACTGAGCAGTATATTGTAAAATTGACTAAGTAACTACTAATTTTAAAGTCTCACCAAGCCTTTCCAAAATTATCTGCATATTGCACCTTTATTACCTAAGAGTGTTTTGTAATTGCTTTTCTTTTCTCAGTGAAGTCAGCTCAAAATTTAATTTGTTACTTTACTAGTGGTTCAAAATTTATTTCTTACAGTTTCACATTTTTCATATTTGTATGGCATATGGATAGAACATGATAACATAATTTCTTACAAGAAAAACTTCAAATTGCGCATATTGAAACAAGAATAAGACAATCAAATCGACAGTCAATACAATTTTTTTGAGTTTCTAGCTCAGTAACAAATATAAAAGAGTTTGTTCCTAAAATATCATTTCTTTCAACAGATTGAGGCATATATTAGGCACAAACGTCAATCCTCATTACAATGATATGCTGATAGTTCAGTAATCTAACAAAGCATGTACATGTAGAACGTTAAAAAAGAGTATATGTGTATGAATGGAACTTAATTAAAAAAATACTTCTTATACCAATGGAACTACAAGTCAGGGAGAAATTGAAGATTATTTCAATTAATTTGTAACATTTAAATTGTACAGAACATGCAATATCAATGTCAGTCTTTCCAAAGCATTCATTCTTATGATATGCTCTGTTGATTTTGTATAAAAAAATTGAAAGCAATTTTCTTCTTGTATTTCTAAAGAAAAAGCTACTTTCTTTACCTACTTTTAAAGAAATAGCTTCCCCTCATTACTAATTCTCCTCATCTCTATTTTGTTAAGAAATAAAAACCCACATTAGAAAAACTGCTTGAGTTCATGGGTATGACATTATATAACTGAACCCCTATGCATCAATAGATAAGTTCACTTAAATTCTGACTCAGCATTGTCAGTAATCATTTCTTTCCATTCATAAATAAGATGTAAGACATATCATCAGACTATAACATTTTGTAAATGAACTACTCAACAATGTAAATACTAATAAGTATACACAATCAAAATTTACTTTTTTTTATTGAGTCACCGTGATTACAATTACAAGCTTTCAAAATTTACTTCTAATAAGGAAACTGAGTCCTGAAGAGATTTAAAGATTTTCCTGTACCTATTATCTCTGTTCACAAATAAGGAATCTAGGATACTACAATATCTACTTTTATTCTAGAATAGGATGCAAAAGGAACACAACTAATATGTCAGATATGAGTTGTAAAATTTAAATACCTGAATCATATGAGGCATATATTAGTCTATTTTTTAAATTCTTAATATTGTCAGAATGTCTTATCTTCATCATTCTCGTGACTTGTACATTACTCATTGTTCATGACAAATTATATAATTGAAATTTTGAATATTTTCCTGTGTTAAATCATGACTCTTGGGAAATAGCACTGAGTGTAGTCTTATAGTATCGGAAAAATAGTGAAAGATAAACTGATTATTTTATGAAATAAGAGAAACTGTCAGAGTAGGATCTGAAATTTGCTCTTAGTTCCCTGTAATTGCCTAGTGGTAATGCAATGTCTTTAGGGCATTTTTGTGTGCTCATAAAAATAAGACTGTAATACACATAAAATTAATTGTCATTGTATTTAGTATAGATAACTGGAGATTGGACTCATTGGAACAGAAGTGGACATCACATTATAGTGAACAACTAATTATAATCCTTAATATTCATTTTGAGTCTTTTTAACCCATCTTTAAAAGAGAGATAGTATATAGAAACTATGTAAGATATTGTAAGACATTAGTTTTATATTTAGTTTTTTTTTTTAATTAGGTTGGTTTTGGCTTGGGGGCCACATCTGGTGATGCTCAGGACTCTGCATTCAGGGATTACTCCTGGTGGGGCCTAAGAACCACAAGGGGCATCACCCAAATCAACTGCATGCAAAACAATTGCTCTGCCCAGTGTACTATCACTCCAGCCCTCAAATAAGATATTAGTAATAAGCATACTCTAAAGGATACTTAGCAAAATGTTATTTTAAACTGTTTAAGTTGGTACAATTTTTACTTTGCTTGATAGCAACCAACTTCTCGGTTTGTAGAACAAAATCTGCAGTCCAGTTTTAAATTTCAGAACCATATAATCTTTACTTTTCCTTAACTTTGTTTTGAAAATTTTAGTCATGTTTTGAAATAGATGTATTTTTCTCTCTTCTTTCTTAAAATACTTTCCCTTTTTGCTCAATAAACCTCATTTCAAACATATTTTCCTTTCGTTTGATTTTCAGTTATTTACATACTTGCCTTACTGTATGAAATTCTATAAACCATATCAAACTGCTTTTAAAATGAGGCAGGAAATGAATGCAAAGGAGGAATTAATATGAGTATAAAAGGATGCATCTGTTGTTAGTTCCTAAATATTGTATAAACTTGCTTCAATTTAACTCATCTACTCTGATGCACTCATTTTATTTTCTGAAAGATTTATTTTTGGTAATGAGTGCTATGTATTCATATATTTGCTTGGTTATTGCCATAATATTTCTAAGATAGTTAAGAAACTGGTGCCTTCACATTTAGAAAACTTGGCTCTTTAGGATGTGATTCAATGTATAAAAATATCATTGAATTTAGGTAAAATAATATTTTAAAAGTTCTATGCTCATGGGGTATGCTCAATGAGGTAATCCTATGCCTTAAATATATATTATTTTGCCTAAATATTACTATTCTTGCATAAAACTTAATACTTTTCAAAAACTCATTAAAGATCTTGTGGTTATTAAAAACTAAGACAGATATCCAAATGTATGAATCATAAATATAAATCAATAGAAGACAGGATAAACAGTTCACGGAAGAAATTCTCCAATGTGATGATGTCAATGAACAAGAAAGAGATACTGGGTCCAAAGTAGGAGGTGATCAATCTTAGAGGGAAATACTTTTTTTACAGATATATGTATAAAAGTACACAAGGCTTGACATGATAGTGACCTCTTATGGAAGGAATTAATGGTACTTGGGTGAAATACAACAATCTTCACACTCTTTAATGATACTTCTTTGTAGCATTTTCAGCAGTTTTTCATAACAAACAATGCAGAATATATTATTTCTGCTTTGGGGCAGGGATTGGGGCTCTGGATGGAAACATCTGAAATATGGTGGTAGAAAGGTGTAATGGTGGTGGGATTAGTGTTTGAATATTAAATGTAATCAAATATTGTGAACTACTTTATAAAATAAAATATTAATTAAAAAAGAGATACCCAAAGTCCAGCACTGAAAGTTAAGAAATTGGTGGTAGTGGTGGTGGGCAGGGCACGCGGAGGGTAGAAATCCTTACTGTCTCTCTCCAATGGGATATATTATATTTATTTTTACCTTCTGTTTTCTTGTTAATATATCTTTTCTTAAATTCTATTACCATAAATTTGATGTGGCATGATCTATTTTTACCTATTAGTCTATGATGGCTTCTTTGTTCATGAAAACAAACTCTATAGAAAGATAGCAGATGAAGTTCATTATTTAGTGGTTTTGAAAGGAAAGGAATTGATCATTTCCCTTGAACTTTTGGACCTTATTACTTATTAGTAGGTTGATGTGAATGAGACATTTTCAAAATGATGACCTTTTCCTTCAAAGAGTAACTTTTGACAAAACATAGTGATTCACATATAGACCGTATTATAGAATACGTACAATGTTTCATATATTTCCTAAATATTAAGAAATTCAAATTTCACATACAAAAATTTCTGTATAGTATAAATCTTCAACATTTTTATTGTGAAACATTGTTTTCAATTAATTTTACTTTGTACTAGTCAAAATACTGAATTTGGGACTGAGAATTTTCTTTACAGGCACCTTGTCACTAAAGAAATGACAGAGAAAAAGTCTATAAACACTCCAATATATGCTTCCAGAAATCATATTTTCAAATTTTATTCTTTAACATGATTAAAAATGAGTGCAATTTATAGCTACCTATTATCACATGGGAGAATTAAATAAAAGGTTATAGTTCCCCCAATAATATTTAAATTTAAAGTTATAGCCCCTTCCTGCTACAGTCGCTACTAACTGAAAACCAAAAGTAAGATTTTGTTTTTTTACATTGTGTTAGAAGAGGCAAAAATAGGTCACTTATTTCCATGGTTTCTGTCAAATGATTAAACATAATTATTTCAAAACAAATTTAATATAAGAGAAAGGGATGCCACTGTTATAAATGTAATAACATCCCTCGAAAACTATTCACATTCAAATTTTAAGTACCTATAAATATATGATTACACATATAAGAAAGAAGATTTTTCATGTATAAGTCAATTAATAAAGGTTGGGATATAAAACAGTGGGTGAGCAATTGTTTTGCATGTGTGGACCCTGACTTCAATCTCTGGCTACTTAATTAAGACTTGTGATGGCAAGATTATTCTGATTTGTCTTTGTGGGTTCAGCATAACCAATTATTCATTGTGGACAATGAAAAGGATTAAGTTCAGGGAAATGCATTGATAAGTGCAGATGTCAGAGAGATACACAGATAGAGATATGAAAATGCTATACTGCTGACTCTGAAGAAAAGTAGGGAGAAGTTAAGGAAAACCTTAGGAGCTAGAAAAGTTAAGGAAAGGCATCTTTTGATGGAAAATTGAGAAGTTAATTCTGGTAACATTGCTTTAAAAATTCCTATCACCCACAAATCTAGGGTAATAACTTTTTAAATATATATGTATATATATATATATTGCTTTTTGAGTCATACCTGGTGGTGCTCAGGGCTTACTTCCTCCTGGCTATGTGCTCAGGGTTTCCTCCTAGCTGGACTTGGGGACCATATGTGGTGTCAGGGATCAAACTGAGTCAGCATCTAGAAAAGTAAGCATGCTACCCTCTGTACTATCTGTCTGGACCTTTCTTTAATTTCCTTCAGAAATGATTTATAATTTTCACTAAATGAGTGTTTTACCTCTTTTTAAAAGATCTATTCCTAGATATTTGAGTTAGGTATGATTGTTAATGAGAGAGTAAAAAAAATTCTCTTCTATGGGCCCAAACCAATAATACAACAGTTAGGGCATTGCCTTACTAAAGACAAACCCTTACCCAGGTTTGATCCCCATAATTATATATGGTCCCCAAGTTCCACCAGGAGTTAGCCCTGAGCACAAAGTGAAAGTAAGTCCTGAGCACTTTCACATGTGGCCCAAAAATAAATGCAAAAAAGGTATTAAAAAAAGGACTTTGATACCATATAAGAATGTTTACACATAAGAATGCAAGAGCTCGGGGCTGGAGCGATAGCACAGTGGGTAGGACATTGCCTTGCATGCGGCCCACCTGAGTTCTATACCCGGCATCCTATATAGTCCCGTGAGCACTGCCAGGAGTATTTACTGAGTGCAAAGCCAGGAGTAAGTAACCCCTGAGCACCGCTGGGTGTGACTCAAAAAGCAAAAAAAAAAAAAAAAAAAAAAAAAAAAAAAAAGAATGCAACAGCTCTACTATGAGGATTGGTTTTGCAACCTGAACTTTATAAGTTATGCTTTTAGAAACTTTGTTAGATTATTTGGAAAGGACTTCCATAATTATGATATATAGTAGCAGTAGAAGTGAACATCTGGGAAAGAGACAAAAAAATGAGGCAAAAAAAGGAAAAAAAAAGAAGAAAAAAAGAAAATAGACCCCCTTTTATAACATATACAAAGATAATTCAAAATGGATTAACGATTTGACCTTTTCAAATTTTCAAACCTGTTTCTACAAAATACATTGACAAACATAGATAGGACTCTCCATAATATTGATCTTTATTGATATAACTGCATGGGCAAAGAGAACAGAAGCAGAAATGAACAAATGGGACAATATCAAACTTCAGAACTTCTGCACTTTGAGAAATAACATTTCTTCAAAGACATAAAGATCGCTAACATACTAAACTTCATTTAGTACATGCTAAATGAAATTTAATTATTCATAATCATTGTTTCTTAGCAAATCAAAACAATAAGATATCAGCTCACATCAGCAATAACAGTGTATTTCAAAAAATAACAATAAGTAACAAAAATTGCTGGTGGGATGTGGTGAAAAATAAATTATCATTCACTGAAGATGGGACTCTGGACTGGTTTAGATTCTTTAGGAAATATTTGGAAAATCCTCAAATAATTATAACAGAGGAGCTGGAGATATCGAAGCCCCATGTGGTCTCTCAGCACTGCTAGCTTTGGTCCTGAAGACCTCTGAGCATAGAGAGGGTGGTTCATTCCAGAAAAAAAGGACCCAAGCAATACTGCATTGAACTAGTGACTTGCTAGCTGAATCACCAAGAGGAGCTTCCAACCCTCCTGAGCACTGTGTGGGGGATATGAAAAACTGAACTTCCATATCACCCAGGAATTTCACACCTGGGCATCTTCTCCAAGAGCACAAATACATTCATTTGAAAGGGCATATGCACACCTATGCCCATAGCAGCACTATTTACCATAGGTAGCACTGTAGCACTGTCCTCCCGTTGTTCATCGATTTGCTTGAGCGGGCCCAGTAACATCTCCATTGAGAGACTTGTTACTGTGTTTGGCATATAAATACGTCAGGGTGAGCTTGTCAGACTTTGCCATGCGGGTGAGATGCTCTTGGTAGCTTGTCGGGCTCTCCGAGAGGGGCGGAGGAATAAAACCTGGTCTGACTGGCCACGTGCAAAGCAAACGCCCTACCCGCTGTGCTATCACTCCAGCCCATTTATCATAGGAATGGCTTGGAAAGGATCTTGCAGACCACAGCAAATGTGCGGGTAAAGTTTTGTTTATACACATGATGTATTACTCAGTTATGAGAAATGGGGAAATCTTAGAGTTTACTGCAACTCAGATGGAATTGAAGTACACTAAATAAAGTGACAGAGAGAAAAAGACAAAAATACCAGATGATTTTACTCATACGGGGAGTATAATGAGAGATTAAAAAATCCCCACTGAAAACAAACTCCCAGGCCGGTAGTTTGGAAGGTGTTACAAGTTATTCATATGAGAAGCTATCTCATTGCAGTCTTTTGACTTTGGGTCAGGACCAAGTCATGTACTCATAGGAGCCTTAGATCTTTTCTTAGACAATACTCGTCAGTTCAGATTGCACAATGGAGCTCTCCTTAAAGTCAAGCATTCTTTCTCTTCATCAAATGGAACCCTGAAGACATTCATCTATTATTTGCTACACATATGATATATGTCCACTGTATATTCCTGAACTGTGTGAGGAACATGAAAAATTGAACTTCCATATCACCCTGGAATGTCCAGCATCACCCTCATGAATAGGCTTGAGTTTCTCCCAAAGTACCAAAACATTCACTTTATCTTACATCACCTTTCACTCTGCTGGGCATGAAACTAGATCCCACTTCTCTTTGAAGCTTTCTCTACATCTTATGCAGTTGGGATATGATTCCGAATGTTTATTTGCAAACAAAGACCCCCCACCTCCTTATTTCTCATTTGGTTGTACCTGTGGGTGGTTTTATTTCTTTATGACAGTTCTAACGACATGACAAATAATATTTAGAAGAATATTTACTCACTGTTTAGACTGGGTCAGATATAAGCATGCTTTCTTTTATTGATTGAAAATGAACTACCTCTGATATATAGAATTACTGCAGGTAAAATGTGATACTTTTAATGTGCTAGTACTGCATTTTTCCATTATAGATAAGTTTCTATCATAATATAAATCTAATGTAATATCCCAAGTAAATACAAAATGTATATGTGTTGCTTATTATTTATACCAAAACTCTTACAGTGAAATTTAGGTGGTGGTGGGGGGGTGCGGAATGGAGAGAAGCACACCCAAGCTGCTTAGGGTAACACCTGCGGTGCTAGGGATTGAACCAGGGTGTCCTGCATGTAAAGCATACACCTAGCCTAGTGAGTTGTACCTTCAGCTCCTGCAGCAAAATGATTTTAGGGTTATGGTTTCATTTTAAGTTAATTATGCAAGAGACTAATAACCTTTTAGTGCATCTGCTCTGTAGATGATGCATATTCATATTAACTTTTCAGAATAATTTGTCAATCAAAAATATTTTTATGCTATGACATCATTTCAGTTCAAAACATCACCTCTGATTGACAAGGGTGGGTACTGCAGAACCGAAGAATGAAAAACAGGCTGCTTAAGAGTTTGCCTCTCCTCAGCAAAGCAGATATTCTTCCAGGCAGTTCTCCTAGGCTCCTTTGAACCAAAGTAGATCCTTACTTAATTTTGCATCTTTAACTCATTGTTATGCCCTTTATTTACTACTAGGTTTTTAGGAACAAGTTAAATGTCCAGTGTTATAATAATTATTTTCTCCTCAAACCTGTGACACTCCTCTATATCAGTTTTAAACTTATGCAAGCATCATTCTCATTTTATACTCATTGGTTCACAAAAGATTACTAATTTTTTTGTCCTTATTATTTGCGCAGGGATTCTCTTACCTTCCAATGCTAATGTTCCAAAGTTGCCTAAAAGTGACTTTTTCTGAGATCCTTTCTTGTTAGGAATCAAGAGAGGAAAAAATGAAAAAAAAATATGTTGTTTTCTGTTTCTAAGGCATGATGATACCTTTCCTCAATTACAAAAAATATTTTCTTTCACTTACTGCTCTGTAAAGCTAGACTTAGTGAAAAGAATTTTCACATTTTACTACTATCACTGAAACCAGACTGAAAAGAAACAAGGACTAGTCTCAAAATTATAACTAGCAAAATCCTCTGGGTTTAGTTTATTGGAAAATGTAGAGAATGCTTCTCTGATCTTGCTATTCTCTCAAAAGTCTAAGTAAGATAACATGCAGGTTGAATCCTTATGCCTCAGGGAAAGTTATTGACCACACTGATTCCTGAAGTCTGCAACCTGCCTTTTCTGAAAATAGGCTTTACAATTCTTTTTCAATAGAAACTGATTCTTGGAAAAATGCAAGCAAAATGATTTTCTAGAACATGAGTCCACTATCTTCTAATGTGACAGGATGTCACTAATAAAACTTTTTAATGACCAGCTATCTTATCTCTTAATTGATTGACCCTGTTGAGCTGTAATGCAATAAACATTTGGGTCATACAATCGCATTGTATGTTTACAGATCAACAATAAAGCACTAAAACAAAATTATGTAAATATCCTTTAAATTTATTATGAAGAAATTTCTTTTTATTCATCTGCTCAAGGTTTTATTTGATGAAAAATACATATTAAAATGTTAAAATATATTTAATTTCTAATAATCAGTTTCTTTAGATTGTGCCAATAATTGAATGGTTATCATATAATTTTAACTTCATGACTTATAATACAAGACATATTTGTTCCTTTGCTATTCTGATCAGCAAATTAATAATGCAATTCATCAGACATATATCTTTATGTTCAACAAACGATAATGTTCATAAACTAATATTTGCAATGTGCTTTTTACATTCTACATTGCAAATTCATATTGAATATATAATTCTTTTATAGTTACATAACTGAATCTCCATCATCTGTATAGTTAAGTCCTAACTACTTAATTGGTATCATCTTCTAATGCACATGGCATGCAATTAAATCATTTGAATAACCATTTTAACTGAGGAATAAAACATAATCAGCCAATCCTGATTTGGATGCAATCTTCTATATATGGAATACAGAATCAAACACTAAAAACACAACATTTAAAAATGCATATTGCAATGTACATATTGGTATCTCACAGTGTGGCTGTTGTCAGTTCAGGGGAAAGTTAGAAAAACAAGCCACGGGAAAAGTGTGGAGAAGTGAAAAAAATGACTAGCTGGGGAATTAACAGCACCAAGCTCTTGATAGTTTCTAGTCTGACTCCTCAGAACTTTCTGGGTTTTTTTTTGTGATTTCAACTCTTCCATATCTTTTTTTTTTAAATTTTTATTAGTGAGACACCATGAGGTACAGTTGTAGACTTACAAATTTTGTGCTTGGGTTTCAATTATACAATGATCAAATATCCATGCCTCCACAGTGCCCATTTCCCACCACCCATGGATCCCAGTATTCCTCCCACCACCCATCCCTCCCATCCCACCCTGTTTCTATGGCAGGGCATTCCCCTTTGTTCTCTTTCTCCTTTTGGATGTTGTGGTTTGCAAAAGAGGCATTGAGTGGCAATCATGTTTGGTCTATAGTCTACTTTCAGCATGCTTCTCCCATCCTGAGAGGATTCTCCTCAGAACTTTTTGACCTTAAAACTAAGTACTGAAATTTCTCTAAAATGACACCTTATTCACAGAACCCTTGGAGGACTGATTGCTGTGGTGTAGATAAACAACTCACTCAGTGTCTGACATATAGGGGGTCTTAAGTAAATTTCATTCCTTCTCCCTGTGTATGCAAGAAACCAGCCCAAAGGGAATTAAGAGATGGCCTCAAAATTAAAACCGGCAAACTCAGTCTGTTGAGAACAGATGTTTTTCTTATCTTCTTTTTCTCCCAAATGCGTGAACAAGGAAGATAGCTTGGAAATCAATCCCATATGACTCACAGAACCAGTATTACAAGGGATTTTACCGACCACTCTCATGCCCGATGGTCATAAAATTACCTTTCCTGGATATGTATTATCCTATTTCCTCCCCCCCCCCCCCCCAGATATATAAGCTATTTCTCTCCTGACAGTCTGGGAAAGCTGGTTGTCTAGAAGGTGAGAGCACTGCTTTCTAAACCACAGGAATGTTTCTTCATAAAGTCCATTCTCAACCCACTACTTCTCTCTTGGTTGAGCCCTCCAATGCCAATAGAATCAGACCTTCATGATTATGTGCATTCCTCACTTTATTTTCTTTTTCAATTAGGAGAAGTTAAAAAAAGCTTTCTCTAAACAGAAAGCAGATAAGGCGAAATGTCATGTCAATCTAAAAATGTAAGTTACCATGGCAATGCAAATATCATCTACTATTTTCACCAGTTATGTAGTAACAGGAAGGCATGCTCAAAGGCATTTAGAAAACAGCATTTGCAAAATTCTCAAATGTTATGATCATTGGTAGTTTTATAAAATCCATTCTTTACTGAAGAAAAAATCCAGTCCAAGTTCTGTAATTTTCCTAGACTAACGAGAGAAAAAAATATAAATTATAGGGGAAAAAATTATCAACCTTTAAGAAACTGCCCCTTTCTTCTCTCTTGAAACATACTCAGGATATTTTACAGCTGTAAAAGTTAATTCGGTGTCAGTGATAGAGTGAAATCAGGAGGTGAAAAAATGTTCACACATTGAAATTAAATATTCCATATCCTTTCTTAGTAATTATTGAAAAAATGTGTAATGTATATACACTGTTGGGAATAGCTCTTGTGATAAAATGCTTATGAAATGCTTTGTACTAAATTTCAGTAACTAATAAATTGAGTTGCAGTTACAGAGCAGAGTATTGATGATTTAAGCTGACATCAATATGTTAGATGTGCATTTCTTGTCTTCCTACTTTTTGATTAGAGAAAATTTATACTCCTTATGCATACTATATCTTTTAGGCAATATTTATTCCCTAATTGATTTTCAAGTTTTGTTCCTAAAATATTGATGTTTCTAAAAAAGAAAATTTTGAAAAATTTTATTGCACTGCACTGTAGCACTGCACTGTCCTCCCGTTGTTCATCGATTTGCTCGAGCCGGCCCAGTAACGTCTCCATTGTGAGACTTGTTGTTACTGTGTTTGGCGTCTTTGCCGGGCGGGCGATATACTCTCAGTAGCTTGCCAGGCTCTCCAAGAGGGGCAGAGGAATTGAACCTGGGTCCACCAGGCCAGCCGCATGCAAGGCAAACGCCCTACTGCAGTGCTACTATATAAGTTTCAAAAATACATTTTCTTTTTTTTTTTAAATTTTATTGAATCACTGTGAGATAGTTACAAGCTTTCATGTTTGGGTTACAATCACACAATGATTAAATACCCTCCCTCCACCGGTGCACATTCCCCACCACCAACATCCCCGGTATACCTCCCCGTTTCCCACCCTCCACCTGCCTCCAAGGCAGACAATATTTCCCATACTCTCTATTTTTGGGCATTATGGTTTGCAATACAGACACTGAGGTTATCATGTTTGGTCCTTTATCTACTTTCTGCACACATCTCCCATCCTGACCAGTTCCTCAAGCCATCATTTTCTTAGTGATCCCTTTTCTATTCCAGCTGCCTTCTCCCCTTTGCTCATGAGGCAGGCTTCCAGCTATGGAGCAATCCTCTTGTCCTGTGTATCTACTATCCTTAGGTGTCAGCCTCATATTATGTTCTTTTATACTCCACAAACGAATGCAGTCCTTTTCAGGATAAAAGTACACTTTTAAAAATCTCTTAAATGATAAATAATAAAGAGGACACTGTAAAAGTATTACACAAATAAAAAAAGGATAGAAATTCTATAAAAATCCACAAATATACAGTCCATATATAAGCAAACAAAAATGGCTATAAAAGTATGATAATATTTAATGAGACTTAAACTGGATGGTAAAATATGATTTTTAATTCTTTTATGCATATTTTCTAGATTTTTATTACTGTCACTGTCACTGTCCTCCCGTTGGGGCCCAGTAACATCTCCATTGGAGACTTTGTTGTTACTGTGTTTGGCATATCGAATACGTCACGGGTAGCTTGCCAGGCTCTGCTGTGCGGGCAAGATACTCTTGGTAGCTTGCCAGGCTCTCCGAGAGGGGCGGAGGAATTGAACTCGAGTTGAACATGTTGGCTGCGTGCAAGGCAAACGCTCTACTGCTATGCTATCGCTCCAGCCCAGATTTTTATTACATTCAATACATTTATATTCATGTATTCATATACATATATATTTTCTTACTTCCAGCTTTCCGTATTTTTAAATGTAGGAAACAATTAACAAATCCTTATTAATGTTAAGCATAACATTTCAAGCATATTATGTTACCACACCAAACCTATCAGCAAAGTGCCTGTTGAACAGTTTTCTGTTACTCCCAGTTTTTATTAATGTCACTTTTATAATTTGTATTAATTTTTCTCCATGCAACATTTTGGGCATTGCAGAACTGGTAATTTGATAATTTCACTGACTTTCTTGAACTTCATGTGATAGTTCTTTGGGTTCATTGGGTTTTTAAGCATAACTATCATTTTTAAATATAGGATTTTTAATTATTTTTTTTAATTCTACTGGTCTTTTAAAAAATCTTATATACCTCCCTTTTGAAATTTCTATTTTAACTTTTTCAACATATTATAAAAATTTTAATATTCTGTTCCTGAGAATTCTGTCATAATCTACTCTCTTTTATTTTTTATTTTTAAATTGGAAGTCTGTAGAGGTCTTGATTGAAAGTATATGCTTTAAAAGATGATGTGTATTTGCACTTTTGGAGTCCTACTGCATATCATTTGAATTTGATTCTTGTTTTGAGGTTATTTCTGGATAAATTGTTTAAAGAACAATGAAATAATTAGTTGAAAGAGGGAGAGCCAGGAAGTAAGAGAAAGAGAGAGAATGAGATGAGACACTTCAGGAGAGCATAAAGGGAGAAAAGAAAACAAACTACCCAAAGAAGAAGAATTATCAACAAATCTCTAGAATCAGTACTAACAACTGTAGAATTCACCAGAAAAATGAAGGCAACATAAGTGCAACACCTATTATATATAAGTCACTTTCTATGCCTATCATTAATGTTTGTCATTTAATCTTTTCAATGGAAATGCTAGATATGTATTATTATATTATTTAAGTCATATACTTGAATGAAAAAAATGCTGCATTGTTCCATAGAGCAGTGATTGACCTCCAGTAGTTAAATTACAATGATTAAAGTTTAACTCGATTTATTCCCTTATTTTTACTAGTAATAATGAATATCTTCAATAGCTAAATATAAGTGGTATTTACAATTTTAGATATCACAGATGGAACATATCTATTATCATGAAACTTCTAAAGGATAATGCTTACACACCTACATAGCTAACACTTTTATTAAAACATTATCTCAATGGTCCTCAAATTCCAAGTTTCACTTATAAAATCATACTTCAGCATTCCTGCAAAATGTTCAATGTATTCAGTGAATTTTATGTTGTTCAATGTACAAAGCAAAGTTGAGTATATTTCAATAAGTACAAATAATAAAAAAGCATTTAATTCTTAGCCATAGCATGCAAGTATGGACAGAACTATTCATAAGCTTAAATCAACCAAGAACTAATAATAAAAAAAATCCAAATTAACACAACTATAAACATTTAGTATTTCTTAACTAGATTCTGGATATTTATAGGTTTTTAAAGCAGAGAATCTTATTAAGCTTAAAAATAACACTATGATCATTAAGGGTAGTAATTTCTAATGTGTTACTTGTTTTGTTTTGTTTTTGAGCTAGGCCTGGCAGTTTTCAGGGTTTACTCTTGAACAGGGACTACTCCTGGCAGTACTCAGGGAATAATATATAATGCCAGGAATCAAAGTGGGGACAATCACAAGAAAAATCAAGCTCCTTAAATGTTTTACTATCTCTCTGGTCCCATGTGTAAAAAAAAGTTTTTTGGCTTTTTTGGGTCACACCTGGCAATGTACAGGGGTTATTCCTGGCTTTGCACTCAGGAATTACTCCTGGCAGTGCTTGGGGTACCATATGGGATGCTGGGAATTGAATCCAGGTTTGCTGCGTGCAAGGCAAACACCCTACATGCTGTGCTAACGCTCCAGCCCCCATGTGTAAAATTTTAATTTTCATAAAATCTTCTTACTTTTATATGATTGTTTTCTTATTTATGATGCAGATTCCTTTTCCTATAATATTCTTTTCCACTGGTGCCTATTTTATTAAAAACCCAACCTATTACCCCCAAGAATTTTTCCATTTGGCTACTGTATCTTAAACACAAATCACCAGGAGTCATATAATCACCATTTTCTTATGCCCTCTCAGTTATCATATACCCAGAGAATTCAGGGGATAATAAAATGATACATCAACATAATTTTAGACTGTATTATATGATAAAATGTTTCTGACCTCCCATTCATAACATATAAGCAAGAAACATCAAAGCAGCATTTAGTATTGAGGCTTTAAATAAAATCACAATAAGTTTTAAAAATAAGTTTTCCTTTTAAGCTTTTAAAAATAAGCTTTATTTTTAAGATGATTTTTCATAAAATCCTCAGACTCAGATTGCCAAATATTTCAAAATGAAATTGCAAATCTGTAAAGTGAAAATATTATTATGCAGTTTCTATCAGGGCAAGGGCACTGGCCAGGATATTTTCAACCTCTCTAAGCTCCAAGGAACAAAGTGAGTTTTCATATCAGCAAGTAAACAAATAATAACTGTGAAGTGTTCAAGATGTCTCTCATGTCAATTACTTTCCTTTCATGTCCTGTGGACTATCTTAATATTCAGTGGGAAAAACACCAGGTTCAAGAAGCACATATGTTTAACTGTTACAGAAGCTTTTGCAGACTTCACAATGGCAATTCATAAAGTATATGAAGACTAGCATTATCTTCCAGAAGAACTAGAGAGAAAACAAAGCCAAAATACCCGTCTTCCTCCCTACAGGACCCCAATTCCCCTTTATCCCAAACCCCAATTCAACTGTGTGGATCAATTCCCCTATTAAGTTCCTTTGTATCTTTGTGACTGTCTTGTTGTGTCTCTTTAAATCTCATGATCCAAAACACAAAATCATTAATATAAAAGGATGTATGCACACCTTTATTCATTGCTGCACTTAGTACAGTAGTCAAGATATGGAAACAACCCAAATGTCCAACTTCAGATGAATGGGTCAAAAAGTTGTGGTATATATACACAATAGAATATTATGCTGCTCTGAGAAAGAAAAATATCATGAAATTTGCAGCAACATGGATGGAACTAGAGGATATTATGCTAAGTGAAGTCAGAATAAAAGGGACAGATACAGGATTATCTCTCTCATGCTACAATTTTTAAAGGGATTAAAGAAGACTTATATATTTTAATCATTTACTAATAAATAGAAAGATGAAAGATTATATTTTGTGTTTAGCTGCAATTCATAAGTTTTTGGTCTTGTGAAGAATTAAAATGGATTATTGGTTATCGCCTAAAGTATATATAAGTATAGATTGTCATACTTTATTTACCACTTCCTATAAAGTGTCCCTGAAATCTATCTATTGTTTCTATATTCTCTACTTAAACATATTTAAAAATACTTTAATATTTTCAGTTGTACCACTTAACATGAACTATTAGCAGTGATTTTGAAAACATTTAATATGATTAATGTATGACAAAGTTGGTGAGGTATACTAATGTCTCTCTCTCCCTCTCTCTCTCTCTCTCAGTCTCCCTCTCTCTCTCTCTTTCTCTCTCTGTCTCTCTGTCTCTCTTCTTTATCTTTCTGGGCCGCCAGAACAATGCTCCTTTTTAGAGGATTACTCAGATCTCTTGCAGTGCTTCAAGCCTCAAACCCACATTAGGCAATTATCAGCAGACCATGTGGGTTTTAGGTATTGAATCAGGGTTGTCCACACTCACCTTAGGTTCTGTACTGTCCTTCAGACTCTGGTATACCACTGCTCTTAGGTTGGAACACAATGAAATTTTACATGTGTTTATACGTGTGTGTATACCTAGTTCAAAATACAATTTGTTGGAACTGGAATATGCTTGCTATTACCATTTTCAAGTTAACCCTGTTTTCTATATCAACTACCCTACACTAATCTTCCCATCTTTCAAATTTCATGCAATTGCATATGAACTATAATAATTAGCATGATTATTTGCAAATCAGGGATTTCTGCAATCAAATGAAGTTGCTTCACTCTCAAGAACAAATAATTAGCAAATTTCATGACTTCATCTCTCCTAACAACTGCATAGTATTCCATTGTGTAGATGCACCAAAATTTCTTTAACCAGACATCTGTTCTAGAGCACTTGGATTGTTTTCAGAAATTGGCTACTGTGAACAGAGCTGCAACGAACATATAGATACAGATGGAGAGTATCACGCTAAGTCAAATGAGTCTGAAAGAGAGGGACAGACATAGAAGGACTGCACAGTATGTATAATTCTCAAAGAAAAAGAATTGAGCTTCAATCTGACCCAGCAATTACAATTCTTGGCATCTACTCCAAGGACCTAAAACACTATTTCAAATATATATTTTCATTTCTGTATTTAATGTAGCACTATTAATAATAGCCACGATCTGGAAACAACCCACGTCCAAGAATAGATAACTGTAGAAAGTAATTGTGGTATATCTACAGAATAAAACACTACTTAGCTATAAATAAAGATGAAATTTTGCAATTTTTTGCAACTTGGAAGGAATTAGAGGGTATCATTTTGAGTCATGAAAGGGGCTTCTTTGCAGTCAGAAAAAAAGGGAAAGAATGTTCTTTTTCATATTGGATGTAAAAAAAACATGGTAAGGCAACAACAACAGCCAAAGGCAACAGAAAATAACAGTTCTATAGGATCAAACTTTCTTCTGGGCAGAGGGTGAATCGGAAGGACCTTGGGACATTGATGGAGGGAAGCAGACATTCTGGTGGTGGGACTGTGTAGGATAACACTGTTTTTGTCCTTCCTGCATTGCCTCATGTAGTATAGGTATATTGGATTGCTCCCATCACAGTGCTCCTATTCCTATGTTTATTTGTAACTTCTTTCTTTGTGCTCTGTTGACTTGTAAATATTGTTTTTCTCTTCTCCCTAAGTCGTTTGCATAGTTTATTCAGAGCAATATCCTTTTCTTATGGACAAGAAGACAATATATGTTATGATTTTGTAATGTGACTCTCAGTGATATTTTTCTCCGGGGCATCTATTCTCTCAGCTGCCTTTACTTCCTAGCACCCCCAAAAGCAGGGTCCCGACGAGGAACTGGATGGAACCTGGGCAAGCGGTAAGCTATGTGCTACCCTGGCATAGAGATGGGCCTGGCCAAAGTGCCAGGATGCTTAACTATAAGTTAAGAGCTTGGTTATGGACAATTGCTGTCATGATCCAGAAAAGTAATAACAAGATTTGGATCCTGCAAGCGTTAGGAAAGATTAATCTGGCCTGAGCGCTGTAGCCTGAGTCTGTGGCAAGATGTTCCCAGGAGAGCTGCCCTACAAGCCTCAATGTTGTCTTTTACTGTGTCCATACAAAAATAACCAGTATTAAGATGTTGATAGAGTTATTGGACTGAGGAAAGGAGAAAAACAACTTAGGTATTTTGCCCTTAGGTAGTCAGGAAAGACTTTGGAATATCTTAGATGGTGTTCCCTTTGAACTTGGTGGACCCTCACAAAGGGCTTTCTTAGGTTGATTTTGCTACCTGACTGGGTACAGTGTCAGCCCAGAGTTCTGGGGAGTTGTAGAGACAAGAGAGTTGGAGGAGAGAGAGAGAGAGAGAGAGAGAGAGAGAGAGAGAGAGAGAGAGAGAGAGAGAGAGAGAGAGAGAGAGAGAGAGAGAGAGAGCGCCCAGGCTGCGAGATGGAGCACAGAGAGATGAACGGGAGAAATAGGAGGAGCTGGGAATGAGAGGAGTGTGACACTAGAATAGGAGGCTCAGAGAGACTGAGGCAGGAGTGTGGGGAGAGTGGAATAAACGGCAACTGATCAATCAACCGGCTTGGCCCTCATCTCCTCCTCCGTCTGCCCTATGTTCTGGGGCTGCCCTGGCTGGGGGAGCGGCCCAGGCCCCCCAGAACCTTGGCGGCAAGGGAAACAGCTGTCAGGGCCACACCCTGGCTGCCCTCAAAGAGTTTTTACAGGGTTGTGCCTGAAAGTTGTACACAAGAAATTTACTTTTTATGGGGCTGGACAAATAGCACAGTGGGTGGGATGTTTGCCTTGCACACAGCTAACCGGGGTTGGATTCCCAGCATCCCATATAATCCCCTGAGCACTGCCAGGAATGATTCCTGAATGCAGAGCCAGGAGTTACCCCTGAGCATCACCGGTGTGACCCAAAAAGCTTAAAAAAAAAGAAAAGAAAGAAAGAAATTTACTTATTGTAAATTAAAGTGTCTTAATAAAAAGATAAAACAAAACTAACAGTCCACTACTACACACAGCATTAAAAAATTATAAATACAATGTGGAATGGAGAAACTGATTACAAAATAACACTTTTAAATTTTATTATATGTATAAATAGTACAAAAAAATGCTATGGTGTTATATGTTAACATAGTAGTGTTTGAGAAGGAAGGCCATGAGGAGGCTCTGGGTTTTTATTTTTGGGGGGCCACACCCAGCTGTGCTAAGGGCTGACTACTGGTTCTTTGCTTTAATCATTCCTGAACATGCTTTGGGTTCCAGATATGGTCCTGGGGATCAAATCTGAGTCAGCCTCAAGTCAAGCACTTTACCCACTTGCCTTGGGTAAAATTCTCAGCTCTGAATTTTCAGTTCCTTGACCTGCATGAATGTGTGCTTTTTTTGTGACAATTGATCAATAGCTCACTCTTAAGGGTTCTGCATTTTTCATATGTGCGTTAGACCTTTAACATTGTATCTAAAGAAATAAAATAGGAGTGATGAATTTTTAATAAATAATCAAACTCTTTTCCCCTTTGTTTCCTTACACATATTCCTTGACATAAGTAACCTTCTACATGTGATTTGATTCCCACCAAATAATCAAAATGGAAAAATATGATTTTTTAGATTAATGATAATAATAATAATGGAAAGGAAATTTAAAGTAGCAAAAGAAAAAACATAGAATATGGAAATAAGATTACTCAATGGAATTTGGTATCACAAGAAGAAAATTACCAGCTTCATACTTCAAAGACACAGAAAATTATATTTACCTAATAGAGATATCAAAATTGCAAGAAAAAAGAACATCAAAAAGTAGAAAACTCCAAAAAGCAGGTCAAAGCAATATAAGAGATTTCAGAAAAGCTCATTATATAAAGCTCAGAAAAACTCACCAAAACCAAGAAAAGCAAATAAATGAGTTCTGAAATAAAATTAACAAATAGAAACTAGAGCATAAAGTTTGGAAGAAATAGACGAAGGTTGTGAAGAACTTAAAAAATCATACCAAAAGTTCTAAAGAAAGCGATGGAAACAGAATATGTAGAGAAGGGGACCCAACACTTTATTGGTGGGGATATAAATTGTTACAGATATCACTGAAAGCTGTATGGAGATTCCTTAACTTGAACTGGAGTATTTCAGTTATCTGACTTCTGAATTTTTACCTTCAAATTCAAAACCTCTGAAGAATACAAAACCACTAATAAATGCACTCCAAAGTATTATGTATAATAGCAAATAACTGACAACAATTAAGTTCCCATCAATTGATGAGTGAACAAAATTAAACACACTGAATTCAGTTACAGAAAGTAAAAATCCTACCTTTTCCAACAGTATGATGGATCTAAAATGTATTAAAAGATCAGATGCAAGAAGGCAAATGGAAAATGACATATTGTATTAGTCATATGTGGTAATCAGAGAAAAGAGATTGACTGAATAAAACAATAAAATTTTGTATTATAAGACCAACTAGTGGTTACAAAATGGAGAAAAAATAGCAAGGGGCCTTGGGAGTTGGGATACACATTTGATTTGTTTGTTGATCTCATGTGTTGATTATCAGTGATGCATACCTGAAAATGTAACTGTTGCAATTCAATGATACCTTATTTTTTTAATTGCTGTAGCTGAAGTATTCATGATATAGCTTGTAACTTGCAGTATTTTAGTGGGAGTATTTTAAGGGAACTTCTTTGCTTTAAAGAGATGTTGTTTGAAATTAGAAAACAAACTAAGTATGAACATACATTAGACATGTTCAGTTATTCAGAGAATATCACTAACCAAACTTCTCGGGGCATTTATTGTTGGCTCTACACATATTACTATCAAAATTTTATAAAAGAAAGACATATTTTAAAAACACAGTTCTTTACTCTGGTGAAAATAAGCCAAGAGTCGGAGTGACAGTACAGCCTGTAGGGCGTTTGCCTTGCATGCGGCCAACTCAAGTTCAATTTTTGGCATCCCGTATAGCCCCCCCAAGCACCACCAGGAGTAATTTCTGAGTGTAGATCCAGGAGTAACCCTTGAGTATTGCTGGGTGTGGCCCAAAATGCAAAAGAAAAATAAAAAGACAAAGAAAATAAACTGAATAATTTTTAGATTTCTAGGAGTTTTGTTACAATTAGGTATTATAGTGTTATAGAAAGTCATTATTCTATAACACTCTATTAGGTAAATATTATTGGTGGGGTTATAGAAAGTCATTATTCTGACTATCTTAATACTTATATAGAACTCTTGCACATAGCAGAAATGAATTTTTGTGTCACATTCAAGCAATAAAATGGTACTCATTTACCATTTGACTCACCCCATTAAGCCTAATTTCAATGTGTCTCTTCTGCTTACTACATCTTGAATTCATTAAAATATTCCACTTGGAATTTTTAGAAGAAGTGGTCATTGTAGTTATACATGATTAACAAATAATCATGTATAGAGCATTTTGAATATTTTAAATAATATTTTTCTAGCATAAAATATATACCTAAGAAGCATTTTGAGTGGATCCACTCCATGCTAAATAGAATAAAGATTTTCAATGACATGTAATACTTGATTGAATGTAGTCACCTGAGAAGATTATGTTGTTAGTAAAGAGTTATACAGATTTTTATCTGAAGCTGAAAAACAGTTATTTTTCCTCTACGTAAATGGACTCTTGTAACTCTCTATTTCAAACCCTTGTGGTTTAGGGAAAGTGCAAATTCAGTCTTTAAGTTGCAAAATCAAACGTTTATTTTAGCAAATATATATATATATTATCATATGCTTAAATATAAAATGGCTTCTTTAAAGAACTATTTGAGTTTATTGCTAAACCAAAACAACAAAACAATATTTTAGTTTTGAATAGCTGATTCTTATTTTTTATTTGTTTTTTGACCACACCCAATGACACTCAGGGATTACTCCTGGATCTGCACTTAGAAATCACTTCAGACAGTGCTCAGGAAACAATACGGGATGTGGGGATCAATCCTGCATGCAACACAGAACCTTACCCGCTGTATTATTTCTCTGGCTCCAAAGTGCTGCTGACGCTTAAAACATGCAGTCTGACATGCTTTGATTTATTAGTTCTCACTATGTCTTTTTTTTCCTGGAGAAGTTAATCAAGTCTACTTGATTGAGAAAAAAAAATGTATCATTGAAAAGCACTTGTGTTGAACTAAAGTCATAGTGACACAATCTGTTAAAAACAAAAAAACTCATTAAAGATCTACAACAGTACTTACCCATAAATATAATTACTCATGAATAAAAACTTACCATAAATATTGGAAATTTTCAACACTACATAGGTAACATCTAGAGATACAGTACTCTTTGGAAGTAAAAATTGAAATAGCTAAAAAGATACATTTTTCCTTTGGATTCAGTGTTTATAGCACTGGCCATTTAAAAGTGGATCCCAGACCAATACAATCAGGATCACCATGGGAAGATAGAGTAAAACAAATTTTCATGTTCAACCACAGACTTCTTCGTTATGGGAGGTTTACTGGGGATCAATAATCTATTTTTCAACTTTCTTTGTCTTCTTTTTTTTCGCTTTTTGGGGTTACACCTGTCGATGCACAGGGGTTACTCCTGGCTCTGCACTCAGGAATTACTCCTGGTGGCGCTCAGGGGACCATATTGGAAGCTGGAAATCCAACCCGGGTTGGCCGTGTGCAAGGAAAACACCCTACCCACTGTGCTATTGTTCGAGCCCATATTTTTCCAATTTCTTTAGAAGTTTTGTGATGTACTCCAAAGTTTGATAAGCACCATTGATTGGAAATGTTGAACAAACTTTTGGATATGGAACTATCCAGAAGAAAAATCATGGTCAAAAATTAAACTTTCATTGAAATTTAGCAATAATCATCAAATTGGATTAATCCAATTAATGCTTTTCTCTTTTGTCACCTCTTGTGAGGAAAATAGAAGAGGTTTATCTTCCAAAGAAGTACAACTGCAACATAACATTCCATGCAAAATTGAACTAGTCATTTATATAGTAGAAATCTAAAGTTTGCACTAATTTCTACTATAGTCAATATAGAAAAATGTAGAAATAACTTATTTGCAGATCACCACTTTTTCATACATTACCTTTGGTGCTTTCTATATCTTAATTTTTTTTTCTTTTTGGGTGACACCCGGCAATGCACAGATGTTACTCCTGGCTCTGCATTCAGGAATTACTCCTGGTAGTGCTCAAGGGACTATAAGGGATGCTGGGAATTGAACCCTGGTAGGCCGCAAGCAAGTCAAACACCCTACCCCCTGTGCTATCACTACAGCCCAGGTAATGAATAAAAAAAACTTTCTAAAATATGTAAATACAATTAAACTTAAAAAACAAAGCTATACTGCAAAGAAATATTTGAAATAGAAATCTTATTTATTTGTATTTTAAATATTTTTTATCGAGGCATCATTATTTACAAAGATACTGAGTTGAGTGTCTGCATAGTTTTCTAACCGCAAGCCCACCACCAGTGTCAACTTTCCTTACCCAATTCGCCTTCCTCCCACCCCAAGCTACCTGTTTGACAGACACAGTTTTCAATTTGGATATCACAATTTCAGTTTTGTCAGTTCTCTGGTTCAGATGCAGAGCTATACTATAAATATGCATCAACAATATACACAAGCCCTTACTTCTACATCCTGATTGACCCTTAATTGAATCAATGCCCATGTTACCTTGAGATTTCTTACTGCACAGAGTAGCTGCATGAAAAGTTTTGTCAAATTTCATTTAATATTTCATAATTGGAAAATACATGCACGAGACCATCAAATTAAAAAAAAAGCCATTATGCTCCAAATTTTCTCTATGCTGATTGTCTGTCTGATACTCTCATTTTATTTTTCAGTTGGTCTCACAGTTTGGGTGAGTGGAAAGAATGGGAGGAAAGAAAACATGAATGATAACGCCTATAAATTCGGAATGAAAACAAACTAAAATTGACCATAGAACGCAAATCTGACAGCCATAAATATAAACCTGGAGTGCGCAGAAAGTTGATACAATCGGCATGGTGTTGTTTTGTACATAGCCAACTCAGGTTTGATTCCAAGCACCTTTGTGTTCTTCTGAGTCCCACAAGGAGGAGTCCCTCAAACCAGAGACAGGAGTGACCCCTGAGCACTGCCAGGTGTGGACTCCAAACAAACAACAAAGACCTGGAGCCCTGTCTCAAACCATGCATGAAAGTTAATTCAAAAGAGATTAAACCTCTCAATGTTAGTTAGACCCGAATCTATACAGCACAGGCAAAATTCTCCATGATATTTACTTCAAAGACATCTCCAATGACTGAATATCACTGGCAAAGAAAGCAGAAAAAAATTAATAAATGAGATTACATCCAGCTAAGAAGCTTCTGCACTGTGAAAAAATGATGCTTAGATAACTAGAAACCCCACCAAGTGGGAATAAATATTTTCTTGCCACACATCTGACAAAGTGCTAATATACAAGATTTATAAAGCACTCATAAAACATAACAACAACAAAGCACAAAACCCCATTAGAAATTGGGAAAAGGAACTGAATAGCCACTTCCTCAAAGAAGACATGCTTTCAAATCTTAAGTCACATTCTACTTGAGCTTTTAGCAATATTCTGCTAAATAATTTTTCTTCTGCTAATCATCCTTGAATTTCTCTGTAAATAAGCGTTTTATTTATGAGATTATTCTGTTCTCAGATTTCCTCATGACAATGTACAGTCTGCACTATTGCTAACCCATGTTGTGTTACACTTGAATGATACAGAGTTTACTTCCACAAAACTCTCAATATTTAATTATACTTTTAAAAAATTGAATAACAAGAACTGCATTATATTTGTTCATTTTAAAAATATAAATTTTTTCATATAATTAATTTAATGTATAGGCTGGAGCAATATCACAGTGTGTAGGGCATTTGACTTGCACGAGGCCGACCTAGGTTCAATTCCTCACCCCTCTCAGAGAGCCTGGCAAGCTACCAAGAGTATCCCGCCTGCACAGTAAAGCCTGGCAAGCTACCTCTGATGTATTCGATATGCCAAAAATGGCAACAATAAGTCTCACAATGGAGATGTTACTGGTGCCTGCTCGAGCAAATCCATGAGTAATGGGAGGACAGTGCTACAATGCTAATCTTTAGATGTTATATTAAGTAATACATTACATTTCACTGTAGCACTGTTGTTACCGTTTTTGGCATATTGAATACACCATGGAGAGCTTCCCAGGGTCTGCCATGTGGGCGAGATACTCTCGGTAGCTTGCCAGGCTCTCTGAGAGAGATGAGGACTTGAACCAAGGTTGGCTGCGTGCAAGACAAATGCCCTACCCGCTGTGCTATTGTTCCAGCCCCAATAAAGATTATGATTAATGTTTTAAATAATGTCTGTTGAAAATGTACCTACACAATGATTAAATTAACTACAAAAGCACATATATTAGAAGTAGTAAAACATAAAACATAGTCACTTATTTTTTAAATTTATATATAACAATAAGAGTATTTTCCATATTACATCTTATTTATGAGGAGCAATATATCATAATGTAATAGAAATTGAGATAAGCTAAGTCAGAAAACATGGTCCATTTCTGTTTAAAACTCATATATTTTGTGACTTTGGACATGCATTTTATTTTCTATTTTAACTTTCTTGTCTGTAGAAACCAAGTAATCAACACACTAGAAATGTAAAATATTATTATATATGCAAGTAAAGTAATTTAATTTTAATTTTAAAATTTATTTGATGCTGGAGTGATAGCACAGCAGTAGGGCATTTGCCTTGCAAGCGGTCAACATGGCCGACCCGTGTTCGATTCCTCCGCCCCTCTCAGAGAGCCCAGCAAGCTACTGAGAGTATCTCGCCCACACGGCAGAGCCTGGCAAGCTACCCGTGATGTATTCGTATGCCAAACACAGGAACAAAAGTCTCCAATGGAGGCGTTACTGGGCCCGCTCGAGCAAATTGATGAACAACGGGAAGACCGTGACATAATTTGGGGAACTTGGGCCACAGTCAGTGGTGCCCAAGGCTTACTCCTGGCTCCGTGCTCAGAGACCATTTCCGGTGGTGCTTGGTGAAGCACATGGAGCACACATGGCCTTGGCAGGTGATAAAAAAATAGTCAGTCAACATATGAGGCAAGTACATTAGCCCTGTACTATATCTCTGGCATTAAAAATATTTTTTTAAAAAAATCACATACCATAACTTGTCAGTACAGTTTTAAAGTATTTCAATAAAACTAAATTAATTAAAGTATGGAGGTTTGAAGATTGTTCACTCTCTCTCTCTCTCTCTCTCTCACTCTCTCTCTCTTTCTCGCTCTGCAGAAATAAAGTAAGAATACCTTTATGTGGAAAGTTTTCAGCATCACCTTTTGGGAAGGTACAGCATAATGAAAAAGTCACCATTACTTTGTCAGTAGGACCAGATGTTTTCAATTTCATCCACACATATTCATACTTTAAAATAAATGTTTGGGACCAGAAAAATAGAATAGGGGTTAAGGCCCTGCCCCCTCCCAATCCTGGTTCTACCCCCTGGCACTGCATATTTTTCCTTGAGTACCAAGTACTAACAGTAGTCTCTCATGAATACAGAACCAAGAATAGCTCATGAGACTCGCACGGAGCAGTCCTTAAAACAAAAACATACATAAAAGAAATATTTGGCCTGGTTTTCTAGAAAGTAAGATATGGATAGCAACAGTATTATGAAGTTCAAATTTGCATTCTACTTTAAATCGTGCATAACACATGGGGATGCATATTTATCTTCACAACTGAAGTTTGAAAAAGTTTGCATATTTGGTTCAATTTAACAGTTGTCATGACTTTCCTATTTAAACAAACTCTATCATCTCCCAAATAGCATGGTGCACACATTTGCTTCAAAAATGTCAAAAGATTTGGTGTTACTTAAATTTTCTAAGAATGCTAAATAGATTTTAATGTTGCTCCATATACATTATATAAAATAATAACATATTCTAAGAGATATCCTAGATAAGTAACCAGTTCTTCTCCCATAGAAATTTGTGGGAATTATCAGTCTTGTTCCAAAAAGAGGAAAAAGGAACTAGCTGAAAATGAAAATAGCATATATCCCTTTGAATCATTTTAACTCTCTTCAGATTTACTTTTTATGACTGTAAAAAAAGTAAATACTATGATCAAGTACTCTGTTTACATTACAGAGTGCACATGGATAACAAAGTAGTAAGCACTTTTTCCACAGGTGGTCAGAAATACATTATTTTAGCAACCATATTGCACTGAGTTACCTCATTTGGATTAAATGAACAATACAATGATCCTTCTCAAAAGAGTCTGGAGCTTATGCAATAGCACTAGAAAAGCAAGAGGATGTCAGTGGGACTAGATGTTTTCAATTTCATCTAAACTGTCAGTCATTAAGGCATTAAAAACTTGGCTGAGAATACAATCTTTAGTTGATCAAAAAGCAGATTACTTTTTACATAGTACTTTGTTATAGATCTTCACCTTTTATGATATTGATAGATTCTGTTTTGACTGAATGCAAGGCAGACACCCTACCCACTTTTCTATTGCTCTGGACTCCAAATTTCCCTTCTTGATTAGACAACATAAGAAAAGGTCCTGGGGCTGGAGTGATAGCACAGTGGGTCAGGCATTTACCTTGCACATGACAGACCCAGGTTTGATTTCCAGAATCCCATATGGTCCTCGAGCACTGTCAGGAGTAATTCCTGAGTATAAACCCAGGAGCATCCCCTGTGCACCCCCGGTGTGACCCAAAAAGAAAAAAAAAGGAAAGGTCCTTAACGATGCAGTAATAGAATACATTAGATGATAGTATCATTTTATATATAATTAATAATTTTTCATTAGTTTCTAATGAAACTTATCTAGAGATCTAATGAGCTTCATCAAATGATTCATGAGGTGTGTAATATCTCATCCAACAAGTAGATGGGTCTAAACAGAGTAATAGGAAATGACAAGTTTATTTAAGCAGAAAGAGAATGAAACAAGGCTCCTAGTATTACATAACTCATTAATAGTCAACTATAATATATAATTTTTACAAATATGTATGTATTGATTACTGGAAATGAGATCCATTTATTACTGGATTTGGCATATCAATTTGGTCTATTTGGCATAGACCACGGATAGCTTGCCAGGCTCTGCCGTGCGGGTTGGATATTTAAGGATATTTAAGGTATCCTGAAAATTTAGAGAAAAGTAAATGAATAGTCACGCGGCCACAGGCCGCGCGCTCCCGGGAGCTTGTTGTGATAATCTCTGGATCCTGGCCTTTGTTGGGGTTACACGGCAGTTGGAGGGTGTAACTGTCTAGTTACTGACAGGTCCTGTCCCAAACCGTGCAGGCTTGGAGATCTCAGCCCCGGGTCCCACACACCTGGGTTCCTCTGCCAGTTTTGTTATGTCTGAGGCTTATCCAAGTGTGTGGAGAGTGGCCCCAGTAAGGCCTTGGTTGGGGCCTGCAGGTCTTCAGCTGTTGGGCCCTGGCGAGGATAGTCAGACACAGGGTAGGAGACACTGCCTTGTGCTCTCCCGGGAGCTTGTTGTGATAATCTCTGGATCCTGGCCTTTGTTGGATAACTAAAAGGACAAAGAACCTCCAGCTACGAGCACATCTCTTTGATTCCACTATTCTTCCTGCATTAACATATGCCTCAGAGACCTGGACCCTACGAAAACAGGATGAGAACACTATTCGGGTCTCTCAAAGAGGAATCGAAAGAACTATGCTTGGAATATCACGATTCACTCAAATGAGAGATAGAATCCGGAGTTCTGATCTTCGTCAACGCTCAAGAATCAGGGACGCTGTCTCATTTGCCAAGACATCAAAAATCAGATGGGCTGGACAAGTAATGAGGTTTACAGACAACAGCTGGACTAGAGCCATTACTGATTGGATTCCATGAGACATCAAAAGATCACGTGGACGCCCACCTATAAGATGGTCAGACTTCTTCGTCAAGACCCTAAATGATCGGTTTGAGGCTCTACATGTTCCTAAAACGAACAGATACCATTGGGCTACGCTAGCACGCAACCGGGATGAATGGAGACGTTACTGGCACCCGCTCGAATAAATCGATGAATAACGGGGATTAAGTGATAAGTGATTAAAGTATGTATTGATATTATGTATCATGATGGAGAGCCCAGCAAGCTCCTGAGAGTATCTCGCCAGCCAGGCAGAGCCTGGCAAGCTACCAGTGACATATTCGATATGCCAAACACAGTAACAACAAGTCTCATGATGGAGATGTTACTGGGCCCGCTCGAGCAAATCGATGAACAATGGGAGGACCATGACCGTGACCGTGATGTATTCAAAGAAACATTTATTAAATTTTCTAAACATCTTATTTGTGATAAATGATCTTAATTTTTCCTTTTGCAGAAGAGAGTACTAAATCACAAGAAAGGGCCAGTCACTTGCCAACCGTTACAACACTAGTCAAGCTGCAGAACTAAAATTGCAAAGCAAAGGTCTGGTTTCCAAATGATGCTAGATGAGAATTTACAGAGTAGTTTCTATGGAGCAGGGCATGCTACAATACACCGTCCAAATTATTTAATCTTCCTATTAATTTATGATCTGTATTTTTCAAAATAGGAAACCAAGGATTAGAGGACCTTACTAACCTGATCAAATCCACAGTACTTATTTAATGATATGATGACTCATAATTTCTGACTATAAATGTTAATTTGCAATTAATATAGTAAATTGATAATCTGTGACTTAATAATAATTGTAATCTTTTACATTTTTACTGAATGATAAGACCACCAGATTTTCTGACTACAAATTTGTTCACTACTCTTTATTTTAACGCTGTCCATTACTTTCCATTACCCTTTACTCAACTCTGCTCCTTACTTTATCAGTAGCTGTATACTAGTTGTATGGCATGGTATTCCAGAATACAATGGAAATTATCATAGCACCAAAACCAATGGTAGACATGTCTTTTACAATTGATGCCTGGAGAGACAGTATAGCCAGTTGTAGCTTAACTTACACGTGGATGACGTAGGTTTGATCCCTGGCACCATATCTAGTCCCCTGAGCCCCACCAAAGAACACTTCCAAGCACAGAGACAGGGGATAATCCTGGGCACTGCCAGATGTGGTCCCAAAACAAGACTATAATTATACTGCACCCCAAAGGATGAAACAAGAGTCCCCAATTAAACAATCATTCACTGGGCACTGCCAGATGTGTTCCCAAAACAAAACTATAATTACACTGCACCCCCAAAGGATGAAACAAGAATCCCCGATTAAACAACCATTTACTTTGTTACCCTTTAAATCTATTTGGTCTCCTGACTCTCTCTCTCTCTCTCTCTCTCTCTCTCTCTCTCTCTCTATATATATATATATATATATATATATATATATATGCTGGAGCGATTGCACAAGGCTGACCCAGGTTTGATTCCTCCATTGCTCTCAGAGAGCCCGGCAAGCTACCGAGAGTATCATGTCCCCATGACAGAGCCTGGCAAGCTCCCCATGGCATATTCGATATGCCAAAAACGGTAACAACAAGTCTCACAATGGAGACGCTACGAGTGCCCGCTTGAGTAAATCAATGAACAATGGGACGACAGTGTTTTATAACAACAGCGGTAGGGCGTTTGCCTTGCACGGAGCCAACATGGCCGACCCGAGTTCAATTCCTCCGCCCCTCTCGGAGAGCCCGGCAAGCTACCGAGAGTATCTCGCCCACACGGCAGAGCCTGGCAAGCTCCCTGTGACGTATTCGATATGCCAAACACAGTAACAACAAAGTCTCCAATGGAGATGTTACTGGGCCCACTCGAGCAGATATATATGTATGTATATATATATATATATATATATATATATATAGAGAGAGAGAGAGAGAGAGAGAGAGAGAGGAGAGAGAGAACTATTCCTTGGAACATGTGACAAAAGAGGCATCGGTAGTGTCGGTGTCCTTGTCAACACAAACTTGGCCATAAGCATTGATTCATTCAAATGCCTAACAATCCAAATGATGATTACACTTGAATAGATGTGGCTCACTGCCAGCAGTTTCTATGTTCGTTGTCTATGCACCAACATCCAATTATGATGAAGAGAAATTGAGAAGTTCTATATGGAGCTGGAGAAGTTCTATAAGGAAGACCACACCTTCTACAATACCATTGTTGGTGATTTTAATAGCAAGATTGAACCAAGAAGATCAGCCGAAGAACTCCACATTAGGACCCATGACCTAGAATGGAACGAACAAGGTGAGAGACTGAGTTCATCCATAATAACTCACAGTTCCAGAAGGCTGAATCTAAGGCTGAAGGCTGAAGGCTGGAGGTTGGACTTGGGAGTCTCCCGGTGGATGGTTCCACAACAAAACTGACCACATCATTTTCAATTGACGGTTTTGCCTGACCAATGTCGCTGTTGTCCCAAAATTCCAAACTGAATCAGACCACCGTGTCCCTCATGCAAAATTCTACTTCACGAAGCAGGGAGAAAGGGCTGCAAAGTTTTAGAAGAGAACTCTCAGAACGACCACCAACTGGGAGCTCTTGGGCACTATTGTGGCAACATGGGAAGATGCCATTATTGACAACATAGATGAGGAATACGACCCACTGGTTCAGCACCTCCATGATTGTGCAAGGAATGCCAAGAGACATAGCAACAAAAAAAAAAATACCTGTCTTCAAAAACTCTTGAGCTTATTCACCAATGTGACTTGGCGCATGCCTCAGGCAACCTCAAGTGAACATCCAAGCTCGCAAAGCAGTGCAGAGAAGCAATCAAGGAAGACCTCAAAGAGAAAAGAGCAGCAGTGCTGGCAGAAGCAGCAGAAGCTGGTAAAAGCATTTGTAACTCCTACCTGTCCTTCACCAACTACAAGACCAAGATGACTGCCCTCCAATGACCTGATGTATCTATCACATCTTCCAGAAGGGCAATGGAGAAGATTATCCATGACTTCTAGTCGTATCTCTTCAATAGCCACATTCACCTGCCTACATACCAAATTTCACAGGATGGATATGTTGTTCCCAACTTCTCCCTTCCGAAATCCGACACGCCATTTCGTCGATAAAGAAGCGAACAGCACCCAAACCAGACAAGGTCAGACACAAACACCCAAATGCCAGATTTGCCCTCAGTATTCATTAATACACTGGCTCAGGTCTTCACATACTACCTTTCTGAATGCAAGTTTCCGTCCCAATGGAAAACCAGCAGGACCGTACTGCTGTACAAGAAGGGAGACATCCATGGCATTGGCAACTATCAGTCGATCTGCTATTATCTGTTGTTTACAAGCTGTTCACTCGACTCATCCTGATAGGATTGGCAAAACACTAGATGAAGGACAACCATGTGAGCAATCTGGGTTCTGCAATGGATTCAGCACCATCGACCATATCCACATGATAACGAAGCTCATTGAGTTTTCTTGGGAGTTTAAGATGCCTCCCGTCCAACATTCATTGACTTACAGAAGGCCTTTGAATCTATTGAGGCTGAAGCAGTCATCAAAGCCCTAGCCAAACAGGATATTCAAACTCAATACATCAGCATCCTCGTGAGCTGTATTACGGATTCACTATCAGGATCTCACCATTCTACAAAGAAGTGATCATCCATGTCAGGAGAGGAGTTCAGCAGGGTGATACCATTTCACCGAAACTCTTCAGTGCCATCCTTGAGAACATCATGTGACGACTGGAATGGGAAGGAATGGGAGTGAAGATAGACGGCCGTCAACTATACCACCTCCGCTTTACTGATGACATCGTTCTAATAACACCAAACATTAGCCAAGTGGCACAAATGCTGACCGACTTTGACCATTAGTGTGGAAAGGTCAGACTACAGCTGAATCTCACGAAGACAATGTTTATGAGAAACGGTTTCATTCCTGACGTTCCATTTGCTCTAAATGGAACGAACATCTCGAATGCAACAGTTAAGTGTACCTAGTTCGAGAAGTCAACATGACGAATAAATTGGCACCTGAGTTGTGCAGGAGGAAGAGAGAAGCTTGTAATGCCTTTAAGAGTGTCGAAGAAATAGCTAAGAGGATGTAGAACCTCCGGCTCCAGGCACATCTCTTCGATTCCACTGTTCTTTCTGCATTAACTTCAGAGACCTGGGCCCTACAAAAACAGGACGAGAATGCTATTCAGGTCTCCCAAAGAGGAATCGAAAGAGCTGTGCTTGGAGTATCACGCCTCACTCAAATAAGAGAAAGAATCCAGAGTTCTGACCTCCATCAACAGTCAAGAATCAGGGACATTGTCTTGTTTGCCAAGGCGTCAAAAATCAGATGGACTGGACACATAAGGAGATTTGGAGATGACCATTGGGCTAGAGCTGTAATCAACTGGATTCTGCGGGATGTCAAAAGATTGCGTGGTCCCCACCTACGAGCTGGTCAGACTTTTTCCTGAAGACTCTGAACGAGATTTGAGGCTCTTCATGTTCCTAGAACGAGCAGACACCATTGGGCTACACTAGCACGTGACAGGGGCGAATGGAAACATTACAGGTGCCTGTTCAAGCAAATCAATGAGTTATAGGATGTCAAGTGATCAAATGATATATATATATACATATATATACACACATATATGTGTAAACATGCATATATTTGCTGAGGAAAATGCATAATTATTTTTGAGAAAAGTTAATTTGGTGAAATAATTTTAAAATAATTTATATTATATATCTTATTATGTGTTGGAGTGAGTTATATATAGTTGGAAATTACATTTCATGATCTGTTTTATTCTTATTCCCAATTCAAAACTCCTCCAAAGTGTATACACATATACATATACATATATATATATATATTCAATTTGAATTAAAAGCAAAATTTATATGTTGTTCAAGAATTTAGAGACATTTCTATTAGGTACGTGTGTAAATATTTGTAAACCACTTATGTTTTGGGCTGGAGAGATAGTATAGGGGTTATGATGCTTCCCTCGCATGCAACTGACCTTAATGCAGTGAGCACCATCTTGAGCATAGAGCTGGGAGAAGCTCTCAACACCTCTGGCATGCCTTCAATCTACCTCTCTCCATACACAAGAGATACCTATTATGAAATTATTCCTCAGATGCTTTTGTTTGTTTACTTGCTTCACTTACAATTATTTTAATTATTTATTCTCATTTCATTACTAAGTATGTTTTGATCTTCTTCCTTTCCAAGGGAAAAATATTAACAGACTGTACCTTGTTGGTTATATGAAGAGCTATACAGTAAGAATCCTTTTGGACATGCTTCATGAGTTTTGATATAACAGATTCATGAGGTTTAAAAAACTAATGTCTATTAGTATTGACTTTTGGCTACAAAATTATTTTCTTATCCCAACACTCTCACTCCAAAGTTTCCAAACCCTTCCCCCCCCCACCAGTCCTCATCATATTTTAATCAGATTATGCTTGCTTCTAAAGTTACTGATCTCTCAATATTTGGTCCCTTCTCCCCATCCTAAATTTCCTGGTGAAGAAGATAACTTGGAATTATTATTTGCATATGCCTGTGGATTCCCTTATGATTCCTTTTCTTCTTGAACCATATTTATCATGTTTGGCAACATCTGTAATTGTTAATATGTGCATATATGCCTACTCACCTTTGTTTCCCTCAAGACTGTCATATCCGTTTCGCTGTCTTTACTGACCCATAATGTGTTATTTATCTGTCAATATCTATTATCATAATTCATTATTAGATTGGCCCTCTTTGCCCCAATTCTCTTACCTGTTTTATTTTGCTCATCCAGTTCAGAATCAAAGTTTGGACTTGCTGCCATTTCTATGAAACCTGTTTCTGAATACATCTTCAACTACACCTACTATAATTACATTAAATATCTTAATCTTTTCTTCCTTGTAGTGTTTTCTGATTTTTTATTACCCACCATAAGTTATACACACTGTTATTTAATAAAAACTTCCTGACATCCTTGCCACTATGTTTATTCCATTGAATTTGGATAGTAGAACCATACTTAGGCTTTAATTACTTCATTGAATAAGTGAACTCTATATGGATTCTCTAGATTAAAGAGTGGTACAAGTAACATTGTCACCACAGTTCAGTTATGTTCCATAATAATTATAGTAAAAAATTTAAAAATTCCCTGTATTTTTCTGCAAAATTCTCTCCATTTGAAGATATTTTCTTCAATTAACTAACTTCGTTTCAAAACATTCTCAGTGTCATAAAATTTCTGATGACTTTCACCTTTCCAAACCTCTCATATTCAACATTGATTTTACCTCCTAATTTATAAAAGGAAATCAAAGCTGTCTGAAATTATTTTATTTTTCTTCAGAAAAATCAGTACTCACCTTTTAGTAATAATACCAATCACACAGACTTACATATTAGTTGGGCCAATTTGGGAATCACTCTAGTATAATAGAAATGCCTTAATCTCTGAAACTAATCCACAGAAGTCATTGCCTCTACCTTTGCTGTAGTTTTCATTCTGTCTTGTACCTGTAGGCTAAAATCTAGATGTTTTCTTTGTTGAATTCTATATGCAGGCCTTCCTTCCTTCTGAAAGCATTTCATAATCTTTAAACACATACTACCTTGTGCAATTCCTGAAAAAAATATAAAATAAATAATAAAATATGCACACATTTGGAACTGACTCTACTCTAGACAGTGTTTGCACCTATCTATTAAACCTTTTGGATACAAAATCTGCCCATTGCTTGGATTGTATATAAAAGATTTTTAAAAAATATATATCAGAATAGTTAATAATTAAGAGAGCTATTACTTTTCTAATTTTGTAGAAAAAGCTACTTTCAAATCAAACAAGTTTTCATGAAATATAAACTATTATGGACTGGAGTAATAATATAGGAGGCAGGAGTGACCCAGGTTAAATCTTTCGATACCACACATTGTCCCTAAGCTTAGACAGAAGAAATCCCTGAGTGTCGAACCAGGAGTAAATCCTAAGTAATACCAGGTGTTATTCAAAACAAATCCAAACTATACATAAATATATATCTACACATATATGTGCATATATAGATATATTACTGAGATTAATCCATACATATAACTACTAATATGTATACATATATACTATTAGTGCTATTTTGCAAGTCATATCAATAGTTATTAAAGTTTTCTGAGATAATTAGCTAAGAATATAGATAGATGAGATGATAATTTTGTATTCTGATACATTTTACCATTGTTACTGCTAAAGCATGAGCATTTGCAATACCTGAAGAAATAACCAAAGTTGAAATAATACAACAGAAGAAATTAATAAAAAAGATTCCCAAGCATTAACAAGCCTCCATTAAAACTGTATTTAAATTTAAATTTGATAAATTTAATAAGATACAATCAATTTACTTTATTCAAAGGTAAGATTAGAATTTTTTCAATAAATAGCAGTATAAATTGAATGAAATTGTAGCTAGTTTAGACAGCAGATTCCTTTTTAATAGAAATTTTGATACCAGCCCCTATGTATGACTTGTCTTTAATAAAAGATGGCATTTCAGCATCATAATTTCTGAATAAAGAAAATGAAATCCAAACTGTAACTTGAGGATATAGGATTTAAAAATTGGATACAAATAGTGAAAAATTTAATTAGGAAACAATCTATTTTTATAATTATAATAAACATTTCATTGCCTAAAGCTCATGTATAAGTATATGTATTGGATGTATTAATGTTACTTATATAAATATCTTAGGCTTTATTTTGAAATTATATTGACAACATATACTAAAGACATTTATTTAATGTTGATTTAATCGATTTTTCTAATCTATGTGCATATGTAAATTAAGTATGTTAAAATCCTAAATATGCATTTGATTGAGGCTCTATAAATTTTTGAAAATAAAGCTTCCACATAGTCATTCTTGGAAAAAAAGTTATTTTTCTACTCAGAACAGTCTACTTGTTGAGGTATAGTTTCCATCTATTGTTTCCACTCAGGAATTCCCACTGATAATTATTTTGCTCTTTTAACCTAGTATTTTTTCCTTTAATTTTTTCCATTGTTGAGTACTAAATTATCAATATGTTCATAGTAGAGGCTAAAATTGTATGGTTGTTATAACAAGCACTTGTACTCAATCATGCATTGTGAAGCTGAAATTTGTTATAAGGGGAAAAACTAACACTTGACTCCAAATATAATTGTGCCCTTAGTATTTGTATTTTGAAAGATGCTTGAATTTTTTTCACTACTTAACAACAATGAAATTTATTTGTTGTCATTTATTTGTCACAAAGAATTATTAACCCAAGGCGGCAACTTACCACTCAACAAGGAACAAGGGGCATTATTTGTTTTTGCTATACTCATCATTACATAGAATTTTATCTTTTTTTAATAATTTATTTATTTATCGAATCACTGTGGGAAAAGTTACAAAGCTTTCAGGTTTAGGTCTCAGTCATGCAAATATCAAACACATTTCCCTTTACCAATACTTATTTTTTACCACGAAGAACCCCAATAAAACCCCACCCCCCACCCCTCCCAATGCCTGCGAGGCAGATGAATTCTAGTTGACACTCTATCTGCTTTGGTTAGATTCATTGTTTCAATAAAAGATGCACCACTATTATTTAGAGTTTACCCTCTCCCCCCAGATCAGACATGCTGAGAAAGCATTGTGAAGTGATTCGCTTTCTACAGCTGAGTTCAAGAATTAAATGTTGGTTTTGGATTTCCGCTATTTTGCTAATTAACCCTGGAAATATTTCTACTGAGAGTCAGATAATTAAAAGATTGGTTTCTGTGCTCTGGAGTTGTGGCCGTGCTGGTGAGCCGCTCGTGGGGGCAACTGGCGGCCTCGGTAGGGCTTGAAGGACGGACTGGAACGCCCCCCTTCCCATGAGGTTTTAGTCGCCCCCACACCCCCGGCTCACACCTGCTCTCCACAAGGCACCCATGTGGTTGCCATCTTCTTTCCAGAGAGGAGAGGGCGAATGGGGCAATACCCTTTCCCCTCCGGGCAGACATGATGGCCTGGATTAACGCATAGTCCATTCACTTTTCTGCTCCAAGCTGCTGGGTTCTGCATTAAGTCCTTGTGCTTCTGGGGCTGTGGCCGTGCTCCAAACTTAACTCTGATTTTCAGGGAGAAACGTTGGGTGATTTACTTCCTATTGATCACTTTGTATATACAGAGATGTCCTTCTTCTCTCTGTACGGCAATGTGCCACAAAGATGGTGCTGGGGGGTGGGCCGTGGGCGTGACTTCCGGGATCAGAGGTTATACGGGGGCCGGGATGGTCCCGGTGGTTTGGAGGAAAAGTCCTAGTTCCCGCATACTCGAGCTATGCTTGTGGAGGCTTCTGGTCACCGGGGTTACATCTGGGGGAGGCGGGATGCGGCACCTACCCCATCTGGGACTTCCCAGTGATCTTGGCTCTTTTTGGAACCTGGTTTCTAGTCCGGGAGATGTGGAGCCAGCCCTCCATGTGGTCCTTCTTCTCTCTGTACCAGAATTTTATCTTTAAATTTACAAATTATCTTTGAGTCCATTTGTCTACTTTCAGCTCACAAACTAATAATAAAATATTTAATTTACATAAATTCCAATATTTATAAAGTGTTTATATCTACATAATAATTGGCCATTTAAGTAATAGGTCCTCTTTAAAATATTTGCCCCCCCCCTTAAGGTATAATTACTGATTTTAAAATTTTGGCAAAATAACATGGATAACTTTCTAGGAATTCATCTATCACCTCTTCTTATATAAGCATGTATTTCATAAAAAATAATGACCATGACATTCAGACATTGAATAGATACAATATTCTTCTGTGAAAATCTGAGAGTACTTTGGCTACTATAATGCAGCTATGAGTAAAACTGGGTCAGAGAGAAAAAACAGCAGGTAGACTGCTTTCCTTCCATAGAGCTAATCAGCTTTTATCCCCATGGCCTTATGTTATCCCTTGAGCAACTCCACCAGTAATCTTTGAGTTCAGAGGTAGAAGTATGCCCTGAGCATCACTGGGTGTGGCCCCACAATTAAAAAAACAACAATAACAACAACAAAGTATAAGTAAAACTATTGTTGGTCAATAGTTTTGAAGGTGACAAGCTTTGAGTCTACCAAATACATTCTTTGGCTTGACATAAAAGTTTCAAAAAAAATGTTCATAAATGAACTAGTTGAAAATAATATATTTTCATGAAATTTCAAAAATAATTGATGAAAATATTTTTCTCTAAATTACTTATATATAACCTTACCTTTTCATTATGGTCTTTGTATGGTAATTTAACAAATTTCAATATGATTAAATTTTTAGTGTATTCTTGCACTGACAATTTACTTCTGCATATGGACATTTACATTAAATATAAGTAATTGTGGGTTTTTTTGGTGTGTGTGTGGTTTAGATTTTGGGGCCATGGTCAGCAGTGCTCAAGATTCACTCTCACTCTGATCAAAGATCACGTCTGGTGGTGCTTGTAGATCATAATAAGTCCTGGGGATCGAATCCATGTGATATGCATGCTAGGCAAATGCCTACCCACTGTTCTGTCTCTTTCTAGGCCCCAGATATTGATTTAATAATCAGAAAACATACTCTATGCTATGAGTCATAAGTGCAATAGCATTTGAGAGTATGAACAGAGGACTTTGAAAGAGTACTAGGTTTCTATAGACGTATAATAGTTAAGCTTAGTTATATATCTCAGTGAGTGGATGGGAATGTACAGGCTTGTTCCCGGCAGAGATAACAACATGATAACACATGACATAACAAAGAAATAACATCAGAAAATTGAACTTAAAAATGACAGTATTGAGATGTTTTCTCTGATTCTTACGAAGAAAGTCCAGTTATAATAAATGACTTCCTCACAGTTGTCACTACAAAACTAATTACTATAAAATATGCCCTACAAGTTTAAGAATTACATGAATATATGTTCCCTTTTGATGTAGAATTTGTAAACATTTTTATTTTTTAGAATTGTAATGTGAATTTTTTTTTCTGCTACTTCTCATGGAAAGTTAAAAATGCTCACTTTATACCCATACTCATACCAACCTTGAGAGGCAGATAGTAATGAATGCTTTCTGTTATCTCAGCATAAAAATAAAATTTTTTAAATTGAATCACACGATACGTTACAGAGCTTTTCATGGTTGGATTTCAGTCAGAAAATGTTCCAACACCATTAAAAATAAGATTTGAAGGTTTAACGATAAACCCTTTATAGGTGAACTTCTTTGAAGTACCCTGAAGCTGTATGGAGCTTCAATTACCTTTCAATAACCAGATTTCTGATTAACAAACTAAGATTTTCCCCGTTGTGATAGGACAGGCTTAGAGAGAAAAAAACTAGACATTTTAGAGATTTAAAAACTAGCTGAGAATTATAGCATATAACCCTAATGCTGGGGATTTTTCTAATTATTGGCATTAGGAAAATAAGAATGTAGAGAGTGGGGAAATAGCTCAACTCCTAGAGGTTGGAACACCTGTTTACAAGTGGGAAACCCAGGCTTGAGCCCTAGCATTGCATTGTTCTCTGAGCTCCAATAGGAGAGATTTCAGGTGCTGAGGAAGGAATCGTCCCTATCCAACAAACAACAACAAAATAAGAACCCAGTTCACATTGAGTCTTTGTAAGAAATACTTGGATTAAATTTCTATTTTAATTGGAATAATTTATACATTTCATAAAAAATTAGTTTTAAGCATACAGATGCAGGAGCAATGCAAGAGTAAAGACAGTGGGGGAAGTGGCATGTCACTAAAAGGCTTAGCAATTGAATAGTCTGAAGTCACAGGCATTGGATGGCATAAGGAAAGGCCTTCATTCCCCAAAGGGCAATAGGTCAAACACTCAGAACGAAAAATATAATTTTCTTTGAGGTAAATGTGGCATTTTTAAGACTGTATGTGTTTTATGGTCATAAATTCACAAAATTTTCCTTGTCTTAAAAATATGTGTTACCCATCCCCTGCTCATGGATTGGGAGGATTAAAATGATCAAAATGGCAGTACTGTCCAAAGCACAATATAAATTCAATGTGGTCCCTATCAGGATACCCATGACATTTTTCAAAGAAATAGACAAAACACTCCTGACATTCATATGGAACAATAACCCCTCACAAACATCTAAAACAATCTTTGGGAAAAAGAAGATGGGTGGCATCACCCTCCCCAACTTCAAACTGTACTACAAAGCAGTAGTAATTAAGACAGCATGGTACTGGGCTAGACACAGACCTGCAGACCAACGGAACAGAGTCGAATATTCTGTCACAGACCCCCAAATATGTGACCACTTAATCTTTGACAAAGGAGAAAGAAATGTGAAATGGAACAAGGAAAGGTTCTTCAACAAGTGGTGCTGTGAAAACTGGATAGCTACCTGCAAAAAAATAAACTCTGATCTCTGTCTAATGCCAGGCACAAAAGTCAGGTCAAAGTGGATTAAAGACCTCCATATCAGACATGAATCCATAAGGTACATAGAAGAAAATGTAGAACTCTCCATGACATTAAAGTTAAAATCATCTTTGAGGATGAAACAGCACTGACCATGCAAGTGGAAACAAATATAAACAAATGGGACTACATCAAACTAAGAAGCTTCTGCACTTCAAAAGAAACAGTGACCAAAATACATAAAGAGCCCACAGAATTGGGAAAGAATATTTACCCAATACCCATCTGATAAAGGATTAGTATCCAGGATATACAAAACACTAGTAGAATTGTAAAAGAACAAAACCTCCAACCCCATCAAAAAATGGGGAGAAGAAATGAACAGAAGTTTCCTCAAAAAAGAAATACAAATGGCCAAAAGGCACATGAAAAAAAATGCTCTACAACATTAGCCATCAGGAGATGCAAAGCAAAACAACAATGAGATACCATCTCACACCACACAGTCTGGCATACATTCAAAAGAACAAAAGCAACCACTGCTGGTGTGAATGTGGGGAAAAAGGAACACTCTTTCACTGTTGGTGATAATGCCCACTAGTCCAGCCTTTCTTGAAAACAACATGAACACTCTTTCAAAAACTAGAAATTGAGCTTTCATATGACTCCACTATACCACTTCTGGGAATATATCCCGAGGATGCAGAAAAGCACAGTAGAAATGACATCTGTACCTATATGTTCATTGCAGCACTGTTCACAATAGCCAAAATCTGGAAACAACTCAAGTGCCTTAGAACAGAGGACTGGTTAAAGAATCTTTGGTACATCTACACAGTGGGATACTATGCAGCCGTCAGGAGAGATGAAGTCATGAACTTTGCTTATAAATGGAGAGACATGGAGAGTATCCCGCTAAGTGAAATGAGTCAGGAAGAGAGGGACAGAAATAGAAGGATTTCACTCATTTGTGGAGTATGAAACAACATAACGTGAGGCTGACACCTAAGGACAGTAGATACATGGGACAGATAGATTGCTCCATAGCTGGAAGCCTGCCTCATGAGCAAAGGGGAGAAGGAAGCTGGAATAGAGAAGGGATCAGTAAGAAAAAGGTAGCTAGAGGAATCGATCAGAATGGCAGATGTGTCCAGAAAGCAGATAAAGCACCAAACATTATAACCTCTCAGGGTCTATACTGCAAACCTTAATGCACAAAAGTGGAGAGAGATTATGGGCAATCATGTCTGCCATGGAGGCAGAGGGAGGGTGGGAAAGGGGGGTTATACTGGGGATATTGGTGGCGAGGAATGTGCACTGGTGGAGGGTTCGGTGTTTGATCATTGTGTGACTGTAACCCAAACATAAAAGCTTATAACAATCTCACGGTGATTCAATAAAATTTAAAAATATATATGTGTTACCAGGCAGTGTCCACTACCAAACTATGAACAATCCTCCACTTTAATCCACAGAACTAAGCATGTTTACTCAATAATCACAAAGTCCGATAAATTCTGGTAAGTTTAGATGTGCAGTCAGACTCATGGTTTGTTTTAATTTGGCTGTCATTCTTTATTTTGATTTTCTCTATCACATATATGAGTGAAATGTTTATTTCTCTCTGACATTCTTTACTTAGCATGACTTTCTTAACAATTCCATGTTGTAAAGAAAAAGAATTCATCTTTTATTCATACTGTATTTGTAGCATTCCATTGTGTTTATTTCATTGTGAATACATTACATCACTTTTGTTCATCCATCTGTCACTGTGTATAGGTTTTTGCCAGATTTTAGCAAAAGTAGATATTGCCACAGTAAATGTAGGGGTTCATATATTTTTTGTTTAAATCACTTCTTAGTATTCTTTGGATCACTAGTAGATTAAATTTTATGATTTTGAGGAAGTGAGGAGGGTGAGATCCCTATAATTTATGTATACCACCAGACTAGTCAGTCCTACAAACCTTCATTTGCTTAGGTTATAATCAATCAGGGTTCAGATACAGATTAAAAAAAATAGGGATGCTATTGTACATATATTCTCCAGTCACTATATAGATTATGATTGGTTTTTGTCTTGGTCACAGAGTTTGTCATTGGGTTCCTGCTTAACTGAACTCCGATGAAGTCAACTGATGCTGCTGTTGGTTCAATTAAAGAGTCAGTCTTCATTGGTGTGCTTATGCGTGATGTAAATAAAGAGCTTATATTAAAGACATTTGGTTAGGGTGGGGGCATCCTGTTCTTACATGCTAACTGCAAGAGCCTAACGTTAGTCAGGTTCACTGTAATAGCTAGGTTACAAGAATTTCTCCATCTTTACTATGCAATAGAGCAGATTTTATTTTAGTTAATGTAAAAAAGAAAAAAACCAAAATCTAGTTGCTTGCTTACAATCTCACAGAATCTATTATAGATACAATGTACAATTAGAAGATTTATGCTGGCCTTTAGATTTATATATTTTTCATACATACCATTTTCATCACGCATAATAAATTTCAATATTGAGGTTTCAAAACCCTGTATTGTTCTTTCAACATTGCACTATCCAGCGCATAGCCCCATAGTAAAGAAAAGAAGGAAGGAATATATCTCCACTCTAGCTTATATGTTATCACAGTGTATACCAGTGTACACATCTGTTTGCAAATGTTGATTAAGCTAGCATTACATTAATAATATAAATGTACATTTTGAATTTAAATATTTCCTTATAAATATGTTGAAGAAAATATGAACGATTATTATTGTATGCAAATTAATTATATAAAACACTATATGAGAGGCCCCACTGTACACAGGAGAAAGCCTATTACCTTTTATTACATACAGATTAATACAGGTTAATAATTTTACTGTCCCTGGCAAGATACCAGTGACGTATTCCATATGCCAAACACAGTAACAACAAGTCTCATGATGGAGACGTTACTGGGTCTGCTTGAGCAAATCGATGAACAATGGGAGGACTGTGACCGTGACCGTCCGTGACTTCCAAATTTTCTGAAATTAATTCTTCAACTAGCAGACTGATTATATCTGACCAGTGTTGTTTGTAACTTTTATTTTAAAAACACACAACACACACACACACACACACATATATATATATATATATATATATATATATATATATATATATATATATGGCTTGAGTAATAGCACAGTGGGTAGGGCATTTGCCTTGCACGTGGCCGATCAGGTTTTGATTCCTCTGCCCCTCTTGGAGAGCTCGGCAAGCTATCGAGAGTATCTTGCCTGCACGGCAAAGCCTGGCAAGCTACCCATGATGTGTTCAGTATGCCAAAAACAGTAACAACAAGTCTCACAATTTTGTTGTGAGATGTTACTGGTGCCCGCTCAAGCAAATTGATGAACAATGGGAGGACAGTGCTACAGTGCTACCACGACCATCCTGTTATTCATCAATTGCCTCGAGCAGACCCCAGTAACGTCTCCTTCTTCCTAGTCCTGAGATTTTTTTAAAAAGTGCCATATTCAAGGCTCTTTCAGAGTTAGGAGAATGAGACTCTTCATTGTTACTGGTAGTTGGCTTATTGGGTACGCCACGGGGAGTTTGCCAGACTCTGCCGTGTTGGCAGGTTATGTTCGGTAGCTTGCCAGTTTGTCCAGTAAGTCAATACCAATCCACATATTATCATTACAAAGACTTACATTGACCAAACAAGTGAAAACAGAGATGAACACATAGGACTATCTTAAACTAAGAAGTTTCTGTACCTAAAAAGAAACAGTGACCAGAACACAAAGACAGTGTACATATGGGAAACGATAGCTACAGTGCTATATAATATATATATATATATATATATATATATATATATATATATATATATCTCACTGTATCACTGTATCACTGTACTCCCATTGTTCATGGATTTGCTTGAGTGGGCCCAGCAACGTCTCAATTTTGAGACTTGTCGTTACAGTGTTTGGCATATTGAATACATCACAGGTAGCTTGCCAGGCTTTGCTGTGAGGGCGGGATACTCTTGGTAGTTTATTGGGATCTCCGAGAGGGGTGGAGGAATGGAATCCGGCTAAGCCGGGATGGCTGTGCACAAGGCAAAAGTCCTACCGCTTTGCTATTGCTCCAACACACACACACACACACACACACACACATATAAACCATAAAAATTGATGGGTAAAATTGGACTTAAGAAGGAAATTAACAAAAAACTAAGTATAAAAGAGCAGAAAGATGTAATACTGGGATTATCAGAGAATTGGTATAGAAACCACTATCTTTTTTGGGAGGGTGCTTTTTGGGTCACATTTGGCAATGTACAGGGATTACTCTGGCTCTGTACTCAGGAATTACCCCTGGTGGTGCTCTGGGTCCATATGGGATGCTGGGAATTGAACCCGGGTTGGCCACATGCAAGGCAAATGCCCTACCTGCTGTGCTATTGCTCCAGCCTCTAGAAACCACTATCTTGCTCGATTTTCATTCCTCCCTCTTTCCAGATTTGGCTGAAAAATCAATTTCCTAAGATTTCCATGCAGAGAGGTTCTTGGGTCAAGTTAGACCCATCAATTAAAGGAAATTTAGAAAAATCTGAATAGTTGAAATGCAGCTCCATTTCTAGTGTTTGTCTTGCTTTTAATAATGGCTGTAAAAATGATGTCTGGGGTATCTAAGTGAGCGAATAAGGATTAAGGTACATGTCTATTGTCTAACTAACCTTGGTTTGATCCCTGGTACTGCATGGCCATTCAGTCATTTCTTCATGCTTCCCTGGAGATCCAAGACACAGCTGGTGTGGCCCAAGTAATCCCACGCACTCTAGAGCATCAGCAGCCTTGCATCCTCTGGCCCTTTGCACTAAACTGCTAGCCTCATTGGCCAAGCATCATCCTTCAGCATCAGGGAAAGCATCTGCTATCTAGTTCTGGGATGTTTGGAGAGAACTATAAGAGTACGGATAGGACCCCTGCTCCAAGCATGAGGATCTCAAACTGAGGAATTTTCTTGTTGCATTTATGAGTGGAGTCTTCAGATTCTGTTTTGAGAGCCTCACTGGATTAGACTTTGCAATGGTTTAATTCCCTTATTAATTGATATCTTTGACTATTTTCTATATTCATTGCAGACCCTTTATAAGACTCAGACACCTCTAACTTTTCTACACATAGAATTACAGAGACTTGCCAAGCATAATGCTCAAAGAAGTGGCAAGGTGCCAGAAATTCTGAAACCCAAAGCAAAACCATTTACCAAATCCAATTCCAGAAAAAAAGTAAAGTATGTGTGGGGGAGGGGAGGCCAACTGCTAAATCAAAGATTTTAGGGAAATGAAAAACAGGAAATCTAATTGATGAAGCCATTGGAGGGTAACAGAAAATTACCCAGAGAAAAATGTTGCAGTAATGTCCACCATTAGTACCATTAGTAAGGTGTGTTACATTGTATCTTTACATGCTGTATTATCTGGCATTTATTTCCAGTAGCAGAGCTATATTTATAAGAGTAAATATATATATAAATATATAAATATATTTATAAGAGTCACTGTCACTGCACTGCCCTCCCGTTGTTCATTGATTTGCTCGAGCGGGCACCAGTAATGTCTCCATTGTGAGACTTGTTGTCACTGTTTTTGGCATATACAATAGGTCACAGGTAGCTTGCCAGGCTTTGCGTGCGGGTGGGATACTCTCGGTAGCTTGCCGGGCTCTCCGAGAGGGGCGGAGGAATCGAACTCAGGTCGGCCATGTTGGCTGTGTGCAAGGCAAGTGCCCGTACACATAAAATTTCTGAAAGAACATATCAGTCATTCTTAAATATAGATTAAAAATGTTTTGAAAAAGTAAGAAATTAGGTGATTGAAATGTTACCAGCAAAATAAGAAAAAGGCATGAACACTTATTTGAAGTAGATTTCATAAAACAAAAAATGCTGAATATGCCTGAGAAAGAAATGTACTTTCTAATTTGGGCAAATGTGTGGTGCCTTCCAAGGAGATAGAGAATAAATAAGAAATTCTTGGAATTCACGGAATATAAAGTAAGGCTTATCAAAGTAAAAAATAAAGATCATGATTTCTGATGCTGGTTTTCCCTCTGATTAATTGTGTGGTGCTGAATAACCCCCCTAATTTTCAAACTAATTTTTCTGAATAATAGAGGAAATATACACTTATATTTACTTATATATATTTCAATAATGCAGATAATTGGCATGAGTGAAAAATTGATGTGACAATGCCAAGAAAATAGCTTTTCTAATGGCTATTATAACTCATTTGTCTGAGCAGAAAAGATCTGGTTAAAAACCTCCCTAGACTAGTAAAATTTAATTTAATCTTTTCAACTAGCTTAGTTTAAAGTTCGATATAAAAGATTTATGCTCCTTACCTCAGAAAGGATCACTGGGTAATTTTTTATTAAAAATTATAACATAGCTTAGCACATGCCATATTATTTAGAATGACAACTGAATAAATGGGAACATATTTCAATAGAAATAGGGACAATTGCTATGGTATAATTATGTATTTCAATGTATTGTGCACACTCTTGTGTAATATTAATCAAAGCTTTGCCGAAGTAATTAGGATGACAGTATGGTAAACTACAATTTCATCATTGCTCCAACTGCACAAGTAAGTAACAGGAGCATCTGGGAATCTTGTTCTCATTTTTCAACCATTATGACAAGCAAAAAACAATGAACATGAACATTTTATATGTTGTCTGATTATACTTAATATGAAGCAGTTGAATTGTTGTTTTGTACTTCATTCCTTTTTCTTTTAAGTGAGAAAGACAGCACTTTATCAAAAACAAAAATCAAAACATTGTACTTGTATAACAGCACATGAGTTATTTTCAAGTCCTATGAAGAAGTAGAACCACATAAAAATAACTTTGTTTTATGTATATCAAAGTCATAGCTTGGAAGAAAATTAATAAGAAATGACTTCTTAGTAAAAGCCTGCTAACCACAAATAAACACTTTTTCATGTTCCTACAACCTTTCTATGTCTTTTTTGAGGAAGTCTATTCATCTTTTATCCCCATATTTGGATGGGAATTTTGGATTTTTTGTTGTTGAGCTTTGTGGGTGATTTTATGAATTTTGTATATCAATAATTTGTCTGATTTATTATATGCAAATATGTTATTCCATTTGGTAGGGTTTTTTAATTCTAGTTAGGGTTTCTTTTATTATAAAGAAGCTTTATAGTTGATATTGTTCCGCTTGTTTATTTTTAGTTGTTGTCTTTGCCTCTGGAGTTAAGTTATTAAAGTCCCTCTACCCTGCTCCCAGGTCTATTTTCTTGACTGTTTTGCCCATGTTTTCTTTAAACTATTTTATGAATTCTGGTCTAATGTTAAGGCCTTTAATCCATTTTGAGTTAACTTTTGTGAATGGTGTAAGATAGAGTTTCAACTTTATTGTTTTACATTTGGCTATCCAGTTTTCCCTATACTGCTTGTTAAAAGAGACTTACTCTATTTTATGTACATAATAGTTTTTCATAGAAAAATTGTCCATAAATGTAAAGGTTTTTCTAAGAACTCTGAATTGAGTCTTATTTTAGTAAAAAGTACTTTTGATTACAATAATTTATAGCACACTTCAAAGTCAAGAGACATTGAAATTCTCACAAATTTACAGTGAGAATCAACACTCTGAAGTGTCTACGAAAAACGTTTTAACATTTCCTTGAACTGTTAAATATTAAATTCTTAAAATTTCTCTGACTATTAAGGGAGTTTATGCTTCCATATAAATTTTAGTAGAGTTTAGCTCAAATCCTCAAAGAATGTCTGGATTTCTAATGGGAACTGAATTAAGTACATACAACACTTGCAGTAGGAGTGTCATTTTCACAATGTTGACTGTTCGATCCATGAATATTGAAAGAAGTCACACACTGTCACACACTGTCCTCCTGTTGTTCATCGATTTGTTCGAGCGGGCCCAGTAATGTCTCCATTGGAGACTTTGTTGTTACTGTGTTTGGCATATAGAATACATCACATACATCATGGGTAGCTTGCCAGGCTCTGCCGTGCAGGTGAGATACTCTCAGTAGCTTGCCGGGCTCTCTGAGAGGAGTGGACTTGTGAGACTTGTCACTATTTTTGGCATATCAAGTACATCATGGGGAGCTTACCAGTCTTTGCCATGCGGGCGAGATACTCTCAGCAGCTTGCAGGGGTCTCTTAGAGGGGCAGAGGAATCAAACACTGGTTGGCTGCATATAAGGCAAACACCCTACCTGCTGTGCTGTTGCTCCAGCCCAATTTCTTAATTGGGTTGGCCATGTTGGCTGCATGCAAGGCAAACGCCCTACCACTGTGCTATCGCTCCAGCCCATTGAAAGAAATAACTTTTAAAATCTTTGATTAGTCAGTGATTTTCAGCTACAACGCTAAGATTATAAGAATTATAAGTTAAATTTTATCAAAATGAAAAGCATGCTTTAACAAATGAATGTAGACAGTGAAGACTAACCAAATGCTGTCAAAAAATATTTGCAAAGCATGTTTGAAATCTGTGCCCAAAACAAAGAACTCTAATAAATTAGTGATTAAAGATAATAATGAGAATAAATCCCCAAAGAAGATATATGAATTACTAATAGGTATATAAAATTTCTCACCACATCATTTGCACTAGTGTGGCTATAATTAGAAAAAAAAAAGACACGATTGCCACTCAATGCCTCTTTTGCAAACCACAACACCCAAAAGGAGAGAGAGAACAAAGAGGAATGCCCTGCCACAGAGGCAGGGTGGGATGGGGGGATGGGGGGGGGGGGGTGAGAGGGATAATGGGATGCATGGTGGTGGGAAATGGGCACTGGTGGAGGGATGGGTATTTGATTATTGTAAAATTGAAACCCAAGCACGAAATTTGTAAGTCTACAACTGTACCTCATGGTGTCTCACTAATAAAAATTTTAAAAAAAGAACAATAACCCATGCTGGCATAGGCATAGAAATTCTCACAAATTTACAGTGAGAATCAACATTCTGAAGTGTCTACGGAAAACATTTTAGAATTTCCTTAAACTGTTAAGGAACTGTTGTTGCTTTACCTGCTCCACTATCCAGACCACTGCTCTCTCTATTTTTATATATAAGGTTTTATATTTTGAGATTTCTGGAAGAAGAAAGAGAGCAAGAAATATAAATATTTAAAGAAAATGGATATTTCAGATAGATACTGTAAATAAAATAAAATATCATTTGGTTTATTTTAAGTAAGAAATTGGGTGGAGCGATAGCACAGCGGGTAGGGTGTTTGCCTTACACGCAGCCGACCGGTGTTCGATTCCTCTGCCCCTCTAAGAGACCCCTGCAAGCTACTGAGAGTATCTCGCCCGCACGGCAAAGCCTGGCAAGCTCCTCGTGATGTATTTGATAGGCCAAAAATAGTGACAACAAGTCTCAAATTGTGAGACATTTCTGGTGCCCGATGGAGCAAATCGATGAACAATGGGAGAACAGTGCTAAGTAAGAAATTAGAATAAAATCAATTTTAATGAGAAAAAAATAACAGTTATTTTTAACCTCTGCTCTGCATTTACTTTGTGCTACAAAAGGAAAAATGTAAAGTAAAATAGTGAACATGATGGAACAGAGACTAGGTGAAAAGAGTTTTTAGTGAGTTTTTAGCTATATTTGAGTTACACCTGGTAGTGCTCAAACTTTATTCCTGGCTCTGTGCTCAGGGGTGACATCTGGCAGTGCTGGGGAACTATATGCAGTGCCAGAGACTGAACTGTAAAAAAGTTTTCTTTTTGCTTTTTTTTGTCTGTGAGTGAGACACACTTTCAGGGTGGGGTTTTGCTGAGAGCTTACTTCTGGCTTTGTGCTCAGGGATCACTTGTGGCTACCTAGGTGACCAGATACAGTGCCAAGAATTGAACCCTAGTCCTGGAGACATGTAACAAGAGCCTAACCTGCTCTTCTATGTCTTCAGTCTCAAAAAGAGTTTACTTACAAGTGTTTCGCTAAATTTATCTCTGTAAATGCAAATCATGCAAATCAGTGGCCAGAAAGTATAGTCATAAGAGATTACAAAAATATAGTAGATAATGTCAACCCATCCTTTAGTAAAACATTGCAAATAACTGCACAAATAGAATCAGGAATTGCACCAACAATGGGAGACCAACTGAGTAGTGTTGGTTTGTTAAATTTCCATGGTGAAATCACTCAAGCCATGGAAACAAAACAGTCTATTTTTGTTTGCAGTTTCATCAAAATATGTGAGATGAAATTTGGTTGGTGTGACAATGTGTCTGTAAGCTGACAAGCTGGTAACTGCAGTGTGAAAGCTATTTCATTTTTTTTATCTTTAAAGAATTACTGGATCATTAAATTAAATTGTATCCCGGTAAGCTGTATCAGACACATGGAAAACAGGTTCTAAATTCCCATTCTTATATCTTGAGTTGTTGATTTCCTAATGTGGGATCACAGAGCTGTATCTATTATCTCACCTAATAATTAAACTTGATAATGACCATGATGACAAAAATAATTTAACAGGTCATCGACTAAAGGTTGCTTTGGGCTTAAACCTAAAGGATTTGCTTCATATGTTTTAAAGACATATTTTTCCTGAAAGATATTGCACTCATTAAAATAAATTGTGCCTGTGAAAGGGAATTTTTAAAATAATCTTATTCATTCATCCAGAAAAGCAGTTGATTATTTTATACATGAAAGTAATCAGACAGTAAATTATTTGAAGTACAAATCAAATAAGCTTTTTATTTCTTTATTCATTTAGAGCACTATGAAAAATTACATTTGTTGCACCTTAACAGTAAGAACAAATAAAAATCTCAAAAGATTTTTGAACTGTAAAAAAGTGTAATTAATTCCCCTAGGCAAGAAAGTTGTAGAAACTAGTTTTATAACATGTGAAATGGTGAATGTCATATCCACAATAGAGGACTACTTTGAGAAATTACGTATGTGTATATATAAACTTTATAAAATATATTTATAAATTACTCAGAAAATGTGCTCATACATAAACAAAGTTCTCAACAAGGTATAAAAAATTGTACTAAACTATGAATATAAAATCAAATTAAACTTATTTCCAGTAACTATTATATATTCTACTGAATGTATCATTTCTATTATAATAACAAATGTATATTAGATTAAAAATTTCATAAAATATTGCCAGAAGAATAACCTTGGATAAATGAACTAATCTGCAAAACTGGGAATTCGCACATTTCTATAGTAAGGATTAAAACTTATTATGGGGTCAGAGCAATGGTACAGTGGGTAGGTTGCTTGCCTTGAATGTTGCTGATGTGGCTTTGATTTCCGGCATCCCATGTGGTCCCTGGAACCCTATCAAGACTGATGTCTGAACACAGAGTAGGAAGTGGTCCTGAGCATAGCCAGGTGTGGCCCCCAAAACAAAATAAATAAATAAAAATAATGTATTTATTTCCAGGGAGAGAGAGACAATACAGATGGTAGGGTGCTTGCCTTGCATGTGCCCTAACCCAGTTTGCTCCTAACACCACATACTGTCCCTCCAAAACCCACCAGGACAGATTCCTGATTACAGAGATGAGTAATAACTGAGCACTGCCCTGTATTACCCACAAAAACAAACAAATAAATAAAAGAGTTATTGCCATACCTATGCTCAGAAAATATCCAACAAAATATAGATATATGTAGTATTAGATATGATATATATTTTTCAATATATCATGCAATATATATCTGTATTTTATTATATAATTTCCCCAGTGTTGAGCTATTAAGAATATACTTACAGTAACAAAGAATGTATTTTAACATAGTTTCTCTTTCTTCTCTAGAAGGTTTGTTGTTTTCACAGTTCCATTCATGTGGCTAAATTTTCACAAGAGCTGCTACAATTTAAATGGTTTTAGGCTGAATAAATTATCCATAATATTTCATTAATTCATCTCTATAAAATGTACAATCTCATTTTAACTGTAGTTCTGTAACACAATTTCCTAAGAACATTTATTTACTTGCTATATATAGGCAATATGTCTTCAAAAGTAACAAGAATAGAGAAGTTTAGTTTTTATGCTACAAATGGTTTAGTTAGAGAATGTCCCTTATCACTTTAGCACTAATTTCTTCTATTGCTAGTTCTTAGTATTCTTGGGGAGCCTCCTGAAACTCTAGAGCTGAACTAACTTCCCATTAGAGGCCTTTTCTAATGCCTTCATTTGTTTCCCACCATGTTCTTGACATATTTGTTTCCATCAATAGCTTCTTGAGAATAAAGAATCGTATTTTAATAGCTATTAATATTTGAAATACAATTGAGTCTCAACTGAATTTAGTTGCTTGAATGAGTTATCTAAATAATTGCTGTTATAAAAATAGTTCTGATAAGCTCTGGTGAGTTCGTGGTAGTATGGCTGACCCAATTGGGGTTTTTATTTGTTTTTTTTTTTGTGGGCATTATACCCATTGTAATAGTTCCTGTAATCAGGAATTACTCCTGTCAGTGCTTGGGGAAACCCCAAAGGGATGCCAGGGATTGAACCAAGGTTGGCACCCGCAAAAAAATGCCCCATCTGCTGTACTATATCACTCTGGCCTGATTACAAATGGTTTTGAGTGACAATATTCTAAATCAGTTATTTCATTTGTGATTCATTTACCCCTACTTAGTTCCCTGACAAGAGACAGATATCCAACAATGTACAGCACTAGATACTAAAGAATTCATTCATGAGGCAGTGCAATAATCATAATGGAAAATCAATAGTTGTAGTTTAAAAAACTGTCATGTTACATTATGTAACTTTCTGAATAATTAATTTGCTAAAATTATTAAAGACTTAAATATTATGGGTCATGCACAGTTGTGCAAGTGGTTTATTCCTTGCTATGCACTCATTGATTATTCCTGACGCGGTTCAGGGAACTGTATGTGGTGTCAGGGATTGAACTCGGGTCTAATGCAAGGAAAATGCCTGACCCACTATACTACCTCTCCAGGCCATGACAAATACTTCATACATACAAAATGTTCTCTCTGAAGTGACACAGAGGGTTGAAAATATTTAGAACTGAATTCCTGCTCTCTTTCTTTTCTAATCTTTTTTGAACCTTGGGTTCTCTAATTATAAAACAAGAATAGCAATACCCATTTTCAAAGTCACCATGCTATTCTGAGTAGCTGTCTAAACCTTTTAGCATACAATAGGCATGAAATAGTAATTAATTATGATTAATCATTGGACCTTAAGATATAAATTCTGCAGAGAATTCCATTTACCTTATATGTCTTTGGAGTTAGATGACTGTTTCTTAGAAATAGCTCTAGATTCTTCAGTTCTACCCTCAAATGTCTTAGCTATTCCAGGTGCAATTTTTATCCTGAGACAAAACAAGCTGACTCAACATAGATCAAGTTAATTGTCCTGCCTCCCTCCTTTCTGGAAAATATAACAAATTCCCACATAAACAGGACAAAGAAATCTTTGCTCTCTGTGCCATTGGTGAAGAGAAACAATATATCCCAATTCTATATACAGTCCTTGGGACTTCTTCTATTTAGGTACATAAAACTCTTATTTCTTATTCCTTCAGCAATTAAACTAGAATATTTTAAAACTAATGTTTCTTACAGAGAAAGTAAGATTAATCAGCTGATGTTAATTAAAATTTTTTAAATTTAGCTCACAATTTAATTGATAAATTAAATAGATATGGTACATTTTGATAAAGAATAATTGAGAATGATGATGCACTTGTTCCTTACAAGAACATATTTCCTCATACAAGGACTGTTTTTCCAACCAATTATTACTATTGTGAATAATGTGTAGATTTTGGTCAGTAACTGAATAATTAAGGCTGTGCAGCAAATATAATTTTTCTTTATTCTCTATAAAGGGAAATAGATAATAAGATAAATGAAAATAAGATAATTTCCCTCTTTTGTATTTTATATTTATTCTCAGACATTGTATTTCATTCATTATCGCTCTTGGTAGCACTAAAAAAATATTTGCAATAGTATTAAAATATTAATTGATGAAAAATTAAAAGAAAAAATGATCTTAAAAATAAAATGACAATGCAAATGACAGATGACTGAACATAGAAATTGTGGTGTATGTTTATATACACAAGATGATAAAAAATTAAAATTGACCTTAAAAAGAATAACAGCAGTGGGTAGGGCATTTGCCTTGTATGTAGCCAACTCGGCCGACCTAAGTTTGATTCCTCTGCTCTTCTCGGAGAGCCTGGCAAGCTACCTGTGATGTATTCGATATGCTATACACAGTAACAACAACTCTCACAATGTTATTGGGTCTGCTCGGGCAAATTGATGAACAACGGGAGACAGTGAGAGTGACAGTGACAAACTACAGATGACTAGACAAAGAAATTGTGGCATATATGTGCGTATCTAATGTGTGTTTTTGTGTGTGTATATCTATTGTGTGTATCTATGTGTGTTTGTGTGTATTAAATGTGTGTGTATATATATGTATATATATATATATATATATATATATGGTCACTGACACTGTCCTCCTGTTGTTCATCGATTAGCTTGAGCGAGCCCAGTAATGTCTCCATTTTGAGACTTCTTGTTACTGTGCTTGGAATATTGAATTCATCATGGGTAACTTGCCAGGCTTTGTGTGCTGGCAAGGTACTCTCGGTAGCTTGCTGGGCTCTCCAAGAGGGGCAGAGGAATTGAATCCGGCTCAGCCCGGCTGGCTGCAAGCAAGGCAAATGCCCTATCACTGTGCTATCACTCCAGCCCTAATATATATATATAAAACAAACACTGTCCTCCCGTTGTTCATTGATTTGCTTGAGCAGGCCCAGTAATGTCTCCATTTTTGAGACTTGTTGTTACTGTGTTTGTATATTGAATACATCACAGATATATATATATATATATATATATATATATATATATATTCTAGAATACTATATACACTAGAATACTACTTAACTACAAAAAAAAGAAATAGATGAAATTTTCTTTTGCGTCAACTGAGATGGAACTAGTGGGTTATTAGTTTAGGTGAAATGAGTGAGAGGAAGGACAGAATAACAAAACAAGGTTATGAGTAGTGAATTATGACATCAGAACCCAAGTTTCCAAGCTCAAGAAGTCCTCCAAGGAGGAACTGGCATGTCCTTCCCACCCCACCGAGCCCGAGAGTTGCCCCCACTAGCGGCTCTCTGGTGACCATGGCCCCAAAGGCACTCAGACCTAATTCGGAGCCCAACAGCATTCGGAAGAAATGTGAATAGACGATGCATTGAACTATGGTGCCGTGCCCCCTCGGGAGGAAAAGGGTGTATGTCTCTTACCCCTGGAAGCCTTACCACCCCACCCCCCAGCAGCACGGTGGCCGTTGTCTCAGAGCTCATTTGACAGCCTGGTATGAGCCGGTGGTGATGGGGCAACTGCAGTCTCATGGGATGGGGGTGGGGGAGGAACCGGCATGCCCTTCCCATCCTGCTGAGGCTGAGTTGCACCCCCATGAGCAACTCTCCAGCACGGCCATGATCCCAGAGGCACACAAACCAATCTCATTACTATACAGCTTTTGGCAGAAATCCCTCCAGACTTAATTAGTAAAATATCAGAAATCCAAAATCATATGATCTTCATAACCAGCAGTAGAAAATAAATTATTTCACAATGACGTTTCAGCAGGTCTGATTGTTGGGGGAAAATTCCAAAGAATAATGGTGCATCTTTTGTCGAAATAATGAATGTAATCAAAGTGGAGAGAGTTAAGTGGAAATCAACTGCCTCACAGGCATCGGGAAAGGTGGGATAGGGGGTATAATGGGGTTCTTGGTGGTGGAAAATATGCACTGGTGAAGTGATGGGTGTTTGATCATTGTGTGACCAAGACTTAAACCTGAAAGCTTTGTAACTTTTCTCATGGTGATTCAAAAAATAAATTAATTTTCTTAAAAAAAAAAGAAGTCCCCAAACTGGAGGCTGTGTGGTCTTAGACAGAAGTGACGTCAGGACAGTGTGAGAGTATGTGGCGGATTATTGGCAATTTGAGGGTGGTGGTGAAGTAACTTTGTACTCCAAAAATATAAATATAAGCACTTTTGTAGACCATGTTAACACAATAATATTTTTTAAATGGGAGAATACAGCTATAAATTCTTTACTGACATAATTTGTCTTCAGTATTATCAGAATGAATAAAGTCAACAAGGCCACTGAGGCTTAAAGAAACAAAGGAAAATTTGTTGGAAATAGTCAACTGTAATGGGAAATTAAATGTACTTTTTTGTTATTTAGAATATGGGAGAGATTATGTTTTGCAGGTAGTACCAGTCTATTTCCCTCTCGGAGAGCCCGGCAAGCTACTGAGAGTATCTCGCCTGCACAGCAAAGCCTGGCAAGCTACCCGTGACATATTCAATATGCCAAACACAGTAACAATAAGTCTCACGATGGAGACGTTAGTGGGCCCGCTAGAGCAAATCAACAAACAATGGGAGGACCGTGACCGTGACCAGTCAATTTTCTATAGACAAATTTCAGATTTTATTTAATTTGGAAAGACTAAAAAGTAGATAATGCCAACTGTGCAGAGAGTAAGGAAGATGCTTCTAGTTAATAGTAGTTGGTAAATATGATTCTTAATTAGAATAAAATCATATTTTATTATGTGCTTCAGGAAAACTACCTGTAATTTACTAAACTCTTATTGAAGGCAGAATTTTACTAAAATAGAATGAACTTCCTACAACATGATTTTAATTTATTTTTTTTTTGTTTTTGATTTTTGTTTTTTGGGTCACACCCGGCGATGCACAGGGGATACTCCTGGCTCTGCACTCAGGAACTATTCCTGGCGGTGCTCAGGGGACCAGATGGAATGCTGGGAATCGAACCCGGGTTGGCCGCATGCAAGACAAATGCTCTACCCACTGTGCTGTCGCTCCAGCTCCATGATTTTAATTTCTAAAACTTTAATTATGAATTTTGGTTTTGGATTATTGCAGAATTATTTGGTATTTATTATTTAAGGCAACAAGGCAAAAAATGTTGTAGTGTTTAATAAAATATTATAGACAAGAATAAATTGTGATTTCCCTGAGTTCAATCTTTCTGCTCAAATGATTTATCCATTGCACAAATTTTATGTTCTAAACTCTGAGCATGAAAAAGGTAAATAGAATATATTTTCTATTTCTGATCTTATATTTTATTGCACAGAAACAGAATAAACATGCATTCATACTTACATAAATATTGTCACATAAAGATGAGCTGAGAAAAAGAAAACTTGAATGGACATGAATGGGTAAACCACAGTTAATTGCAATATTAGTGGCAATTCTAGTCAAAGGTTGATATGGCATCTCAATGAATAAACTATCCAGTGGACGAATCTAGGAAAAGCATCTAGTAAATATAGATTAGACTCATTAAGAATATACCTTTTTTTCATAGCCAGCTCCTAAATTTTGATAAACATTATCTGCATATTGCTAACTTACAAAGCATATTTATATTTCACTTTTGTTATTATTTGTGCCCCAAAATAACTGATATACAACAACTTTCACTGATGAAAAGAATAAAATTTTCTACTACAGTTTGAGGGAGCAAATACTATACAGCATATTTAATATACCAAATAGCAATCAATTCAACCAATTCCATTGCTGAATTTTATTAATCAAAGGAAATTTTTTTTTTGCTTTTTTTTTTATTAGTGGCAAATGAAGAGGTACAGTAGTAGACTTACAAATTTTTGTGCTTGGGCTTCAATTATACAATGATTAAGTACCCATCCCCCCACCAGTGCCCATATTCTACCACCACGGAGTGCCCATATTCCACCAGTGCCCATATCCCACCACCCAGTATCCCTCCCACCCCCGTCCCCCCTCATCCCACCCTGCTTCTGTGGCAGGGCATTTCCTTTTGTTCTCTCTCTCCTTTTGGGTGCTGTGGTTTGCAAAAGAGGCATTGAGTGGCAATCATGTTCGGTCTATCGTCTACTTTCAGCATGCTTCTCCCATCCTGGGAGGATCCTCCCAATACCCTTTATTTGGTGCTCCCTTCTCTATCTGAGCTTACTTTCCCCTAGCATGTGTGACTGGCCTCCAAACCATGGAGTAATCCTCCTGGTACATATCTCTGCTATTCTTGGGAGTTAGTCTCCTATTTTGTTACTTTATGTTCCCCAGATGAATGCAATCTTTCTATATCTATACCTCTCTTTCTGACTCATTTCACTTAGCATGATGCTAGGAAAATATTCTGAGCTATTTTGATAATGTTAAGACACAATACTAATTGGCTTCTGTGTAGCTTTTCCCTTAGCTTTATAAGTTTTGGCATAAAATATGGGAACGTTTATTGATTTTTCTATAGTAAAAGTTCTACCTAACCCAATTTCTTTAATTTGGATTCTTATCAAATTTCTCTCTTTAGTGATATCATTATTCTTCTAAATGGTGATATTGCTTTTGATAATAGAGTTATATGAATTTTGTGCATTATTTAATTTCTGCATGAATACCCCAGAGATATAAATTAAATTATAGCATGACACTATGGTTTAAAGTTTGAAGACCTGGGACTTATTTCTTCTTTATTACACACATGTCCAAGTGAGTTGATTTAAGGAAAGAAAAACTTAAAAAAATTAAAGAGTAAAAAAAAATTAAAAAGTGAGGAGCTGGAGCGATAGTACAGTGGGTAGGGTGTTTGCCCTGCATGAGGTCTACCCGGGTTCGATCCCTGACATCCCATATGGTTCCCCGAGCACCGTCAGGAGTAATTTCTGAGTGAAGAGCCAGGAATAACCCCTGAGCATCGCTGGGTGTGACCCCCCCAAAAAAAGCAAAAAAAAAAAAAAAAAGAAATTAAAAAGTGAAAGGCTCTGAGCCGAAAGGAATAAATAAATAATCATGCTATGATTTCTCAGTTACTATTTATAATTATACTTGCATGTTTCTAAAAGACATTGGAGTAAAAGTGCATCATTTAAATTGTTTTTTCATAAGCTAAATACAACTCTTTTTTAAAAAATATTATGATGCAAATGAACATGGATAAATTCAGTTGCTCTTTTAAAACTAATACTTATCAGGCTACACTGGGTGGTATTCTATCCAGTGGCTACAAATTTGACGTTAAAAATGTGTATATCAAGTAAGTCTTATTTTTTGAGCGAATTTGTAATAAAATTTAAAAAATTGAGAATTAAAAAATTAAACTTTAGACAGAAATCAGGAGTATCAATTTTTCTTCTAACTTTTTTCTTCTAACACTTCTGGAGAATGATTTAAAATATTATTTTTGAATTATAGTGCATTTATTTTTATTATGTATATAATAGTATTGGTTACTTAAAATAGATATTGTAAATAAAAATAACCTAAAAATCAGTATATTTGGCTCCTTATGAATTACAAAGATTAAATATCTTAACAATGTATTTCATTGAGCTGGAGCGATAGCACAGCGGGTAGGGCGTTCGCCTTACAAGCGGCCAACATGGCCGACCCGAGTTCGATTCCTCCGCTCCTCTCGGAGAGCCCGCTACCGAGAGTATTCGATATGCCAAACACAGTAACAACAAAGTCTCCAATGGAGACGTTACTGGGCCCGCTCGAGCAAATCGACGATCAACGGGAGGGCCTTTACCTTTTACCTTTACCTGTATTTCATTACTTATTAAATTATACCTTTATATTTCAGCAAGACTGTTAGCTGTAATGAAATAATAAGTATTTTTGAAAATATTAAAGTTTTAAAGATATTTTAAAGTTTTTTTTTGGGGGCACACCTGGCAATGCACAGGGGTTACTCCTGGCTCTGAAGTCAGGAATTAGTCTTGGTGGTCCTCGGGGGACCAATGGGATGCTGGGAATTGAACCCAGGTTGGCCACGTGCAAAGCAAACGCCCTATCCGCTGTGCTCCAGCCCCAATATTTTAAAGTTTTAAAAATAATCATTCATTTTTATTTTACAGATAGGCATTATTCATTTCTTCCTGAAATAGTTCTTTCATAGTCTCTCATTTCAGATTCTCAGATGTAGTAAACTCCTTATCCCAGATCAAGTACCTAAATAGAAAATATGCCTGGATCTGAGCAATGCATATTAGTAGTGGCAAATTATCTCATATTGATATAAAGGATAAAAATATACTCTTCTATGACTATAGTTTGTTGCCTCAAAAATAATATTGATAATAAAAATATATTTTTTGCCAATGCTAATCACATTAACTATTTTTAACACCTTAGATTTTTTTCAACCCCATTTCTTGTAAACTCTTTCACCTTATTTCTAATCCTTAAGACTCCTTTTTTTCATATCAACTTAATAATAAAACTCATGCTTGATTAAAACACAAAAGCAATATATATTTATATATTTATTATATAATGGGCTGGAGCGATAGCACAGGTGTAGGGCATTTGCCTTGCTCGCAGCCGGGCGGCGGCTGAGCCAGGTTAGAATTCTTCGCCCTTTTCAGAGAGTAAGCAAGTAAGTAACCAAGCTACCGAGAGTATCTAGCCTGCATGGCAAAGAAAGCCTGGCAAGCTCCCCGTGACATATTTGATATGCCAAACACAGTAACAAGTGTCACAATGGAGACGTTACTGGGCCTGCTGGAGCAAATCGATGAACAACGGGAGGACAGTGACAGTGACAGTGAATAAATAATGATTGAAAGCCCCCACTCCATTTCAGGTGTAATTCCCTAGATCCTTAAATTACACCTCTAACCTCCAGATCTTCACTGTACTTTAGGTAAAGAGAAAAATAGAGATGCATGTGGTGTGGTTTTGATGTGCAATATCCCTTCAGTCTTTTCAATTAACATAACTATATCCTCCTTCATAAGTTACTCCTTTTTGTGGGTGATTATGATATTTTATTAAATGTAGTAGCTTTCTGACTTTTCAGTTTTCTATGCAGATTATATAATTCTTCACTCTACAGTGTATGTCAGAACAACTTGCCTGAGTTGTGTTTGCCTGACAGATCTCAGCTTTTAGAGTTATGCAAATACAGAAAATGGTAGTCACAGCATGTGTCACTAGAACAAAATTCAAAAATATTTCATTTGTTTAATGATCAGACAATAGGTAGTAAGAAAACTGTTATCAAAGACAGAAAGCCACATTTTGGCATAATGTTTGGCAAAACTGTTTGAAAAAAAGGTGCAACATATATGATACAGAAACTAAGATGAGAACGCTCAAAATAGATTAAGAAAAAAACTTAATAAAGCAAGCTGGCTATTCTCTATATTCGATAATGTGTTACAAGAGAAACATGAACTAAGGAACTAATTGCCTAATATCAAGACAGACGCAAATAGCAATAGAGTAATCTAGAAGGTGACAGGGATAAGTGGGCTGTTAGAAATCTGGAATTTTTTTTTCTTTTTTCTTTCTTTCTTTATTTTTTCTTTTTGGGTCACTCCTGGTGATGCTCAGGGGTTACTCTTGGCTCTGCACTCAGAAATTACTCCTGGCGGTGTTCATGGGACAATATGGGATGCTGGGATTCAAACCTGGGTCGACCCGCGTGCAAGGCAAATGCCCTACCCGCTGTGCTATCACTCCAGCCGCAAGGAGTTTCTTTTTAAACCCCAAATGCCATTGTAGCAAGACCCTGAGTAACAAAGATCTAAAATTTTTTCACTGGAGTAAAATAAGGCAAGGCAAATATGAGATTTAGAGATGACACCCAGGAAAACTTTTTCATTAAATAAAGTGTCAGTAGACAACAACATCAATTTAGAGATACTGAGAGGATATGGATATCCCAGCAAAGAATTTTTTAAGCACATGGATTGCTAGCAAGGAAACAGATTGGAACCCTATCGCTGCTTAAGAGAATTGTAATACTTAAATATACTGATTATTTTTATGTTGGTATAAAAATGAGTTTAAAATGTCCAAAATAAAATTAAATAAAAAAGTGAAAAAAATAAATACTATGATCAGAGAAACAGAAGCCTGAAAAGCAATCATTGGTCCTCTAATTTTACTCAAGCAGGAAAAATAATTCTGACTATTGAGACTTTCATGGACACAACAGTGTATATGAGGTTAGTAATAGAAAAGGAAGAATTCATAGCGGGTTTATCTAGAGTCCTGCAAAAACCATGGATATGGGAGAGCAGTGTCTGGACTTATATAGGAATCTTCCCAAACTTCTATAACTAATAATAAAGGGAGGCTTTATTATACTTTTCAGTCAAAGTTTGTCTCTGATTGCCATTGTATGAATTCTTCCAAGCTTGTGTATTGTGGTTTTCATGCCATTCTCCTCTTATTTGTTGGGTGTTTAGGCATACTGAGGCTGGATGCAAAATATAATTTGCTTATAAATGATTTATTATCTTCATCATTTGGTGATAACAATGCATAATCAGAGTTCAAGAAGTTGAGTTGAATTCAGTGACAAAGTGTTAAATTATTCCATATAAAATGTAATAAAACCTTTTCATAATGCAAATATTTGTTAAGAGGAGAGTTGGATTGTGAAAGAGATGGGACAGAAACTCACCAAATCCATGTTATTTTTCCTGACCTCATAGGAAGGTAATATTAGTTATTCTCCCTTACAGATGGACAGGGTCTTAAAACTAGTTTTGGCCAGTGAAAGGATTTACTGCATTCAAGGCTACTTCAGAACACTCAGATTTCAATAATGCACACCATCTATTCCTTTTCTTCAATGAATTAAGAGCGTATCTGCTCCAAAAAGAAGCATCAAAGGATGGAAGGAAATTGTAACTTTGAATCCTTATTTAGCAAGGAACCTCCAAAGAAAGATAACCAACACAAACAGGACATGACTTGGAAAAGAAATGATTCATTTTTCCCCATTAAAACATCTGAGAGCTGGGATCAAAGAGATAGTAGAGAGAGCTGGAAACTTGCCTTGAAAGTCGCTACTAACCCAGACTCAATCCCTCGTACCCCACAGCATCCCCCAAGGGTCCCATATGGTCCTTGAAGCACTGACAGAGTTGGTTTCTGAGCACAAGTCAGGAGCAAGCCCTGAGCACTGTTAGGTGTGACTCAAAAATCAGAAAAAAATTTTAAAGGAAAAACTGAGACTTAAGGATATTGCTACAGGCAATTCCATTCATTAAGGGATAAATTACAGATATTGGTAACTTTTTCAGATACTGTTATTTTTTCTTTTTTCCCCAAAAGTAATAAAATGGGAAGAAAACACTGTCAAGGAAATAAGGCACTAGTAAAATAGAAATAGTCGTGACTTGAGATCCCTAGGTTCTAATAATATTTTTGTGATCTACTATCTAAGTGGCACTGGGAATGCCAATTAGTTTATCTGGGCCACAGTACACATCAAGAAGACAAATGTTAGATTACCTAATTATAGGAGAAAAGACCATATATTTGCTCAAGAGTATTCGTATTTCTGATATATGTCTTTATTAAAAAGGATTATGTACAAAAACCATTGGAATAAAAGCACTAAGGATTTTATTTTTCTTAGAAATTTTAGGTACTCATGACTCTAGTGTCCAGCTCTATTTATACATATTGCAAAACATATTTGTGTAAGTGATACTAGCCCATGGCAAAGTTTTATTGAAAATAATCATGAAAGTTCATGTTAGTTGAGATAAATAGCACGTGATAATTTCAAAAAAACCTAGTTCCTAGAAATTTGATTGTTCAATAGTGTGGCACACAATTTTCTATACCATTAGTCTTATCACTCCGAGTCAAAATTAGAGAAAGATGTCTACATTTCTTTCTGTAAAAAGCTTCTCTTTACATTCACTCAAAAAAATTCCTCAGAACATCATTGGTATGTAAAAAATAGAGATACTCTCAAATGATTCAAAAGTAAACATACTCTGAAATCTTTGTTCATAATTAATATATAATTCAACTAATAAATAAGGCTAATAAAACACTTTTGTTGCTACAAAACAATAAAAAAAACAGTTAAAATATATTTGACATATCCAAACTTAAGAAACTATCAAGAACGTGAACTTTAAATATCTCTTTGAAGTTACTATTAGAATGGAAAAGAAAGGGTTCAACATTGTTGAAAAATGAATTGTTCAGACCAAATTAAAATCCTACATACGACAGTTTACTAAATTAAATTCATTAACTAAGCTAATTTTGGTAACTGGCTTTGTATGCATAATTTCAGGGTAGTTTAATGTTCTTTTAATCTAACTGAATCCACATGAACTATATATCCGTATAACTATAATGCATATGCAAACACTAATAGAAACAAGAATGGAAACAAGAATGTTTACTTATCCCTCTCAACTCTCTTAGCATTTTACGTACATACAAACCATTTTTGGGTAAAATAACTTTCCACTCACCAGTGTGGAGGTTTGTGAGACATCAGTCAAATCCCCTGAGACCTCGGGTGTTCGCGTGTTGTTTGGGATTCTGTGAGGGTTACGGGCTATCGCTTCACACCAGCCCAGCATTTTCTCCTTCCTCTTATCCCTTTTCAATTTCTGAAATTCTGAAAATAATTTACATTCCCTGAAACAGGTCACTTATTATGGTTGTCTGTTTTTGGAAAATGTACATATTTAAATTGAATAAACAATTTAATGAACCACTAATGGAGGCATTTCATTTTAATTAGGACTTATAAGAAGAATATTACTATTCATTAAAAATGCCTCAGAAACACAGGACAAGAAAAGCAGTAAACATCTATATAAAGGAACTAATATCTTTCATAATTTGATTTGTGATAGTTCTAAGCTATCAGAATTACTATCATTTAGCTTAGTTATTTTCAGGGTTCTGTATATAATAAGAAGTTCTTAGGAACTAAGAAAAAAGTCATGTAAATATGCATATCAATATTCATATATTTCAATGTCAACAAAAATTGGCATAATTTTACAGTGGCAATTGCCACACTTGTAGAATAAATTGTACACAGTCCAGTAGTAAAGATTACTCATTTTGTCAGTGGTATAATTATTTCCTTCATAAAGTTCCACCATCTAGAGAAGGAAAAAATTTAGTTCAATCATAGTAAATTTGGTATGTGACATCTATCACCAGTAAAATCAATTCAAAGACACTGTTTTAAAAAATCTTCATCCTAGATCATAAATAAAGACAATCCACAACTATTTCTGGCTTACCAGAATTTCCCATTTGGATATTGTTTTGCCTCTGAAATTTTATATCAACAATGACTTTTAATGTAATGAAGAAAACACTGTTTCCCTTGTAAAGTTTTACAGCCTACTTTTCCACTCCACCGCCCTCAGTAATTAGAAATAGTTTATTGCAGGTCTTTAGTTAAATGCATTACACTGTCAATTTAATATCAAAAATAATGTAGAGTAATTATTTTTCACAGCATTCAAAGCAATTAGCAATCTGGCAGTTTGTAACATTTCAGAGATTCAAAATAGCACATTTCATAACACTAAGAAAAGTAACATAAAGAAAGCTTGCACTAACAGATTGATGAGTTATTACTCTAAATGACAAAATACTCAAGCTAAATGGATTGGAAACATGGAATGGGAAAGTTACAAAAACTTGCTTAAAATGTATCTAAAATACTCAATGGAACTCATTTCTTAACAAAATTGGCTATCTGAGTGATTCATTCATTTTGAGATACAGCAGCAATAGTGAGAGGAACTTGAAAACAATCATTTGAAGGAGCATCAAGTTATTAGTGTTTACTACTTCAAACACATTGTGATTTTATGGAAACCCTTATCTATGTAATATATAATCTGCAAATGTCACTAATTTGGACTCCACAGAAAGCAAACATATCCAGATTTCCAATACAAAGTATTTGATTGCTCTTCAGCTTTTAATTACATTTCTTGAGTACACTTTTAGCAAATGAACATGAGTACCTTTATTCAAAAGTAAGAAATAAAATGATATATAATGACCAAACCAGTTGAATTAAGTAGAAACAAATGTTCTACTTGTAGGTCACTCACAAGTTATATTTTTAGAATTTGTCTCTATAATTAAATACTACTTTAGTATTTATAATAAAATGCTGAATTAGTGCATAAACAGAAATGAATAAAGTAGCCCACAAAATTGTGGACTTGGGGCTGGAGAGAGAAAGTGCAGTAAAGCGATTACTATGCTTACTGTACATATAACTGACAGGGATTGACACCAGGTGCCGTGCAAGGTCACTCTGAGCACTGCATTGTGATCCCTTAACACAGAGCCAGGAACAAGGCCTGAACACAGCCCGATATGATCCCACATTTTTTTAATTGAATCTATGTGAGATAGTTACAAAGCCTTCATGTTTGAGTTTTAGTCATACAATAATCAAACACCCATCCTCCATGAGGGTTCATTTTCCACCACCAATATCCTCAGTACCCACCCGCCCCCATCCCACCCTCCTCCTGCCTCTCTGGTAGAAAATTTACCCCCTACTTTCTCTCTACTTTTGGTCATTATGGTTTGCAATATAGATAATGAGAGGATATCACATTTGGTCCTTTGTCTACTTTCAGCATATATCTCCCATCCCAAAAGATCCCTTCAAACACCATTGACTTAGTGGTCCCTTCTCTATTCCAGCTGCTTTTTTCCCCAGCTCATGAGGCAGGCTTTCAACAATGGAGCGATATTCCTGGCCCTTATCTCTACTGTCCTTGGGTGTTAGTATCACATTATTTTATTTTATATTCCACAAATGAGTGTAGTCATTCTATGTCTGTCCCTCTCTTCATGACTCATTTTACTCAGCATGATACTCTCCATGACCATCCACTTACAAGCAAGATGCCACATTTCATGACTTCTATCCTAAGAGCAGCAGAGTATTCCTTTTTTTTTTTTTTTACAATTTTGTAGTTCTTTTTATTTATTTATTTTTTGTTTGTGAATTTTTTTTTAATTTTTATTAGTGAAACACCATGAGGTACAGTTGTAGACTTAAAAAAATTTTGTGCTTGGGTTTCAGTTAGAGTATTCCTTTTTTCAGATGACTGGTTAAAGAAACTTTGGAGTATTCGTTTTTTAGATGCACCAAAGTTTCTTTAACCAGTCATCTGTTCTCAGGCACTAGGGTTGTTTCCAGATTCGGTCTATTGTGAAGTGTGCTGCAATGAACATACAGGTACAGATGTCATTTCTACTGTGCTTTTTTGCACCCTTGGATCCACATTTTTAAAAAGATGATAAATTGTGAAATCTTCAGTATCAATTCTGGCATTTGCTTTTAAAAAGGGTGTTAAATTCTTATTTTTCATTAGGTTTTGAGATGAAATCAATTTAATTTCATTTTCAATTTGACTTTCTAGTGGTGGTGATGGTGGTAGGACAGCCGTGTTCCTCCTTATTCAATAAACATTAACCCTTAAGTATTTATCTACCACTTACTATATTGCAACTACTGAAGTAAGAAGGTAAATTCTATGAACTAAGTATCACTTTCACTTGGATTTGAGTGGGACTCAGTGCACTATTATAACTTTAAAATTTGGGGACTGATAAAATCTTCCTGATACAAAACTCCAAGGAAGTTCCCTCCTCTTGATTTTAGATTTCCCCACATCTCTAGCTTATAGAAATCACCAACTACTATCAACAAGTCTCATGATAAGTATATTTTCTGAAAAGTATAAACAGTTGGAGCAATAGTAGAAGGGGTGCTTAACTTGCATAAAGCCCACCAGGGTTTGATCCTGGTGTTCCATATGGGTCCCTGAGCCTTCCATGAATGATCTTCATGACATAGCAACACCTGGGTATAGCCTAGTGGCCCAGAAACCAAAAATAAACCAATTTGAAAAAATAAAAGAAACATTACTAAATGTATTCTAGTTTTCTTTGGGATATAACAGTTATGATCTCTATTCTAGAATGAATTTTGGAAGGCTTAAATAAATCAATAACTTACATTTATAGTATTTAAAGCAGAATGATGCATTCAATAGTATTTCCTTCACCCTGAAAAAATAGGAGAAATAAACACCTGATACATGGCTACAGATTAGAAAACTGGGAAGTCTTGTTTATATTAATGTGCATTGGATAATCATAATGAAAACTAGACTAAGATGATAAAATAAGAATTATCTACACAAATTCACTTCAGCTTTATTATTATCATTAACAGTATCTGATAGTATTAAAATGTCTTAACATAGTTATGCTGGGCTAGAGTGATAGCACAGCGGTAGGGCGTTTGCCTTGCACGCAGCCAACATGGCCGACACAGGTTCGATTCCTCCGCCCCTCTCAGAGAGCCCGGCAAGCTACCGAGAGTATCTCACCCGCATGGCAGAGCCTGGCAAGCTACCCATGATGTATTCGATATGCCAAACACAGTAACAACAAAGTCTCCAATGGAGACGTTACTGGGCCCGCTGGAGCAAATCAATAAATGACGGGAGGACAGTGACAGTGAACATAATTATGCTATTATATCTGGACATTCATATCATCGAAGACATATTACTTCTAATGACTTGCTCTGTAAAACACACATCACCCGACTTTACCAGGTACTTGAGAATAGCATAGCGGTAGGGCATTTGCCTTGCATGCAGCCAGCCTTGCCGAGCCTGGTTCGATTCCTCCACCCCCCCTTGGAGAGCCCGGCAAGCTACCAAAAGTATCTTGTCTGCATGGCAAAGCCTGGCAAGCTACCTGTGACGTATTCAATATGACAAACACAGTAACAACAAGTCTCAAAATGAAGACGTTACTGAGCCTGCTCAGGCAAATCCATGAACAACGGGAGGATAGTGCTATATATACAGTGCTATATATTCTGAAGAAGTAAGTGGTCAAATGACCACACAAAGCAACCCAGATTTGGAAAATTTGTTTCTTTGTTTTGTTTTGGATTTTGGTTTGGGGGCTACATTGACCAGTGTTTCTGAGATTACTCTTGGTTCTGACCTCAGAGATCACTACTGGCTCAGAGATCACTCTGGGGTGCTGGGGATGAAACCTAGGTTGGCCATGTGAAAGGCAAGTGCCATACCTCCTATATCTGCTCCTGTCCAGGGATGTAGGAAATTTGAAATGGAGATGAATGTTAAGTGGAAGAAGGGCTCTTTTGCTTTACCCATTCAATTTGGGTGGGTTGGAAACCATGAAAGTTGTTCAAGACACTATCTTCCTATCATCACAAAGCACTCAGACTTCAGATGGAACTTCAAAGATTTTTTTTTTCATTTTTGATGCCAAACTGGAGATTACAGAAACAATCTGAATAATTTGAGAGATATAAGAAATAAGTACCAGTGATTAGAGAGATAGTACTGTGGGTGCATGCCTTGCAAGTAGCTGACCTGGATTTAGACCTTCAGCATATCATGTGTTTCCCAAGTTGTTTTTGGAAGCAATTCCTGAATTCAGAGTCAGGAGTAAAACCCTGCGATCGCTGAGAGTGGCCCCCAAAATAAAAAAAATAGAAAACGAAATAAGTATGGATCATGAAGTCTCTGCAAACCAGTGCTACTTGCTACAAAGGCCCGCCTGAAGCATTCATAGTCTTGGGTGCAATAATGTACTATTAGTCAGAAGGGTAGGCAAATTATAAGCATTCATAATTAACCTTAAGGCACTTTAAACAGCTAATATCATCAGTAATATATCAAAATAGGAAAGTGGTCATTAAGCATTCATGTTAATTGCTATCTAACCATTGAACCAAGTTAATATGAGATGCAGTAATGAATGGCTTATATAATGATCACAGGAAATTGAGATTTAACCAAGCTTAATTTTTAATATGCTACTTCAAGCAGATATTTAATTTAATAAATAGCACAGTGTATTCTCTGCGAACTAAACTGACATGAAATCAAAATTAGAAAGAAGAAATACAAGGTAATTGGGTGTATCTCATGCAGAATAATTTACTTCTACTCCAGAAACATTTACTGGACCAGTATGTTGTGTCAGACACATGTTCGGAACTATAGGCACCATGACTGAAGACTCTGTGAGCTTAATTATTAAGGGAAACAAACAAGTAAAAAGACTCTGATAGGGATCTATTTGAATACTATACAACCTTCAGGAAAAAAAAAAACATTTGTCTTAGTAATACTGGAGAAGGTCAATGAAAGTCTCTGAAGTAAAGAAAATTACAAATAATTTACATGAAAATTAAAATTGTTACAATTCTAAAAGCTTTTACTATCTTTTACTATTAGTATCTGTGTTGCACCATTCCATGAAGATCATTCACATTATAATTGATATAAATACTGATATGCTACAAGGTAAACTCTTCACATGGCAAAACAATGAATGATGTATCTGCAATCTGGTAGAACCAAAGTCTGGCTGATATCAGCAAGTAAAACTTACTTTACATTACTTTATTTAATTTTTTTTTGCTTTTTGGGTCACACCCGGCGATGCACAGGGGTTATTCCTGGCTCTGCACTCAGGAGTTACCCCTGGCGGTGCTCAGGGGATCATATGGGATGCTGGGAATCGAACCCGGGTCAGCCACGTGCAAGGCAAACGCCCTACCCGCTGTGCTATTGCTCCAGCTCTGACTTTATTTACTTTACATTAATTATTTACATTAATTCTGGTATCATTCAATCTCAAAATAATAACTTTAAAATTCACTTTTTCAGTTGGAAAATGTCCTACCTCAATCTTTTGCTTTTATCTCAATTATTGTGTTCTTCATAAAATGTGTTCATGCTCTGGCATATCTCTAGTAGGATACAAGTGTTGAGATAAAAGTTTTTTCTCTCTCCACGTTATACAGGTAGTGTAAGATAAATTTTGTCTTTTCCTCCAATAGCCCAGATGACCATAATAAAATTAAAAAGTTGAGAATAGCACTTGAATAAGAATTCCAAATTTTAGAAAGTTGTGTATTTGTTTAGCTTAATGAAGGACGGGAGCGATAGCACAGCAGGTAGGACGTTTGCCTTGCACAAGGCCGACCTGGGTTCAAGTCCTCCTCCCCCGTCAGAGAGCACAGCAAGCTACTGAGAGTATCCTGCCCACATGGCAGAGCCTGGCAAGCTCTCTGTGGCGTATTCGATACACCAAAAACAGCAACAACAAGACTCACAATGGAGACATTACTGGTGCCCGCTCGAGCAAATCTATGGACAACGGGACAATAGTGCTACAGTGCTACAGTGCTAATGAAGGTAAGTCATCAAGAAACAAGTCTGGATTATTAGAAACTTTCTTCTCCCACAATATAAAATTTTATCTCTGTTAGGAAACAAGTTGTAAAGTAAAGTAAAGTAGAGTAAAGTAAAGTAAAGGCCCTCCCGTTGTTCATCGATTTGCTCGAGCGGGCCCAGTAACGTCTCCGTTGTGAGACTTTGTTGTTACTGTGTCTGGCATATCGAGTACGTCACGGGGAGCTTGCCAGGCTCTGCCGTGCGGGCGAGATACTCTCGGTAGCTTGCCGGGCTCTCCGAGAGGGGCGGAGGAATCGAACTCGGGTCGGCCATGTTGGCTGCGTGCAAGGCAAACGCCCTACCGCTGTGCTATCACTCCAGCCCAATCTCTAAACTGAACTGGCATTCACTGGAAATAAGAGAATTCTGTATTACTGAATGCAAAAGGGCATGCATAAAAATAGGAGTAATTTCCCACATGGCTGGAGCGATAGCACAGTGGTAGGGAGTTTGATTCTTCCGCCCCTCTTGGAGAGCCCGGCAAGCTACCAAGAGTATCTCGCCTGCACGGCAGAGCCTGGCAAGACAGAGGAAACAAGTTGAAAATAAAAAAAAGGAAGAGAGAGTGAAGAATTTCTCCTTTCTTCCTTTAACTACTCTTTGCAAATTAATATTTATTGAAGATGTGTGCATTTGTGTGTATTTAAAGACATACACCTATAACATTCATGTCTAAAATACAAACTGCTATTCATCTGCAACACTGAGGGAATGTTTTCAAGTAATCATAGAAAAACTGTGAATTATTCTTGAAAACTTGGAATGCAAAGGATCACCAGCCCAGTCTGGAGACAAGATATGTGTTGTATTTTACTATTATGATACGATTTTGTCTTGTTGTTTTTCTCATTTCCGAGAAAGTGGAATGCAGGCTTATCAAATGTAGAGAGTTTCACACACAAATACAAGGAAATGAAACGCTAATTAATATAGATGAGTAATTAGTGATAATGAAATGAATAATAGGATAAAGCAAGTTTTCCTTCCCGAGGAAAGTCAGGAATGGAAAGAACCTTAGGCTGATTCATAGAGAAATTTTAATATGCATATATAGTATATAATAAATGTATTAATGTGATTATACTTGGGCTATACATAGCAGTGCTTGGAGGTCAGTAGGATTATACCCAGTATTGCTCAGTAAGACATTTCTGAGGTTTCGAGGCATATACTCTACCACTAGACCTATCTTAGAGGTTAAGGTATTAATTTGTATAATTATATATAAAAAATGTACATTTTGTGTACATTCTCCCCTATCTGTTTCATCATTTTTGCATGAAAATACTAATGCATGCACATATTCTTTTTTTTTATCATTTTTTTTTATTAGTGAAACACCATGAAATACACTTATAGACTAATAAATTTTTGTGCTTGGGTTTCAGTTATACAATGATCAAGTACCCATCCCTCCACCAGTGCCCATCCTCCCCCACCACGGGTCCTAGCATCCCTCCCACCCCCCATCCTCCCCCCCCACCCCCCCCGTCCCACCCTGCCGCTGTGGCAGGGCATTCCTCCCTGTTCTCTCTCTCTTCTTTTGGGTACTGTGTTTTGCCAGAGAGGCATTGAGTGGCAGTCATGTTTGGTCTATAGACCACTTTTAGCATGTCTCTCCCACCCTGGGAGGGTCTTCACAACACCCTTTATTTGGTGCTCTCTTCTCTATCTGAGCTTCCTTCTCACCTAGCACATGTGGCTGGCCTTCAAGTCATGGAGCTAAATTCCTGGTACTAATCTGAGCCCTTCCTGGGTGTTAGTCTCCCGTTTTGTTGCTTTATGTTCCCCAGATGAATGCAATCTTTCTGTGTCTATCCCGCTCTTTCTGACTCATTTCACTTAACATGATACTTTCCATGTAGTACCACTTGTATGTAAATTTCATAACTTCATCTTTTCTAACAGCTACATAGTACTCCATTGTGTAAATGTACCAAAGCTTCTTTAACCAGTCATCTGTTCTCGGGCACTCAGGTTTTTTCCAGATTTTGGCTATTGTAAAGAGTGCTGCAATGAACAAACAATTGCAGATGTCACTTCGACTATACATTTTTGCCTCTCTGGGATATATTCCCAGGAGTGCTATAGCTGGGTCAAATGGGAGATCGAATTCTAATTTTTTGAGAATCTTCCATACTGTTTTCCAAAAGGGTTGGACCAGCCTGCATTCCCACCAGCAGTGAAGGAGGGTCCCTTTCTCGCCACATCCGCGCCAGCACCTGTTGCTTTTGTTCTGCATGCACATATTTTTGACTATCAATTATTTGTGTATTAAAATACAAGGTTTACAAAATTTAATTATCCTTTAATACATTTAAATAGCTGCAAATCTTATTTAACTGAAGTAACACCGCATAAATACATTATATATGCTGAGGAGATAGTAAGGTGTTTGTCTTGCATGCAGATGACCTAGGTTCAATCCCCAGCACCGCATCTGATTCCCAGAGCATTCTTCAGGGATGTTCCCTGAGCATAGAGTCATGAGTAAGCCCCAAAATGAACCAACAAAAAAAATTATATAAATTTCACGTTTGTCCACTGAAATCAACATAAGCACATTAAGCTTTTTATCACTAAAAGTCCAGTTCTATCCATAACAATATCATTGTTTCTATTACCAATATATATATATTTGTATTATTTCTCCTTTCACTTCTGGTAATCATAAATTAGTTTTACAGCATAAAAGTTTATTTTAATTTTTTGGTACATCTTTTGGTGCTCTTTCCATGTCAAATACAAAATGAATCATACAGTTTATCTTTTCTGATTTATTTTGCTACCAAAAGGATATTGCTCTTTTGGTTCCTTTCAGTTACTGAAAAAAAAGAATATATGTTCTCTATTATTTGGGGGGGTTTGTGTGGTACATATCAAGCTGTGCTCAATATTTTCTTCCAACTCTGTCCTCAGGGATGACTTCCAGTGGTGCTTGGTGGTCTTTATATAGTGGGGATCAAACGAGCCCTGGTTGCAATCAAGGTGAGAAACTTTATATGTCTCTGCCTCGAGATTTCAAGATTTGACTTTTTTTTTGTTGCTGTTGCTGTTGTTTTTCTTTTAGATCACACCTCAGAGTGCTCAAGACTTACTCCTGAGTCTCCTCTCGGAATCACTCCTGATGGGGCTAGGAGTGGGGCATTCATAGTGTGTGTGGGCATCAAATCCCACTCAACAGTGGCAAGGCAAACACCCTACTTGCTAGATTATCTTGGCAGCTCCAGGATTTTATATTTTCATAGCTAAGTAACAGTAAATACAGTCTTTGCCATGCAATCCAGTGATACTAGTTAGAGTTATTTACTCAACTGATTTAAGAACTGAAGTTTATACAAAAACCTGTACAAAAAAATTCTATAGAGATTTAATCATAATTACTGAAATTCAGAAGAAACCATGATATCCTTCAAAGGTAAATAAGTATAAAATAAAAATTAGTGTAATTGTGTACTGATTCAGAAATAAAATGAAGTGATTAAAGATTAAATGACATGCATTAACTTTAAATGTATATTTTTATTTTTAAAAATTCATCAAAAAAGGGCTACATTCCGTATTTTTGCAACTAAATGACATTCAAGAAAATACGAATCAATACAAACAGTAAACTCATCAATGATATCTGTTTTGCAGGACTGTATATTTATGTAAGACTGCTTTGAGTTCAGTAATTTAGTAGTAATAATCTCACTAATATTTATGTTATGTGCCTTTCCTCATTACTTAACTTTTATTTCCTATAATGCTTTTTGAGTTTCACAATAAATAAAAAAATATGGCTTCCAAGAATACTGGTTTCCTTTCTAGCTTTCTTATTCTAAAGTCAGATATCAGATATCTGACTTTAAGATGGTATCTGATATTTGTTACTCAAGCAAAGTTTTTGAAAGGAACTTGCTTTCATATCAGATATGACTATATGTCCATAAAAATATTTCAAACACTGTTCATTTTGCTACTCAAAACCATAGCACATGGAATTTTATACAAGTAACATATAAAATTTTTTACATTTGATGCTATTACATTTGCTATATGTTACATTTACCATTCAAAAGGGACTGGAGTGATAGCACAGCAGTAGGGCGAATGCCTTGATGCAGAAAGCCGGCCGAGCCAGGTTTGATTCCTCCGCCCCCTCTTGAGAGCAGCAAGCTACCGAGAGTATCTCATCCACACAGAAAAGCCTGTCAAGCTTACCCTGATGTATTCAATATGCCAAACAGAGTAACAAGAAGTCTCAAAATGGAGACGTTACAGGGCCCACTCGAGCAAATCGATGAACAACGAGAGGACAGTGTTTGTGTTTGACTATTCAAAAAGAGCAACACATTTCCTTTGCTGTTTGGGGAAATGAAGTCAATTATAAACATAATTTAGTAAATTTCAATCTTTTTAGAAAATATAAATTTTAAATACCTAGTGTAACTTGTGCATTTATTTGAACATTACCAGTCATTGAAATGTATCTTTTGACTATTTTTACCATTTTTGAATATACATATATATATATTTGGATTATCAAATATATATATTGTATGTATGCAGACTCTCCTGCCCCCATGCCTGGCTGTCCTCGCCGGGGCCCCTTGGAGGGGAGTGGGTTGAGTTTCCCTACCCGCCCTGACCAGGGCTCCGGCAGCTGAAGACCTCCAGAACCAGCCACCACCATGCTGAGACCACTCTTCACTCGCATGAAGGTACCAACAGAGGAACAAAGGCATGCGGGTCCCGGGGCTGAGATCTCCAAGCCTGCTCGGATTGGGGCTGAGCATCTTCCACCCAGATCCTCCAAATTCCAGTAGGCAGGGGTCACACCCACCAACTGGCCCCCTGGTGCCGTGTAATTCGTGTAATCCAATCAACGGCCAAGACCCAGAGACTATAAAACCCAGCTCCCGGAAGCGTGCAGCCACAAACCACAAATGCTGCTGCGGGACATCTTATTATCTCATTCTTACTTTGGACAAACTGGCAGGCTACTGAATGTAACCTGCCCACACGGCAGAGTCTGGCAAACTCCCCGTGGCATACCCAATATGTCAAATACCAGTAACAATGATGGGTCTCATTCTCCTGACCCTGAAAGAGTCTTGAATATGACACTTTTTAAAAAATCTCAGGGCTAAGATGAAGGAGATGTTACTGGGGCCTGCTCGAGGCAATCGACGAACAACAGGATGGTTGTGATGTATGCATATGGGCTGGAGTGATAGCACAGTGGTAGGGCGTTTGCCTTGTGTGCAGTCAGCCTGGCTGAGCCAGGTTTGATTTCTCTGCCCGTCTCAGAGAACCTGGCAAGCTACCGAGAGTATTTTGCCCGCATGGCAAAAGCCTGACAAGCTACCCTTGACATATTCAATATGCCAAACACAGTAACAAGAAGTCTCAAAAATGGAGACATTACTGGTCCCGCTCGAGTAAATTGATGAACAATGGGAGGATAGTGACAGTGACAGTGATATATGCATATATATGTATGTATCCATATATCTTACATATCTATATCTGTAGCTACCTGAATTTTGGAAGCAACTTTTATAGGTTACGTTCACATAAATACACATCTAAGATGAAAGAATATACCAAGAGTCAGTAAACACTTACCATTCACTAATAATAAATCTCTCTACTCCCTTGCCATCCAGATTTTAGTACCTATGTAAAATGAAGGATGAAAGAAATAAAGTTTGAACATTTGCTGAATAGATTTGGCATTTGATCTTTCATTTAAAATAATAATGATGATAATAAATATTGAGAAGAAAACTTTATTACTAAACATGGAATCTTAGTTGTGTATTTTCATTCATATTAAAGTTAAAAACATATTCATAATGTAGTAGTAATTATCATTAATATTCGTAGGATAACATTGGTTCATCCTTTCTGCCTTGCCACAGGGAGCTTAGGTTTATTGGATTAATCCGATCACAGTGCTCCCATTGCTCTGTATTTATTTGTAACCTCTTTCTTTGTGCTCTGCTTGCCCAACCAGTCAATAAACTTTATCTCCTAATCAGACTCTGTTAACTTATAAATAACTTGCTTTTCTCTTCTCCTTAAGTCCTTTGCATAGCTCTGAATTCAGAGCAATGTCCTTTTTGCATAGACACAGGAAGACAGTTAATGCTATGCTTTTGTAACTTGTGAGTTAACTGACTCTGAATGATATTCATTCCTGGGCATCTCTTTTATAGACTTAAGCCTCTGTTGTCCTTACTTTCTAGCACCCCAAAAGCAGGGTACCAACTAGGGACTGGATGGACCAGGGCAAGCTGTGAGTTGCCCTGGCATCGAAATGGGCTAGGCAAAAGCACCATAATACTAATCTATAAGTTAAGATTATGGTCATGGACAAATTATGTCATGATCCAAAAAGTAAATCTAGATTAGGACCCTGCTAGGGTTAGGAAAAGTTAATCTGGCCTGAGCACTGTAGTCTGAGACCTATAGCAAGATGTTCCCAGGAGAGCCAACCTACAAACTTGATGTATCTCTTAGTATGTCCATATGAAATAACTAATAAGAAGTAGAATTAAGATGATAATTAAGATGATAATTAAGTTATCAGACTATGGAAAGAAGAAAAACCCCTAGGTGGTATTTCCACCCTTGAGTCTGATCTCCTGGATGCAGGTGATTAGAAAGGGCTTTGATATGTTGATTGTGCTACAGGACCTAGATGTGTGGTTGCTATTCCAATGCTGGGATGTTGGAGAGAGACTAAAGGAAAGATCAAGGAGGCAAGTAGAAGCACAGACTGACAATGAGGGAGACAGGAGGAGATGGAAATGAGGGGCTTAGTGAAATTGGAACAGGTGCATGGAGAGGATGAAATAAATGGCAACTGATCATCAACCAGCCCGGCCCTCGTTTCTTTCTTTGTCTGCCCATGGCATCAGCCATCCAGGTGGGGAAGTGGTCCAAGACCACCGAACAGAGGCAGAGAGAGAGACATGGGATTCCTTAGTGATCTGGTGACTACAAAAATATTATGTATGACCTAATCAGATTTATATTTTAATGCAAAAGTACAATAAATAAAAAAATTAAAAAATGCAATAAATGTTATTGTATACTCAGTCTCCTTACATCATGACACTTGATCTAATAAATCAGGGATCAATTACCAAAACATTTTTATTACAGATTTGCCAAAAACTACTGTCACTCCTAAGAAATGTATCCAAATTCTTAAAATATATGTCTTTATTATAATATATATGGGCTGGAGCGATAGCACAGCGGTAGGGCGTTCGCCTTACAAGCAGCCAACATGGCCGACCCGAGTTCAATTCCTCCGCCCCTCTCGGAGAGCCCGGCAAGCTACCGAGAGTATTCGATATGCCAGACACAGTAACAACAAAGTCTCCAATGGAGACGTTACTGGGCCTGCTCGAGCAAATCGATGATCAACGGGAGGGCCTTACCTTACCTTACCTTACCTATAATTTATATATATATATATATATATATATATATACATACATATATATATATATTTGCTCGAGCGGGCTCACAGTTTAATTTATTATAGAGCAAACATCCAAAGTTCAAAGAGAAAAGATATTTTCAATAAATGTCTTCCTACTTTTAATTTTCTGAGAAGCTGTTCTTTAGAGAATATCCTTCCAGTTCTCTCTTTTGCATTGTTTATCCCTGTGCTTTCTTTTCCTTGCTTCCATGCTGTTCCATGCAATTTACATTGGACACAATCATCAATAACTCAGAATATTTTTCCTGTTACCAATGTTCTTTATCTTGCCTTGAATATCTATTTTATTATATGTTTTAAATTAACTTTTCAAAAAGGCATCATAGTTTATAATACTAGTACAGTTATTGTTTTATAGTTGGAGAGATACTATACCAATTCTCCTTCCCTCCAGCATTGTCCCATGTACAATTGTCCCATTGTCCCTTTCCCTACCTCCCGCTCCTTCACACCCTCAGTTCCCAGATCTACTAAAAGGTCCAAGGGTTTATTCTAATATTTGAATTGCATTTTAGTAGTAGTAAAATGCTTGCATGTCCAACTAAGAAAGGTATGATATTATTTTCAAATGAGAGACATACATGTTCAGGACTAAAAATAGATCATAGCACTCAATATGTAACAACAACAATAATAATAATAACAACAATAATAATGAAAATAATAAAAGAATATTCAAGTATTTTTCAACTACTGAGAAAAAGCAAAAGATTATGACCTATTGCTGAGTTATCCTACAATACTATTTATAAATGTATAAGAAAGTTATATAACATAAATTAAAATCATAAAGAAAACTACAACTGTACCTTATGGTGTTTCACTAATAAAAATTTTTAAAAAATCATAAAGAAAACTAGTTCCTTTCTGAAGCACTGTAGTACTGTCCTCCCATTGTTCATTGATTTGCTTGAGCAGATACCAGTAACGTCTCCATTGTGAGACTTTTTGTAACTGTTTGTGGCATTTCAAATACGCCATGGGGACCTTGCCAGGCTCTCCGAGAGCGATGCAGGAATCGAACCTGGGTTGGCTGCATGCAAGGAAAATGCCCTACCCTCTGTGCTATTGCTCCAGCTATTAAGGGTTAGTGCATTTAACGTATCATGCATAGGGTCAGAGCCGTAGTGCAGTGGGGAGGGCGCTTTTCTCTCCTGTGACCAACGCGAATTCGAACTCTGGCATCTGGATACGCATTAGTCCCTATTATAAGGAGACTTCGATTTACTCTAATTTTTCCATAGAGTGTGAGGAGAAGCAAATAGTATTTAAATTCTCAATATTTTCCCCAAATAAGATGAATAATGTAAAGCTCAAAATAATAGATATTTCTGACTATGTTTTTAAACAATGTTCACCAGAGTCCTTAAATATTCCAAACAACTCTTAAAATTTAATCATAATGCATCAGAAATGGCTTAAAAATGTTTATGACCCAGAAGGAAGAGAATTACTGGGTCAAAGAAAAATGATCTTAAATACATAGAAGAAAAAACAAAAAAGAATGGTGCAATTTAGGGATTCTGCCAATGAGCTCATTAACACCAAGGTAGCATGTTATATGTCCCAACTATCCAGATCTGTGATAACCTGAAGATTTATGCGAGCTTACCTAGGACTTATGAGCAGCTTGGTATAAATAGCAAACAATTCTTTGGGGATTTTGTTATAAAGATGTTTCATGACCTTTAGCAATGGTAAATTCCAATAACATGAGCAATTCAACAGACTTTCTCAGAAAATGAGTGAACAATTTCAATTGTGCACAGCTAGTTGATTGCTGAAATGAAGCCCTGACCTGGGAGACTGCAATTTCTGAACAGGTGTAAAATCTAACCCAGGGCCATTAATCTATTGCATTCTTTGACCCCCCCTCCCCAATTTACCATCACATAAAAACACCTCATATGTTACTACCACTGAAAATTTTCTCCAACAGTTTTTGAAAACACTAAAGAGTTCCAAATATGCTAAAATATGGGATATTATGCAGGTATTTTATGCATTAGTAATAATATGAAAAGCTTTTTTAAAGACAACACTGAGACTGTTAAATACTACTAAACTAATATTTACTTTCTATCACAAAACTATATAGCTAACTAATGAACCACTTTACAATTTAGGGAAGTTTTTATAATTTCATGTTTAGATTTTATATAAAATCTTTTTTCTTAATATATTGCATACTATGTTTTGTGCACAGTTTCCAATAAAATCTCAAGATGATAAACAGCATAAATATAGATTTAGTAAAATAGTAGAGGGAACTGACATTTTGCAAAGCAGTAACTTTCCTAAAATCATCTAATTATGAGGGAAATGTAAAGCCTAAAAGATTAACTTACCTAAGATGCTGATCTTATTATAGGAATTTGGGACTCAATTTGGTTGTAGAGTCAAAGAACCAAGACAGTTACGTTTCAAATTATCTCAAAGAAAAATTTTAGGCAAACAGGATTTATATGTTTCAACTATAATACTACAAGGACTAAGTATGTCAATAAAATTATTTTCTAATTATATATGAAAAATGTCCTACTTCTATCAAAGTAATTACTTGATCTAAATGACAACTGTTATTAAACTATGCTTGAAATATTTTCCAACTGTTTCCAATACGAGAGGTATAGAATTCAAAGCAACTCCATTTTCTATTACTGCCTAAATTTGTTTAGAATATGGAGAAATAGAAGAAATACTGAATTTATATCTACTTCCCAAGTTCTTTGTTCAGTTTGTTATTGTTTTTACATATTTTATACTCTACTTAAGAAATTTTCTACTTAAAATAAAATAATTTACGTGACAAAGATCTTAATTTGTTCATTTTTTCCTTGATTGTTTTCACATTTACTCAACATTATAGTGAAGGAGGGCTGGAGCGATAGCACAGCAGGTACGATGTTTGCCTTGCACGACCGACCCGGGTTCAATTCCTCTGCCTCTCTCAGAGAGCACAGCAAGCTACCAAGAGTATCTCACCCACACAGCAGAGCCTGGCAAGCTCCTTGTGGCGTATTCGATATGCCAAAAACAGTAACAACAAGTCTCACAATGGAGACATTACTGGTGCTCGCTCGAGCAAATTGATGAACAACAGGAGGACAGTGCCACAGTGCTATAGTGAAGGAAAATATGATGAAAAAGAAAAGTGCGAACCTGGAGATGCTTTCCTTCCTAGTATAGCTCAGAAAAGGATGAAGATGGCTTGAAAACAAAGAGATGAAAATAGTTTACATGAGAAACAACTCTTTGTGTCTAAATAAGAGACTCATCATCATATCAGTATGAAACAGTTAAATAAGAGTCTCATCATCATATCAGTATAAAATATGCTTGTATAAAACAACATTGTTATTACAAGGACCAGCAAAATTAGCCGTGATTAAAACAGCTATGTAAGTAAAAGTAAGTAAAAGCCCTCCCGTTGATCATCGATTTGCTCGAGCGGGCCCAGTAACTTCTCCATCGGAGACTTTGTTGTTACTGTGTCTGGCATATCAAATACGTCACGGGGAGCTTGCCAGTTCTGCCGTGCGGGCAAGACTTGGGTAAATATTATAGTTATGTACAATATCAGGTTTATCATTTGGTAAACACAATGCCTAATGACATTGATACAATGCCAAATCTATACTTAATCAATGCTCTCTCTCTCTCTCTCTCTCTCTCTCTCTCTCTCTCTCTTTTCTGGGACACACTGCATGCTCAGGCTTTATCCTGGCTCTGAACTCAGGGATCACTTCTGGTGGGTCTGGGGGAACATATGGGATTTTAGAGATCAAACCCAGGTCAGCCACATGCAAGGTAAAATACTTTATCTGCTGTATTATTCAGTAAGTGCTTTCTTTGGAATAAGTGCTCTTTATCACTACATAATATTCTACAGAGAATTTTGAATCTAAGCTTGACTCCAGATATCTCCAGAGGAAAATATCTTAAAAAGTGGAAGGCAGAAAGAAAGAATGAATTAATGTGAAATTCATAAACATTTTAAAACATGTTCCATTTGGCTCATTGTATTAAAGTTTATGGTGTCTTTATGAAACAAGACATAGAAGATAATGATTGTATGATATGCATTAGACATATTTATTGACAATATGTGAAAATATTGTTTTCTCCTTTGATATGTAGTTCTGAACAGTACACACACACAAGCGCGCACACACACACATATATATAGAGAGAGAAAGAGAGAATCACCATGAGATTCAGTTACAAAACTTTCATGTTTGAGTTTTAATCAAACAATAATTAAACACCCATCCCTCCACCTGTTCACATTCTCCACCACCAATGCCCCAGTATATCGCCCTTTCCAACCCTCCCCCTGCCTTCATAAACACATACTATTTTTTAATAATTGAACCCAAAGATTACTAGCTCATGAGTAACCCTGTATAAAATACCCTGGAAACTTTGTTATAGTGTCTTAAATTGATATATTCCTGTCCTCAGAGAGATAGTAGCACAGGTAGGGTGCTTTTGTCTTCCATGCAGCCTACCTGGGTTCCATCCCTGCCATCCCTATGGTACCCTGCATAGTGTCTAGATTTAATTCTTGAGTGCTGAACCAGAAAAAAAACCCGAGCATTGCCATGTACACCACACACACACACACACACACACACACACACACACACAAATTGATACATTTCTGTGCAGAAAAATAGTCTAGCAGTAAGGATGCATGCCTAGCCAGTTCTTGGTTTGCATTGATCCTTGGTAGCACAAGACCCCCTGAGAACCACAAGGTAGAACCCCAGAGCCCTCTGCGCAGTGCGAGAGGGCTACCTAGCCAGACTGCACTCTCAACTCCTGGCTTTGACTCTGCCCTGTTTCCAGGGAATAGATCCGGGTTCTTCTGGCTCTGTGCTCAGGAATTACTCCTGGCAATGTTCTGGCCACAATATGGGATGCTGGGGGTTGAACCTGGGTCAGCTGCTTGCAAGGAAAACATCCTACCTGCTGTTCTATCTCTCCAGCCACTTGACACTCTTTTCATGAACCAGAAAGGACATTTGACACCAGTACTTGCTATTAACTTAGCCTGAAAGACACTTTAAGTATTGGAAACAATATTGCTTAAAAGAAAGGATTTAAGGAACCAATGTTTTAAGAATGAACATACAACATGAAGCGGTGCATTCTAATAGACACTGCTAGAGGAAATCAATTTTAAATAAGCTAGTTTAATAGCATTTGACTCTTGCTCAAAATAACCTCAAATATGCTGCTTTCCTCTGACCAATTATTTTGTCATATGCGAATGATTGCTTTCTGGAACTGTCTGGTTAAAGAGAACACCTTAATGTAAAGCTAAGTTGATTGCCTGCCCAAAGGGAAGATGAAGGCAACACTTGATTAGAATAAAATGCCAAAAACACTTAATACTTCATTTGCATCTATACAAGTGGACTATGAAAAGTAGTACACTTGTGCCTATAATAAAAGATGAAAGCAGGCAGTTTAGAGCCTATTAAAAGCTAAAAGCTCTCAGAAAAGAAATATTTGGTATAAGAAATGTTTGAAAATCTTGCTTTTTATTCATTTATTTTTACCATAGATAGATATAGAGGTAGGCTACTTCTATGAGTTTACTTCACAGGTGATAATATTGCAGTGATGGCATATTTTAAAGTAAAAGATGAATATGCACAATAAAATTTATCTTAATTAAATTTAAAAAGCATGTTTTTCAAAACAGTTCATATTCTGCTTACAAAATTCTTTCTTGGGCGAGGTAGAATGGGGTTAGGAGCACACCCAGTTGTACTCAGGGCTTACTCCTGGCTCTGGGTTCAGCCATGACTCCTGGAGGCGCTCAGGAACCATTTGTAGTGCTGGGGATCAACCTGTGTCAGCTCTGTGTCAGTCAGTTGTCTTACCTTATTATATCCTGGCCCCAGGACTTCTAACAAAATTAATCAAACAAACATTATCAAATGGAATGACAGCGGCAGGGTTTTGGGTTGAGGAAAGTGAGGAGAGGCTGGTCAAAGGGTACAATTTTTCAGTTATAAGATAAATAACAAGCTAATCTAATATAGATGGTGATAGCTATAGATAAGAATACTACAGATGAACATTTTTGAGTAAAATCTTATATTGAATCAAATCTTTACTGAGGTCTCATTATCTAGAGTATTCGATCTAGGATTACATTGCAGCCAGAGTACCAGTATTCTTCTTCCACTCTCAGTTCCCTCCCTTACCCCACCTCCCACCCCCTAGACTTCCTCAGCTCTGTGGCCAGCATCTGAGCTGTTTTTACTGGCAGTGTCCATTGAGAATAAAGTCTACAGCAGTCCCATCAAAAGGGAATGAAGGAAGCTCTGTGAGATGATGGGTTGGTATGCTTGTGGTAGCACTGTCCTCCCACTGTTCATCGATTTGCTCAAGTGGGCACCAGTAACATCTCCATTATGAGACTTGCTGTTACTGTTTTGTTGTTACTGTGTTACATCACAGGTAGCTTACCAGGCTTTGCTGTGTGGGCGAAACACTCTCGGTAGCTTGCCAGGCTCTCTGAGAGGGGTGGAGGAATTGAATCGGGTTGGCTGCGTGCAAGGCAAATTCTCTACCCGCTATGCTATTGCTCTGGCCCATGCGTGTGGTAATTATTTTAAATGCATTGACATCTCAAACCATATGCTTACCCCTCCATGCCCTCTTGAGTGATTCCTGAGCACAAAGCCAGGAGTCCGCACTGCAGGGCATGACCCAAAAAACAACAAACAAAATAAAGCAAAAATGTGTCAATCCACTATGCCTCAACTGAGATTAAAAACCAAGATTTTAAAGGATACTTCCAAGGTATTTTGTAACAGAATATTAAAATAGAGTATATATATAAATTACTTATTTGATAATATTCTGACATTTCTTAGCATTTATTTCAAAATAATAGACTACTGGGAAAGTAGTCAATAGAAACATGATCAATAATTGATGAATCTTCCCCAAGTTATGAACTGTCTTAACAAACTGGCAAAATAGAATCCTTGGCTGATTTCTTAAAATTTTCTAAGGGCGCCAGAGAGATAGGATGTAAATCACTTGGCTTACATATGGCCATTTCCTCCAGGACCCTGATTCTATCCCGGCATCACATTTTGTCCCTAAGGGCACCACCAGCAGTGGTCCCTGAGCACAGAATTAGGACAGCCAGGTGTGTTCCAAAGACAAAAAAGAAATTAATTACAAAAAGTTTAATTCTTCCCAGGTAATGGTAAACATATAGCTCACTACATAAATATGCATCTTAGACTGTCCAACCTTTAGTTACTATTAATTCAGACTTTCTTTGCCCCAGGACTTATCCATTTACTCACATGAGCTCCTACTAAGATCATCTCATTTCCTGATACGTTTTGGTTCTCTTAGCCTCTTTCAAGAGTCAGATTTTTGTCTGAAACAGATGCCTCATGCTAGATGCTCAATTGTTTGGAGAGCCTGCATTACCTGATGGTACATTCAGAAGAGGCACTCTGGCTTCCGGAGCATCTGCCCTCAAAGTCCCACGAACATAATCCAAGACTGAGGAGGAGTTAGATAGAGCCCAGAGAAGAAAACTAACATTAGTGGAAAATATAAAATGAAAAAAAAAAGACCAAAACGTCCTTGTTCTTACTCCCTCTTCACAGACTAACTATGACACATAGTGGTTCCCTTCTTCTGTTAAGACACACCCCTTGGCACAAGACAACAAGCCCTTTCTTTTGAAGATGTGGCAAGAAAACAATGTAGCATCTTTTCTGTTTTCTGTTCTGTGATCTGCTATGGAATTGTGTCCCCAAAATAAAGCATTATTGTAATTTTACTTAGTCCATTTTTTCCCCCTATACAGTCTGAGATAAGACATAACTAGAGCCTGAATATAACTTCCACTCTTTTTTTTTTCATTAGTGAAACATCATGAGGTACAGTTATAGACTTACAAATTTTTGTGCTTGGGTTTCAGTTATACAAGGATCAAGTACCCATCCCTCCACCAGTGCCCATCCTCCACCACCACGGGTCCCAGAATCCCTCCCCCCACCACCCACCCCCCATCCCACCCTGCCTCTGTGGCAGGGCATTCCCTTTTGTTCACTCTTTACTTTTTGAAGGGATTAAAAGAAATATATTAAATGTTATAACTATTCCCTTCTACTGCATTGAAAGACTTAAAATACAAATATAATCTAGATTGAGTTCTTATGAATATCTTAGTCTAGCAAAAGATAGATGAAACATTAGAACAGTACTAAACGTGGACTTGAGTTGAGGAAATTTGGATTTTTTTCAATAACATATTATGTGGGCTGGAGCGATAGCACAGCGTGTAGGGAGTTTGCCTTGCATGCAGCCAACATGACTGATCTGAGTTCAATTTCTCCACCCCTCTCAGCCGGCAAGCTACCGAGAGTATCTTGCTCACATGGCAAAGCCTAGCAAGCTACCCATGATGTGTTCGATATGCCAAACACAGTAACAACAAAGTCTCACACTGGAGATGTTACTGGGCCCGCTTGAGCAAATCGATGAACAATGGGAGGACAGTGACAGTGACAGTGACCATGTTATGTATAAAATGATACTTTTCAGGCTATATTTTCATTCAGAAAATATATAGTCATAAATGTCATCTTTAATAATCCCTGCATAGTATGTTAATTAAGGGCCTTGCCATATTTCTAGCTTGAACTTTATATAACTGAGGTAATATTTATAAATTAATACCATTGCTCTAATACCATGTAAATTTATAAAAGCAGATGAAGCTCTACAAGTAAAAGCAGCTATAGATTATGAATAATTTCATAAAAAATTTCTTCATGGCCCTTTGGAATATATTTTCCTCTTGAAGGAAGACTTTCTACTTGCTCCTCCTAAAGTAGATTTAAATCTACAGGAAAATCTGTATATAAAGGTAAAGGTAAAGGTAAAGGCCCTCCCGTTGATCATCGATTTGCTCGAGCGGGCCCAGTTACGTCTCCATTGGAGACTTTGTTGTTACTGTGTCTGGCATATCGAATACTCTCGGTAGCTTGCCAGGCTCTCTGAGAGGGGCGGAGGAATCGAACTCAGGTCGGCCATGTTGGCCGCTTGTAAGGCGAACGCCCTACCCACTGTGCTATCGCTCCAGGTATGCATTTTATACACTTTGATGTGATTCTTCTATTTCTGTAATTTGAGTCAGTTTACCACAATTTACAGTTGTAGATTGAGTTCACATACATGTTTTATTTTGTAGTGAAATTTTGTACCTCTTTCTGTCATGTCAGTGATAAGCTTTCTAAATTCTTTTCTTCAGTTTGTCTTCAGTTACTATGTTCATGCAGCTTTGTGACAAACACAAGTGATTCACTGGAAAGTCCATGGTTTGAGTATCATGAAATACTTTAAAATTCAAAGCAACTGATGTGAAAAGAGTAATTCAGCAAGAAAAGACTTAATAATAAAATAAGCGAAATCTAATAGTCTGTCACAGTTTCTCCAAAAATATTCTAATTTGGGAACTAAAATAATAACTTGAAAGACACACCACTCCCTTCTTTTCATGCAATAAGAAGAAATATACACTAAATCCACAGCATGAACTATCCTGTCCAATGACAGATTGGAAAATGAACTAATAAACCTTATGCTGGTTTGAATAAAATGTTGCAATAGTTATTTGTCTGCTTTATTTAGGTGCTAATATGTGGAACCTGAGCTCATACTTTTAATGCTATATTTTTAATTTTATTTTTTCCCAATTTTATCTGGACACTGTGGTTTGTAATAGATAATATTAGGGTTTAGGCATACAGTGATCAAATTCCATGCCAACAATAGTACTAATGTCCTCTAGTATACCACAGTTTCACCCTAATTATCTCACACCCTCAACAAACTCATTTTTAAACTAATTATTATATTGGTTCATATATCTGTAGTAGTCTTAATCCTTAGAATACTATTGTATACAGTTACCTCTCTACCACCAAAGTACCTAAACCCTTGGCCAAAGTCCTAATATTACATCCGGTTGACTTTCAGTTTCCTTTTGTGCCTCTCCACATGCTAAACACTTTATTTTGAATTCTCAGCTCTGTAATACAAGGCCAAGCAAGGGTTTGCCATCATTTGATACCTTCCATTTCTTTGTCTTGTTACTCTGAGTACCACAGATAAGTGAGATCATTTGTTTTCCTTTTCCTTCTGACCAGTGAATTGCATGAATTAATCATTTATGGCTGCCATTGTGCATATAAATTGCAGCTTCTTTATCCAGTCATCTCAGTCATCTCTCACTGGGCATTTGGGTTGTTTCCATATTCTTGCTGTTAAACTAAGTGGACCAATTAACACAGGTGTGTGTGTATATATATATATATATATATATATATATATATATATATTTATATATGTATTGGGTCACACACAACTCTTCTCAGGGCATATTACTTGCTCTGTGCTCAGAGATTACTTCTGAAAGTGCTCAGGCAAGCATATACGGTACCACATATCAAACTCGGACAGACTATCTACAGGGAAATCATCTAAACTGCTGGACTCCAGCCTCAGTATCATACTGAATTAATATTTTTGCGTTTGAAGGGATAGGATGCCATGAAGTGGATATGGCTCGTGAATTTCCCATGTTTAAACCAAAAAATGTTTTTAAATGAACTGTTCATTTAGAATTTTGTAAATTATTAAGAATCATGCCAACAATTCTGCAGAGCTGACCAGTAGCTTGTTTTCCTTTTTTTTTTTTTTTTTGCTTTTGGGGTCACACCTAGCGATGCTCAGGGGTTATTCCTGGCTTTCACTTAGGAATTACTCCTGGTCGTGCTTGGGGGACAATACGGGATATTGGTGATCAAACCCGGGTCAGCTGTGTGCAAGGCAAATGCCCTACCCGCTGTACTATGGCGCTGGCCCCAATAAGCTTGTTTTTCAACAGCCTATACCAAATACATGTTCAGGATCCAGAGAGATGGTAAAATGATTCTGAGCAGGGATACTAAGAAGCAGATATTTTATTAATTTATCTTGAGAGATCTAATTTACATGACTATATATGTTTTATTAGAGTACAAGGTAAAAATCTCTCAAAAACTAAATGTTAAATTGCTACTATAAAGCAAAGAAAGTATATATATGATTACATATAGTATACTTGTTAATTGAGAACATAGAAATGTTTGTTAAGTAAATAAAACATTTGAATTGGGATAAAAATATTAGATTATTATACGTGATCTCTTCACGTTGAATATAAAAAAATCTGGAGGAAATTGACAAACTCTGGGCAGAAAAATTTGGAACTTGAATATCAAATTCTAAAAAACGGACCCCTAACCTCTTTCCTAAAATCCAAACAGCCACCTTCAAATCTCTTTATCTCAATGTCCATGAGAAGAGTAAAATTGTTATGCATGAATTGGCAGTTATATCTTCTCAACAAAATCTTCATTTTCGTTAAAAAGTTCTATCCTTTTAGTATCGTAAATTAGATTAATACATGGAAGTCATCGTGGGTATTCTCTGTCCAACATTTCTAATTAGCACCAGATTCACGGTCACGGTCAAGGTCCTCCCGTGGTTCATCGATTTGCTCGAGCAGTCCCAGTAACGTCTCCTTCATGAGACTTGTTGTTACTGTGTTTGGCATATCGAGTATGTCACGGGTAGCTTGCCAGGCTCTGCCGTGCGGGCGAGATACTCTCGGTAGCTTGCGGGCTCTCCGAGAGGGGCGGAGGAATCGAACTCGGGTCGGGTCGGCCATGTTGGCTGCGTGCAAGGCAAACGCCCTACTGCTGTGCTATCACTTCAGTCCCTGGAGCCACGCAGCCTTGCACGCTCCAGCCTTGCACGCAGCCAACATGGCCGACCTGAGCACCAGATTATAAAGATTTATTTCAAAGTGTATCTAGAACCCCCCTCCACTTCCTACTACTATGTACTTAGCTTAGATTATTCAATTTAGCTTCTTATTTAAACTATTAAAGCAACTTCTTCTTTCTAATTGTCTTCCCTATTAGGGATCTGGTGTGTGAGATGCCAAGAAGGAGCCCATAAAAACTGCTCAGTTAGTACTTTCAAGTACTTTCTGCTGTCTACTGTTGATTATTTTCTGCATATTACAGATAAATGTAAATTTTTTTTCAAAAAATTATCTCTTAAAGTCAGAAAATTAACAAGGCAGGTTTTCTGAATAATCAAAAGAAGAATAATTGATTGTTGAAAAATCCACATAGAGCAAAATGCTAAATATAACATTTGATGATTATTTAATCAATCACAATAAAATACCAATAAATTCAATCATAAAATTAATTATATTCAACCATTCTATTTTTAGCACCAATGTATTGTTTTAGGAACTAGAAACTAATCCAAATTATTTAAAGCACTGTTTTTTTACTACTATAGCTGCTATCAAAGCTGAGTTATAAAAACCATCTTAGATTATAGGCTCTTTTATCTTTCATCACTCAAGATCAGTTATAATCATAGCTACAGAGATGTTCTTGATTAAATATCTAAATGATCAAATCATTCATGACTATATCAGTAGGTTTAGCATTTTAAGTTTTTGCTTGGTCTTCTTTCTCTTAACCGTGTTTCCCAACTATAACTATTTAAGATAATTAAATGGAGTATATAAAAGTAAAATTAACCCAATCCTATCTTAGACATTTTAATTTAGTGAATAATCGGTTATGGGCACTTCTTTTTTTAAATAAGTTTTTTGTAAAAATAAGTTTTTTAAAATAAGTTTTTAAAATATTAAAATATTATTTTAAAAATTAAATTTTTTTTTAAATTTAAAAATTAAAGTTTTTTTAAATAAGTTTTTAAAATATTAAAATTTATTATTTTATAAATTAAAAAATTAAAAATTAAAAATTTAAAAATATTAAATGAAAGTTTTTTGAACTATTTTTTAAATATTAAAAACATTATTTTTAATATTTTTAAATTGCCTCTACCTCTTTAAAATATTATAGTCACTGTGATTTATAAAGCTGTAAGTAATAGAACTTCAGACATACAATGTTCCGCCTCCAACCCTATCTCTGGTGCTGTGGCAACCCTCAACCAATGTACCTCCATAACTTCCTAGCCCCCCAAACTACTCTCCCAAGTGTTCCTCCCTAACAGGCACATTTTTAACTACTGTTATTGGGTCCCATATTCACAGTTGTGTGGGCTTCGATAAATACAAATACCTCATATCTATACTGTCGATGTGTCCATGCTTCATGATCTTTACTCCTACGTTACCTCCAGACCATTTCTTCTTCTTCACCCCTCCATTTCTCTCCTTCCTTAGCCTTTACATCTCTGTCTTCTAGAACCAGGATTTCCCCAAATTTGATCACATACATTCCCATGTCATGTTGTTCTATATATCAGAGAGTGAGATACCTGATATTTATCCTTGTTTTTCTGACTTCACCTAACATGTTAGAATTCAGTCATAGCTAAGTTGCAGCAAATTGCATGATTTCATCATTTTTTGTGACTGCATAGCATTTTACTGAATAATATTTCATAGCACATTTCATCACCCACTGATTTCTCTATAAATTTTATTTAAATAATTATTTAGCACTTTAAATTGGATGTCCAAAACAAACCGTTGACTACTCTAACCACAAGTGGATTCTCCCCAACTCAATAGTTCTTTTATGTAAGATTAAGATAGAAAGAATATCACTTTAATCTGTGGCCAACTGGTTGTTTATTCTTGTGTTACTGTCCTATGGCAAAGTCTCCACAGAGAATTTTTTTTTAAACACAAATTAGTCCAGATCTGCTTAAACCCCCCCCTCCCCAGTAATTAGGTTACATTTAAAGAAGCCAAATCTCATTCCCATAAAATTCATACATACACAAGCAATTTCACACATACATGTGCCTATATATACATATGTGAACATGTGTGTATAGCATTTGAAGGTAGAGAAACAAAGTAAAGGAAACAGGTACTTTCAGGTGTCAAGTTTTAGGAAGTTATTCAAGAAATAGAAATATTTCATTTCCTTCATCTTTCAATTTCCTCTTTTAGTACTTTGTCAGTGAACTAAATTCCTTCAGCTGGTTTTGCTTGTGCTCTTTTTACTTGAACAATATCTGGCAGGTATTTTTAGGATTTAGGCCAAATGTTCTATACTTACATTCATTTTGTTTGGCAAATACGAAGTGTTTGATACAGCATAGTACAGCTACTTTATTCTTGTGAGCATTGAAGACAGAGGAGGCAAGTGCTAATATAGTTAAGTAAAAGAAATTGTAGGTATATTGTAAGATTTTTAAGAAAAAATATTCTACTTAGACTTATTTCACTAAACATATCACCATATATATGTATATGTACATATATACTTAAAAGGCTATTTGCTATTTCATGTGAATTTTTATCACTATCCTTTTCTTTTCTTTCTTTCTTTTTTTTTCTGCGTTCAGATGACCCAATGCCACAGTTTCACTAAAAATATCTGTGGACTCATCCCAGTTCTATAGATCCTGATGTTTGGGGGCTGTGCTGACATATACCTCCAAATTCCACAGTGCCGAAATTCCAGTAGGAGCACTCCAAATTAGATGGGAAAGTAACATAGACGCCAAGTAAATTCAACAAACAGAAACAATAACACAGAAGACTCAATGAGCAACAAATAGCCTAATCAATCCTCAAAGACTTAAACAATCTCGTGGTGAAATATAACAATTTTCATTAATTTTTTATTAAAGAATTTCGATAATTGCTGTAGCCAATTGGTTGTAAGAAGAAATATAAAACAAATTATTTTGTGCCTTCTAAGGGGGCAGGCTTTGAGGGTGGTCGGGAAAATGGGGATAATGGTGGAGGGGAGATCACTCAAGTGGTAACTGGATCTGTACTGGAACATCCTAAGCCCATAACAACTGTGCTGTGAGCAACTTTGTAGGCCAAGGTGTTTAAATAAAGTATTTAAAAACACTCATATATTAAAAAAGACAGTAAGCAGATAGAACTTGTGTATTGCCTGGATAATTAGGGATTTAAATTGTCTTGCCTCTGCTTTCCTAATTCAGGACTCAGTAGTCTTCATTTCCTTTTAGATACAATATGCCATCTCTTTTGCATTTTAGAGTATATGCGGGATAGAGTTCATCTAGATACTGAGAATATAATTCCATTTTTATACAGAGTAATGAGAAGAAGTGTAGGAGTTTCTTCATTAATATGAAGGGCTTTTTTTCTTAATCCATAAAGTTTCCTAGGCAGTTTGTGCCCTATGTAGAATTATATTTAAAATTATATGTACTATTATTTATGTATCTTCTAGTGGATTCCAATTTCTTTTTTTTTTTTTGGTACCAGCAAATGCATACTAACTGAATATGATTATTCTGGGTGATATAAAAGTGCCCTTTTCTCACCCATGAAATGTCCAGAACTGAATATGAGTAAGATGCGGATCCTTGATTTGTGTGGCACTGTGTAATATGGAAACATTCAAATCATCTAACCTTCACCACACAGTTAAGCCACAAGTCATCTAACCACTGCTTTACATTTTGGTAAGCACTAACTTTTATACAGTCCCAAAGTTCACTTTTGTTTTATTAATGCAACTATTCGTTTACATTATCTACATGCCATATATTTTGTTTAGACTTATTTCACTAACCATATTACCATTCAGATGTACTCATAAACATTACAATTTGAAAGCAGCAACAACAGAGTGGATATACGATGGTTGTCACAAAAAATTCTAATGTTTAGTAGTATTTCAGAACTATTGTTCTATGGGAACAATAAGTCATCACAACTTAGTTCCTCCTCCAAGTATAACTATTTAGTGAAATGGAGAAGTTCTGTCTGTAGAATAACATACATTCTGTTATGTCCACATAACACAAATCTAATTATGAACCTATTCCTTACAGTGTAATTCCTATCATTAAGTGGCAAATGAATGTAAATTGCTTGAATTTTATAACAAGCCGCTGTAACTTTTTGTAGTTCAAATATAATATTGTAAAGAAGTAGAAGATTTGTGTGTGCATATGAATGTGTGCTGTATGAATATAGATTTTATGACATAATTCAGAGACAAAAGATATTGAATATAAATAGGTATCACTTGGAAATTTTGCTTTTCCTAAAATTTCATTTATAGGACTACTTGAAGGAATAACTAATAAGCAAGGTATATTAATTACATATCACATATAAGAAACACAACATCAAATGCTGCATATTGTTTTTTAAAGTAATAAAATATAAAATATATATGACTTTATAAACATGAAGGGCAATAAATTAATAGGTGATATTACATATGTATTCTACATATACATTCAATCTCCCTTTTTACATATACATATACATATTCGCATGCTTATATGGGCTAGGTTGTAATATCTTGATGAACACAGAATATAAAATACCTTAAAGTCAGAGATAAAAGGACAAAAACTTGATGATCTTACTCATCTGTGATATACAGAGAGACAAAACAAGTATCTAAATAAAAACAATGACAAAACCATGACTTGAATTACAGAACTCAAATTATCAAGCAGTAGGAGGGAATGCCAATTTGCAATTATATAAAAAATATAGCTTTATACTATTTCAAATAAAACTTGTACAAAGTTACATCTTTCAATGTCAGGAAAGAGATCCTAATTATATAGCATGGATTAGTTTAATTTGAAACGGTTACCTATTCCGCATATGTGCTATATCTGTAATCTTGCTTTAACTGTTCTTCATGTCCAGGGGAACAAGAAACTATCATTCCACACTGATAAAAATCACTTGTGAAATGAGAAGCATTTTTATCACACAAAAAATTAGCAGTAAATAAGAAGAAAGCTCGGAAGAGAGAAACTCACTGCTATCATGATGGTGGGAGGTCACAGACAGAAGAGTTGAAAATCACTGCAACTACACACCCTCATGGTCTTACTACATTGAACTCTAACTCATAGAACACAAGGGTTTCCACTCTGAAGTATGAGAAACAAGACTACCCAACAAATGCACATTTGTTTCCCTCTCTGTACCCTTTGTAAAGAATCAAGGGGAAATAGGGTATATGTTCTACCCAATATTTTCAAACAGCTGAATTATGGATAAAATGTAAGATGGGAAGAACATAAATTAAATAAATAGATTTAATTTAGATAGAATAAGGAGGAAGCAAAAATAAGAAACGTTGAAAGAGAAATTTCTTTACAGGGATCTATATAAAGATTTAATGAAAGAAATGCATCATGAATTTTACTCAGTGACATAACACCAATAATAACTATAGTAATTTTGTACAATTTACTAAATTTTTCAGCACCTGAAACTCTGCCTCTAACATTTAGCAAACATGGAAGTCCTGTGTTACTTACTTATTTCCTCAAGGCTGTTATCATCAAACTGAAATATTTTAGCTCTGAGTCTATCAAAGTAAGAATATCTACAAAGAACATTTTTTGTCGTTGTTTCTTTTAAAAGAAAAGCTTCAAAGAATATTGTGGACATCATCTACAATTTCAGATCCAATTTACCGTTTTATTTTCAAGAGACACATGTCTCTCATAATTTTCAGAATTACAGTATTTCACAGAACAGATGTGAAAAAGAAAATTTTGGTATGTCTAATTTTGAGAACTGTTTATAGAAGAGACCACAATTATGGGAAGTGTTTGTTACTAAAATAAACGCAGAACTGGGTTTCAGGGACTTGGGAGTAATAACTGAGCTTATACATTCACTTGACCTCTTTTTATAAATGTAAAGGCAACACAGTAATGCTAACCTACATTGTGGAGAAACACTATAAAGTTTTGAGCTAGACCAAAAAACTCTAAGCTATAGAAAAATAGATTAAGAAGGTATTAAATCAAAGACTCATGCCATTAGGCAGCAAATTACAACTTTAGATAGTTAAACAACTATAGTATCAATAAAGAAATTATAGATGTATTAAAAAATCCCAATATTTAATCAGCAGACACTGTTTTATATCACTGTAGTTTTATTTCCCATATCCCTATTTAGAGTTTTAAGCATATATTGGACTGGAGTGATAGCACAGCAGGTAAGGTGTTTGCCTTGCAAGTGGCCAACATGGCCCACCTGAGTTCAATTCTTCCGCCCCTCTCAGAGAGCACAGCAAGCTACTGAAAGTATCTTGCCCGCACGGCAAAGCCTGGCAAGCTTCCCGTGATGTATTCGATATGCCAAACACAGTAACAACAAAGTTTCACAATGGAGACGTTACTGGGCCCGCTCGAGCAAATTGATGAACAACGGGAGGACTGTGACAGTGACATTGGTGCGGGCTAGAACGAAAGCACAGCGGGTAGGGTCTTTGCCTTGCACGTGGCCCACCCAGGTTTGATTCCCAGCGTCCCATATGGTTCCCCAATTACCAGCAGGAGTAATTCCTGAATGCATGAAACAGAACTAATCCCTGTGCTTTGCCGAGGTTCTACACCAAAAGTGTCTATTGGTGATCAATGTTAGCTCCTTTTTATACTATTGTTATATTTGGGTTATATCTTGTACCATGATAAATAATTTTAAACTCATATTTTATATTAAAGAAGAGATGAAATATATATGATCAGCATGTGGGAGGCAGCTGAGCAGGAAATAAGCCTTAGGCACTTTCACTTCATAATGTCACTTGGAATGTTATCCTAGATATAAGGGACTTGCTCCTCTTGTCACCATTTGTTCTTGTCTAGTAGCTGAACACCTTTGAAAATATGTGAATATGTCTAGTGATTAGAAAATAGCTTGAATTGTAGGAAGGACAATTATTTTCAAATTCATTTGTACAAATTGCAATGGCCAAAAAATGCTAGCAAAAGTTTTTAATTAGTTATTCTGCAATGCACTAGAGACTGCATTGACTATTGGAACCCAGTCACCTTTCAACTCTCTAGGCTGATTTAATATAGGGATTGGTGTCTGGTTAAATCATTGCTTTTTATACTTTTTGATTTAAAAAGAAATGGAATTTTTTCAAATTACATAAGAAAGCTCTTTATTATTCTATACCCAATAAGAGTTTCAACCAAAATATTTATTGTCTCAATGAAATATTCCAATGAAACAATCAGATGTCAGATGTTTGATTAAGAAGTCCTGAGATTTCTATGAAAAAAAAACAGAAAAAAAAAAACATTGCTACCAGGCTGTTTCCATGTAGATGACATTTTCCCTGTAAACCTGGACTAGTTTGACAACTTGTTGACCTTTGTAGTGGGCTCACACAGTCTAAACTACATTGTCCTTTCAGATGGACTCAGACCATACATTGTATTTCTGTCTCCGTTATTTGGAATGAAAATACAGAATGTTTTTGGAAATGTGGAAAGGTGCATTGAAATGCCTTTTACAACTCTTGCTCAGTCAGAAGTAACAAAGAGCTTGAACTTCATTTTGGACTAGTTATTGCTTCAACAATGGCTGCAAAGGGACTGAGCTAGGGATTTTAGAAGGATTTTAGGGATGGAGAATGTTTTCCTGAACTTTACAGATATGACTGCCATATAAATAATAATAAGCAAATTAAAATTAAAGTTTAGGTAAAATTTTCTCATTTTAATATAGTCACACCATAATTTTTTCATGAGACATACTCATCTTATTTTTTTCTTATTTCATAGTTATGCAGGTACTTTGTAACCTTAGTCCTTGAATATAACAATCTTGCTTGGAGGGCCCTAGTGGCAGTAGTTAGACAATATACCACCATGTAACAGGAGTGGATGAGTAATGGGATGTCAAGTGATCAAGTGATACAACCACGTTGATATCTTTCTGTCTACTTTGTACAAATTTAAGAACATTCAAGGAATTCATTGCAAGATAGCAAATTAATGTTATGATCATATAAACATGTTTGATAGAAAAAGGTATAAATATGTATTTGAATAGTGCATATTTTAATAACGATCTACTCTGGCAATTTAATAGTGGTATAAAGAAAAAACTCCTCATTACTTTTATAATGGAGTAATTCTTAACCATTAGCTTATGGTGTCTGAAAATTTGCTTCTGAATAAAGGGATTGATTACTGACTGCTAGATATGCCCAAGTGACTTAGTGGAGTAATTTAGGAAATGGTAACTGTAGAATAGTACAGCTAAAATGGTTGCTGAGAGATTTTAAGGACTAACTCATCCCTGCAACCTCTAAACTAACTCTATGATTTAAGTATTTTTAAGAAGTAAGAGGTAGGAATGTTTTTAAATGTAAAATTAAGAATCAGAAGATAGAAACGGCTCTCCGGCACGGAATGTTTTTAAATGTAAAATTAAGAATCAGAAGATAGGAACGGCTCTCCAGCATGGCCATGGCTCCAAAACCACAAGGACTTAATGCAGAGCCTGGCAGCTTGCGGCAGAAAAATGAATGGACTATGCGTTAATCCGCAATACCACACCTGCTCGGGAGGAAAAGGGTGTTGTTCCCTTCCGTCTTTTTCCCCCTGGACAGCAAGATGGCGGCCTCCTCGGAGCTTTTTGGAAAGCCAGGTATGAGCTGGCGGTGACAGGGCAACTGAAACCTCATGCGAAGGGGGGCGTTCCCGGCTCGTCCTTCACGCCTTACCAAGGTCACAAATTGCCCCCCATAAGTGGCTCTCCAGCTTGGCCATGGTTCCAGAGCCACAGAAACCAATCTCGTAATTATCTGGATCGTGGCAGAAATACCTCCAGGCTTAATAAGTAAAATATCAGAAATCCAAATTCTGCTATCGCAGCTGCGCAACATCATATCATTCTCATAACTAACTGTAGAAAACAAATTATTTCACAATGCCTTTTCAGCAGTTCTGATTGTTGGGTGTAAACTGTAAACAATAATGGTGCATCTTTTGTTGAAATAATGAATGTAATCAAAGTAGACAGAGTGTTAGGTAGAATTCATCTGCCTCACAGGCATGGGGAGGGGTGATGGGGGTGTATATTTGGGTTCTTGGTGGTGAAAAATAAGTACTGTTGAAGGGAAATGTGTTTGATCATTGTATAACTGAGACTTAAACCTGAAAGCTTTGTAACTTTTCTCACAGTGATTCTATAAATAAAAAAAAAAAAGAAAAAGAATCAGAAGATAAACCTAACTGTAGTGCCACTTAAAAAAAAAAAAACCTGCATCTTCTTCTAACTCAACATGGGTTATGTTGATAGCTATAGGCAGGCATTTCTTAAGTTTTACAAATTTTCTATCTTAATAACAATTTTGGGACCCTCCCAAGATGTGGCAGGGATCTGGGGTCCTCTCCCACTGAGACTCGGCATGTTTGTGTAGGAAAGATGGTTCAGTATTTCACAATGTGATGCTAGTTGACCCCAGCACACTTTTAGGTTCATCCAACCTCCACCCACTGGTGCTCAGATGTCACGTCAACTTAGAATTTTAACCTGTATGACAAGGAATGTTCCAAACCTTTGAACACTGGTCTGAACTTTTTACAAGTGAGAGTTCCTAGCCTCTTCTCCCCCACAGGCATTGTGGGGACAAAAACAATAAAACACATGCCACCTTCACCTCCATGCTTCTCTATCTTTTATGTTCTGAGATCTTTTGGTATCTGGAAGGGACATAATGTTTCTGGGATAACCAGATCTTCAAAAGAGAATCATTAAAGGTATGAAAACATTCACAATTTCTAAAGTCATTTAATAAGTTCTCTTACTTATGATGGAAAGTTGTATTTCTTCCTTTTGTTTCTCCAACTCTTGTAAACAGAGTTCTACACATTAGCGCAGTGGTAGGGCATTTGGCTTATGCGGAAGGCCCAGGTTCGATTCCTCCAACCCTCTCGGAGATCCTGGCAAACTACCGAGAGTATCTCACCCCCACGGCAAAGCCTGGCAAGTTACCCGTGACTGTGACATATTCAATATGCCAAACACAGTAACAAGTCTCACAATGTTACTGGACCCACTCGAGCAAATTGATGAACAACAGGAGGACAGTGCTACAGTGCTATATGAATGAATGCATACTTAAGTTGTTTCACTTCATTATTTGGGTTGACAGGTCCTACACAACAGTCTGGGCTCCACCAATGTCATTCCAGAGGATGGCGGGGATGTCATGCAGCATTAGGTATCAAACTGGGCCCCTGTGCAGGGGCCCATGATCTGCAGCTTCTGGGCTATCCCTCAGCCAGTTTTACTTTTAAAAATATTGAACAGTCTTGCCAGAAAATAAAAGGTAAAGGTAAAGGTAAAGGCCCTCCCGTTGTTCATCGATTTGCTCGAGCGGGCCCAGTAACGTCTCCATTGGAGATTTTGTTGTTACTGTGTTTGGCATATCGAATACATCACGGGTGGCTTGCCAGTCTCTGCCATGTGGGCGAGATACCATAATTTTAATGACTACCTTTTAAAAGTTGATGCACAGTCTGGAGGAATGTGAATTAATTTCCTCTGCTCTTGGTGACATTTGGAGATAAATTTGGAAGGTTTTCTATTTAAGTCAGGAGAGGGAAGTAAATGAGGCAGTGTGTAGGGATAAATAGGAAAACATATGCTTACACACATGTAGATGGAGAGGAAGCAAGCTTTATTAATAAACTTTACTGTGGAACAACTGGCACCAGCATCTTAAATTGTTTGTCAAAACATGTACTACAACATTCTGTGAGAAGAAACTATGCATTTCCACTAGGAGAAATAAACATGTCTACTCATGCAATCACTTATTTTTCAGCATATTTCAATATCCCTTGTTGACATGTCCTGCAGAATCTATTATAAGATGTATTCAATCAAGTTTTAAAAACTAAGTCTTATTAATTCAGATTAAGTGACTGTGGTTTATAGCTATATTAAAATATCCATTAACTGGAGCTGAAAAATGAAAACAAGTAAAATAATTGTTAAAAAAGCAAACTATAAGTTAGATGAATTATAAAATCATAAGTATTTAATCATATCTTAAGCTAAGTGACTGATAATTACTTAAGTTTATAATTTGAAAAATACTTCCTCTCCTCGTTATGAGTGGTGGATATAGCAATCTTTGCATATGGATTTTAGAGTATTGCCCAAAAATTATACATCTCATAATACACAAGATTTAGTAGTATGATGACTTTTAGTATTATGTAACTCCTATATTTATAATGTTATGGTTTTAGTTTTTACAATGATTCATGAATATTATGCACTGTAGCACTGTCCTCCTGTTGTTCATGGATTTGCACGAGCGGGTCCAGTAACGTCTCCATTGTGAGACTTGTTACTGTGTTTGGCATATAGAATACGTCATGGGGAGCTTGCCAGGCTTTGCTGTACGGGGGAGACACTCTTGGTAGCTTGCCAGGCTCTCCAAGAGGGGCAGAGGAATCGAACCTGGGTTGCCCCGGTCGGCCCCGTGCAAGGCAAATGCCTTCAAAAATAAATTCATATTCACCTGGCTTAAAGTGCTATAAAATAATTTTTAAGGATTAGATGGTATGGAGGCATTACCTATACTTATATCAAGTTCTATACTTATCTAAGTCCACTATAGCAATCAGAAAAGAGAATGGAGTTGGAGATTCTTCAGTTCACTTAGGGAAAAAAATGCATACAAATTAAATGTAACTAAAAGATAAAAGACCTTTTATGATGGGACATAATCTACATAGCATTTCTCACTTCCAAAGTTAAAGTTTTGCTACATTTCCCTATATATGATAGAGTTTAGGAACGACAGTCTCTGAGCGACTGGAGAGATAGTACTGCAGGAAAGCTGTGTGCCTCCAACACAGCCAATCTGGGTTTGATTCCAAGGACCATCATGGTTTCCACCACCAGGGTTGTCCTCTGGGCACAGAGTCAAATATTATTAATATTTCTTAATAATAAGAAATATTATTCTAAGGAATAAAATATTACTAAAGAATATAATATTACTAAGAAGCTAAGTATTCAACCATGCAGTAAACAACACTGAAATCACAAGACCCAAACTTTTATGATCAAATTTAAAAGGTGTCAGTCGAGATGGTAGGCTGGGGCTGGGTTGAGGGGTGCGGGGTGCGGGTAGGAGAGAGAATCTTGTAACACTGGTGGAAGGAAGCTGACATTGGTGGCAGGATTGGTGATGGAACATTGTCCAAAACCCAACTATGAATAACTTTGTAATTCATAGTGATTTAACAAAATAAAATTTGATGGTGGGATAAATTAATTTCCAAAAAGATGGCTTCAGAGTGAGAAAAATCTGAACTAGTTTTCTCTGGAGCTTATAGGGGCTGGTACAGGAAGAGGGGCAAGGAGGGAGAAAGGGAGAAACAAAGTTATTTGTCCTTCTTTCCCTTGGAAATTGACAATAAACTTATGTTAAAAAAATTTATCTTTTGTTGACTTACGAATTCATTTCTCCTTTTACATTTTCTTTAGTTTTTAAAAGTTAATTTTTTTTAAAATTGAATCTCAGTGAGATGCAGTTACAAAGCAGTTCACGACTGAGTTTCAGCCTTATAATGTTCCAACACCAGTTTTCATTTCCCACCCACCATGTCCCCAGTTTCCCTTGCACTCAGTTCCAGCCCCAAACAATCATTTCCAACAATTATTATCTTACTGGTCTTTTCTCTAACCTAACTGCCCTTTGCCTCAACACACTCTTATGACAATGTTCTTTTATGATTTTGATTTCCTTTTCGCTTCCCTGGTACTGAACCCAGAACTTGATAATAACACCACAGCTGAATAGCAACCCTCATCCTGATTATGACCTTTAATTTGCTAAATTACTGATTTGTCTCACTGTTCGTGTTTAGTTAATTAATGTTCTATTGCTCAGAGACCTATACCTGACTAAACATTAACTATGTTAAAATGATCGATGTTTTCTCTTTTCATGATCAGACATTCAAATAAGTATGTACTTACAAAACATATTCTATTGTATTTATTGTTTATATGTCATAGGACTATTTTGATCTTCATAACAGTTACATGGTTTTTATTTCTGCTTAAATTCTGGAACTTTCAGTCAACTGAAGTAAGCCAGTTCTTTGTTGTCATTAACAAGACATCTACTAGATTTCAAAAGCTGACCTTTCATACTGCTTTCTAGAACAACACAGAAACAGACAATAAGCATTCAGTAAATGTACACATATTGGAAGGATTGTATTAGGCATCTTTCAAATGTTATTATTGCTATACTTATTTTAATGTTTGAACTTCACATTGAAAAGTCTAATTAACCTGTATTCAAATACCAGACACAAAAAAAGTTAACCTTTAAAGACTTGGGGCATCATGTGAGAAAAGAAAAGGTTACCAAAAGTCTTGTTCATTCACAATTTTGAGAACTCTCTTGTATATGTTTTAGTAATAATCACTTTTAATCATTTTTCTTGACAGCATAGAATTAATAATTACGTTTTCAGCCTTTGAAAGTGAGTAATTACCTTTTTTATGACTTAGGTCTCTTGGACATAAACGATTTTTCAAGCCCATGTGGTGAAATTATGTTAATAATCGAATTTGTAAAAGGAATATGGTAGAGTGTTAACTAAAGAACACCAAAAAAGTATTAAGTGAAGAATACAAAACTGACCTTCTCCAATAAAAATCATTTGAACACTGTTCCTGTTTTATGTTGATATTTTCAGTTTTAAGGGTGACTATAAATTTCCAGTGAAAATAATACCATAGCTCTTATTATAAAGCAAATTTCACAAAGGAGTACTTTTGTCTATGGAAACATGAACTTTTTCAACTCATGAAATGAAAATAAGAGGTTTAAAGAATCCGCTATCATTGCATAAGACAAACAGGGACTTTGTAATGCATTTCAAATAATCCATTTGAGGACATAGGTCTCTTTATTCTAGACTTGCAGACAATTACAAATTAGTAGAACATTGATTGCGTTTATAATCTAAAGGCTAATCCAAATGGAACCAAAGAATTTTATGATAAAAAGCAAAAAACTAAATTACCCAGGTCTTTTGTTTTATTCTACTCTAATATATTTTACTTGATAATAATCCTCTTGAGATGATTAATAGCATACATAATGGATTTTTCCTTTGTTAGCAAATCATTTTTGTATGACTTTGACTTGTCACTCATGCTCATCAAATGATATTATCTGGTATTCACCTGTTCCTTTATAATGAAATAATAAAATGTTTCCATGTGTTTTAAAAAAAAGAAACTAGCAAGATGGTGCAAGGGTTAAGGCAGTTGCTGTGCATGTCACAGAGTCCAGTTCTATCACTGGTAGGGTATGACCCTCCAGTCACCTCTGGGCGTGCCCCCAAGCGCAGAGCCTGGAGTAGCTCAAAACTCCATTCACTTTGCCTCTCAATCCCTCCAAAAGACAACAAAACACTTTAGCTTCTCAGCATTGTAACAATTTCACTTTCAACATGAAGACAACAGGATGCAAAATGTCAAATGGCCTCATATTTTTATTTTAATTTCACATACTAATTTTTGAAGTAAATGTGAGAAAAATAACAATGAGAGCATGTTTTAACCAGTTTTAGAGTGAAAAGCTATTAATCTAGAGCAGTGAAAAATGCATCCTCTCATATTGCTTCATTTGCTTATTTGTTTTCCCATTCATTTTTTGTCTAAAACTTTAGCCAGACAAGTAACACAAAAAATATGTAAGAGTGGAGAGCCTACTCAGGATATCCACATATATTAGTTTAAAAAAATATTTGAAAGGTGCTGTTTAGAGAGGAGAAGGACAGAGAGAAAGACATCGAGGCGGGGAAAGAAACAAGAGAATGGGATGTAGTGGGTGAACAGGCATTAGCACCTGGTGATGTGGGGGAATGGAATAGCTATATATCCAAAATAGGCTCTACAACATGAAAAACATAACATTTAAGCTGCAACCCCTGGGACTTTTTTTTTCCCGTTTTAAAAAAAAAATTTTTTATTAGTGAAACACCATGAGGTACAGTTGTAGATTTACAATTTTTTGTGCTTCGGTTTGATTATACAATGATCAGATACCCATCACTCCACCAGTGCCCATTTTCCACCACCATGGATAAAATCCCCCCACCCCCATCCCCCATCCCCCCCTGCCTCTGTGGCAGGGCAATCCCCTGTGTTCTCCTTTTGGTTGTTGTGGTCTGCAAAAGAGGCATTGAGTGGCAAACATGTTCAGTCCATAGTCTACTTTCGACATGCATCTCCCCTCCTGGGAGGATGCTCCAAACACCCTTTATTTGGTGTTCCCTTCTCTATCTGAGCTGCCCTTTCCTCTAGAATGCCCGACTGGCCACTAAACTATAGAGTAATCCTCCTGGTGCTGATCTCAGCTATTCTTGAGTATTAATCTCATATTTTGTTACTTTATATCCCCCAGATGAATGCAATCTTTCTATGTCTATCCCTCTCTTTCTGACTCATTTCACTTAGCATGATACTTTCCATGTTGTACCACTTGTATGTAAATTTCATGACTTCATCTTTTGTAACAGCTACATAGTACTCCATTGTGTAGATGTACCAAAGTTTCTTTAACCAGTCATCTGTTCTTGGACATTCAGGTTTCTTCCAGTTTCTGGCTATTGTAAAGAGTGCTGCAATGAACAAACAAGTGCAGATGTCACTTCGACTATACATTTTTGCCTCTCTGGGATATATTCCCAGGAGTGGTATTGCTGGGTCAAATGGGAGCTCAATTTCTAATTTTTTGAGAATCGTCCATACTGTTTTCCAGAAGGGCTGAACCAGTCGACATTCCCAGCAACAGTGAAGAAGTGTCCCTTTCTCGCCACATCCACGCCAGCATTGGTTGCTTTTGTTCTTTTGATTGTCGGCCATTCTCTGAGGTGTGAGATGGTATCTCATTGTGGTTTTGATCTGCATCTCCCTGATGATTAATGATGTAGAGCATTTTCTCATGTGCTTTTTTGCCATTCAGATTTCTTCTTTGAGAAAATTTCTGTTCATTTCCTTGCCACATTTTTGGATGGGGTTGGATGTTTTCTTCTTGTGGATTTTAACCAGTATTTTGTATATCCTGGATATCAACCCTTTGTCAGATGTGTATTCGGCGAATATCCTTTCCCATTCTGTAGACTGTCTTTGTATTTTGGTCACTGTTTCTTTGGAGGTGCAGAAGCTTCTTAGTTTAAGATAGTCCCATTTATCTATCTCTGTTTTCACTTGCTCAGTCAGTGGCGTGGCATCTTTGAAGGTACCATTAGCTTCAATGTCATGGAGGGTTTTGCCAACTTTGTCTTCAATGTACCTTATGGTTTCTGGTCTGATGTTGAGGTCTTTAATCCATTTTGATCTTACTTTTGTACATGGTGTTAGGCAAAGTTCTGAGCCCATTTTTTTGCATGTAGCCGTCCAGTGATGCCAGCACAATTTGTTAAAGAGGCTTTCCTTACTCCACTTCACATTTCTTGCACCTTTATCAAAGATTAGATGATCATATGATTGAGGGGAGATGTCAGTGTATTCAACCCTGTTCCATTGGTCTGCAGTTCTGCCTTTATTCCAGTACCATGCCGTTTTAATTATCACTGCTTTGTAGTACAGTTTGAAGTTCGGGAAGTTGATTCCTCCTATTTTCTTTTTCCCAAGAATTGCTTTAGCTATTAGTGGGGGCTTATTGTTCCATATAAATTTCAGGAGTGTTTGCTCCATTTCTTTGAAGAATGTCATGGGTATCCTTATAGTGATTGCATTGAATTTATACAATGCTTTCGGTAGGATTGCCATTTTGACAATGTTAAGTCTCCCGACCCATGAGCAGGGGATATCTTTCCATTTCCTCATGTCCTCTTTTATTTCCTGAAGTAGCATTTTGTAGTATTCTTTGTACAGGTCCTTTACTTCCTTAGTTAAGCTGATTTCTAAGTACTTGATTTTCTGGGGCACAATTGTGAACGGGATTGTTTTATTCATGTTGCTTTCTTCTCTCTCACTGTTTGCATATAGGAAAGCCATGGACTTTTGGGTATTGATTTTATAGCCTGCAACTTTACTATACAAGTCTATTGTTTCTAGGAGTTTTTTGGTGGAGGTTATTGGGATCTCTTAGTATCATATCATCTGCGAATAGTGAGAGCTTGATTTCTTCCTTTCCTATCTGAATTCCCTTAATATCTTTTTCTTACCTAATTGCTATTGCAAGTATTTCCAGTACTATATTGAACAGCAGTGGAGATAGTGGGCATCCTTGTCTCGTCTCTGATCTTAGAGGAAAGGATCTCAGTTTTTCCCCATTGAGGATGATGTTTGCTGTAGGCTTGTGGTAGATGGCTTTAATTATGTAGAGGAAGGTCCCCTCTATACCCATTTGGCTAGGGTTTTCATCATAAAGGGGTGCTAGATCTTGTCAAATGCTTTCTCTGCATCTATTGATATAATCATATGTTTTTTTATCTTTTCTTTTGTTGATATGATGGATTATGTTGATTGATTTCCGAATGTTGAACCATAATTGCATCCCTGGGATGAATCCTACTTGGTCATGGTGTATGATTTTTTTGATGAGTAGTTGGATTCTATTTGCTAGTAGTTTGTTGAGGATCTTTGCATCTGTGTTCATCAGGGATATCAGTCTGTAATTCTCTTTCTTTGTGGTATCTCTGTCTGCTTTTGGTATCAGTGTGATATTTGCTTCGTAGAAACTGTTCGGAAGTGTTTTTGATATTTCAATTTCGTGGAAAAGCTTAAAGAGGATTGGGAGTAAGTCCTCTTTAAAGATTTGGAAGAATTCACTAGTGAATCCATCCAGGCCAGGATTTTTGTGCTTGGGGAGACTTTTTATTACCATTTCAATTTCCTTGATGGTGATAGGTCTGTTCAGGTATTCCAGGTCTTCTTGGTTCAGCCTTGGGAGTCTGTAGGAGTCTAGGAATTTATCCATTTCCTCGAGGTTTTGATGTTCCGTGGCATAAAGTTTCTCAAAGTACTCCCTGAGGATCCTTTGAATTTCTGTAGTTTCTGTTGTAATGACCCCCCTGGAACTTTTCAATGTGCCTGTCAAGTTGACAGGTGGGGATGAATTAGCGGATGGGAGTGGTCAGAGAACATAGGAATATGATGAAGGGAAGTTGATAGTGGTGGAATTGGTGTTGAGATATTAGATTCCTAAAACAACTGTGAACTTTGTAAAATGTGCTGCTAAAGGGGGTTGGAGATAGTACAGTGGGTAGGAAGATTGCCTTGTGCTTGGGCTGACTTAGATTTGATCTCCAGAACCCCATATATGGTTCCTGACACTCTCCATACTCCAGAGGGAGCTCTGAGCTCAAAGTCAGGAGTAGCTCTAAGCACCACTGAGTATAGCCTACCCTCCTCCCCTCCCACACCCAAAGTGTTGCTTTACTTGTTAATGTAGGGCTGCTGTGGTTGTCATTAGGTAGCAAATATCTGTCATTAAAAACACAGGTCACTGTCACTGTAATCCCATTGTTCATCGATTTTCTAGAGCGGGCACCAGTAATATGTGAGACGTGTTGTTACTGTTTTTGGCATATTGAATATGTCACGGGGTGCTTGCCAGGTTTTGCCATGCAGGATACTCTCTTTAGCTTGCTGGACTCTCTGGGAGAGGCGGAGGAATTGAACCCACATTGGCCACGTGCAAGGCAAACACCCTACCCACTATGCTATCACTCTGGCCCAAAAATATAGGTATAAGAAAAAAATAGAAAGTTTTAATGTTTTATTCATATATTTATGTTTTGCATAAAGGAAGAAGATAATGTCAGGAAAAAAGCAATTTAAGTGATCTTATGTCAGGAACAATGCAGTAACTATGAAAGCTCTTAGATTTACTCTATCTGAAAGCTAATTAGCTAGCAATAGTTATGGATGCTGGCAGAAGACATGAGAGAAAAGCTAAGTCTGATCTCTCACAAGAGCATTTAACCCATATGACCTTTACCCTGGAAGACACCTCTTTTGGTTTTATTTTACCAGGTATCAAGAATCCTTACCTTTGTTTTGGATGGAGACAACTTCCTGGTCTTCCAAGATTGTCTTTGTAAAACTAGTTTGGATGAAGGGCAAAGTAATACTTTTTCACCCAGATGTGTCAAAATGAGGACACCCATGGAGAATAATATTCCAACACATTAAGTATATAAATGAAAAGGCAACCTGGGTAAATAATTATCAAAATTTACATATTATTCTCTACAATTTTGAATTGCTAATTACTATTTCTAAAATTTATGAGAAAACATTAAGGGACTTGCTTGAGCCTTTGACATGCAGTTGAAACTTAATAAGTATCTTTTGAATAAATGTATGAATTAATAGTAATGATTTTTCTTTCAAGTCAAGATGAAGGGATAGTTGCTATCTTCCATAAAACATTCACCCAATCCTCATTACAGAATGTAAGAGGGAACCAGAAAAGCTGGTGTGGTCAGGTGTCCAGGAACCAATACCATCAAAAAAGCATTCAGAACCAGCAAAAGACAAATAAGAAACTGACTTACTGCTCCAAATGTGATCACTGGTCAAAAAGCAATGCTCATGATGTACTTCGATACAACAAAAAAATGACAGACTTTGACATTCCAATTAACTTCTTGTATCTATTTTCTCATGAAATCCCAGAAAATAAAACAATGAGAAACGATAATTCTAAATTACAAGACCACTGAAGTCTCAGTAGGGAAGTCTAAGGAACATAGGGTGTGGTTAACTTTAAAAAGAAAACTTCCTCCAAGATTGAATTCACTCCACAATTTTCATGCATGCTATTAGATCACCTTGATTATTGCACTTGGTACTTCACTTTGTGGTTGTCTATTAATCTGTATAAATCTCTACATAGCTATTTAAAATAAGAGCTTAACCAAAATTTCAGTCTTATAACCAATAAGCTAGGTACAAAGTTACATAAATGTGTGCATACCATATATATACTAAATTAATGCATGATCAATTGATAAATCATTGCCAATCACTGTAGAATGATGACTGCTACATAATGAAGTTATCTAAAAATGTTCTTACTGAAAGAACTACACACACACATACACACATTATTTTATACCTTGAACCAAGCATATGTGAAATGTTTAATATTTACAGTGGCTATAAACTTCACAGCTTCATAGTTTTCTGCATTTCAAATGGCCAAGATATTTATCTGCAACTATGATTATGGTTATTTGTAATGTTTTAGTTTCATTATTGAGCTACTATATCATTTCTTTCAGAATGCTAATTAAACCCACCTCTCAAAAGGAATAAAGCATCTTAGGACAAGTGCTTTCCTGAGATAGTTAAACTTTCTGGTTGCTTGATGAACAAAGCTCAAATGGTGCTGTCTGGCATATAATAAGCACCACATTTGCTGTGAAAAGGCAACTATTTCTACCAAAACACAACCTCTACCACCTAAACAGAAAGTGCAGCTGAAGGAACATCGCACCTCTCAATTCATGGTTCATGTGATTAGTCATTGTACTTCTGAGTCTGAGACACATAGCTCAGCTTGAGGCAGAAAGGCAGAGAATGCATTGGAGGGCTTCTCTATCCACGCCTGTTATTTAATAAATTTAAGGAAATCTCCTGTTTCATGCTGCAAAAGCTGTTCTTTTCTGATCAGGATGCAAAAAAGGTTAAAAAAAACTGATGCATTTTTTAAAATGTTTGAGTTTACTGATTTGTAAGTAGATGTACTAATTGCATACACTGTCAGCTGTATGCTCTGGAAGGGCCTGAATTAGCATTTCAATGTAGGTAATGAGCAGGCCATGCCCCTTGACTCCTGCCTGACCCCTCTTCACTCTTTCATTTACCATCTTTGCCCAGACAAGCAATAGGCAGGCAACCACCACCTGATGATACATACATATTCAGAAGCATATGGGAAAAAAAAAAGATGTTCCGAGTATAAATGACAGGATTACTTCTCCGTGACAAGCACTGACAAAAACTCTGAAATCGCTGTTTTTGTGAAATAAAAATTATTTTCTAAAGCCAGCTATAAAATATACTATGCAAACATTTCCTTCTGATTATCCTTTCATATTTTCTTTGAATCTTTTTGGTTTTTGTCTCACTCGTGTTAAATAATATTGTGTGGAAAAATAATCAGGGCTAATTTCCTGTTCTATTCAAATTAGAGTTGATTAGCATGCAATTAATTACAACAGCACGGGTGATGATGGAATCTAGAATGGAAACGACAACATTCATTTGAGGTGTGGTTATGGTTTCATTTATTTCATAGTACTATATGGAGCCCTGAAAGTTGAATTCTGATTCCAGCTTGACTACATGGCAATCACTCATGCAATTTGGAGGAATCATTTTATTTATTTTTATTTTTTATTATTTAATTTATTTGCTTTTTGGGTCACACCTGGCAATGCACAGGGGTTACTCCTGCCTCTGCACTCAAGGAATTACTCCTGGCAGTGCTCAGGGGACCACATGGGATGCTGGGAATGGAACCCGGGTGGGCGGCGTGCAAGACAAATGCTGTACCCATTGTGCTATTGTTCCAGCCTCCTGGAGGAATCATTTTATTTCTATGAGTTTCACTTTTCTAGTCTGTAAATATTAAGGGTCTTTATTGATTTTAGACATTTGGGGATCTAAGAAAGTTCATTCCTTCCTAAAATTCCTTCTAGAATTTTGCAGATTTTCTTTTTTCTATTCTTCCCCCCAGGAAAAGTGGAGAAAAGAATAAAAACTAAAATTCTCTCCTGATCTTGTTCCTTGGAACACCTAATTTCTTTGAGTCAGTCAGATCTTCTTTTCATTTCTATGGCTGCTGGGGCATCAAGTCAAAGTTGGCTACTTCTTCCTGAAATTAACTTTTCTTGGGGATTCTTACATTCATTTTTTTAATCTCTGCATCCAACTGTTCAACAAGATGAGATGTTGACTATTTCATGTTGAAAGGAATCATTGGGGGATGGGGTAAAATGAGGATAGAATAGACCTGGTGAGTACAAAAATGTTCCTACAAAGTTAAACTATGTTCTATCTTTGGGGCCCCTCCCATAAGGATAACATTTTACCTAATACCTGTTGGGGAAGGACAAAGTTTTGGTACTCTACAAAACATCTACAGTTTCTTGATTCTGAAGTTGTTTTGTTCAGTTGTTGGAGGTCAGAGAGGAGAGACCCACCAACAAGGATTTGTGATCACTGTTACTGTTCCCCTGACTTTTGGTTATCTTGCCAGTGTTAGGAAGTGACACGGATTTGTGGGGAGAAAAAATAGTTTTGAGACAAACTACTACTACTACTACTACCTTCCTTTTCTATTCACCTCAGTCACTGGAGGGAATGTTTGGGAGGGTTAGGACTGGTCAAGCCTGCCGTGATAACTACAGGTTGTGGACAAGGCAGTTGTAAAGCCGTGTCTGAAATCCAATTTATGAGAATTGGTCTCATTACCTGATTTCCAGACGGCCATGGACTCAGATTGGAGCAAGGAATTTCTCTTTTCAGGAAAAAGAAAGTAAATCTTAAACTCTGCAGAGGTTTTCCATGATTGTTTCCTTTCCTTACAAACATAAAAAGAATTCCAGGAAATGATAATGAAATAGAATAGATTTAGAGAAATATGAGTGGGAAAGTGAAAGAGGATGCCTCAGCTTCCCTGTGCCTTCTCCAGTTTAGCCATTTTCATTCCACTATTTTAAATAGGACTATTGTAAATAGTCCTTCAAATTCCTGGTATCTTTCTGAGAATAGGAAATTAACAATTCCCTATGATCATAGGTTCTACCCTAGATATTAGGCTCACAGGAAAATAAGAATAATGAGCAATATTCAGGCACAAGGCTGAATAGATAACCTAAAAGGCACTAAACTAGCCATACATGCTCTAAAAAATCTTTGCATTCTCTGTAACATTCTTATTACTTGGTAATTAATACAAAGACTTGTTCTCTAAAAATCCCTGCAAAACAAGCCATATTTAATTTAGTCCTATACTAAGTTCCTACTTGCTTGGAGCCATCCATCTCTCTTACTTTCCAATAGAGGGAGATGGGGGAGAAGGAAGGGAGAGGTAGAGGGAGAAAAGGGAAGAGACAGTAGACAAAGTTTCACCCTATATCTTTGGGTGAAATATGATTGACCTTCAAGGTGGAAAAAGCTACACGTTTTCAGTACACCAAGCAAATACACTCTATTTATAACATATCCTCTTTCCTCACATTTATAACATGTCCTTAACTTTTGCTCAGGTGAATTCCTAGCTTTCTATTAAATATCAAAAAAAATTTGCATCAAAGAAATTCTACATCAAATACATTTTGATATTTCTATTACCCTCACTGCATCTGTGTCCATGCAATCTAACTACCCACTTTTATTGTAAATAAATTATCCCTTAATACTATATAAATCCATCTCCTCTGGTGGGATCTAGAAACATTATTCTAGTATTTCTTGGCTTACTACTGCACCAATATTCTTTTGCTATCTACTTTTCCACCAGAGTGCATATCTTGATTTCTTCATATTGACTGAAAAACTTGGTTTTATCCTTTAACTGACTCTTAATTTCATTGATCTGACTCCTTTCGACTGTTACAGTTCATTTTCTCAAATTACTTCTTCTCCTTTGTTGCCCAACCACAATTAATATATTTACTTCTACCACCTAAGCAAAACTTGTCATTTCAAGCTCAGTGATGACCCTGTAGAAGTGTTAATTGTTGGCTGTCAATTTTCACTTTATCCGAAGCACTGTGACCTTTTCTCTAACTTGAAATGTTTTGTTTTCAGTAGCATACTTTTTTTCTCTCAGGCCTTCTGTCTTTGCTTAAATGCCACCTTCTCAGTGAGCCCTCCACTGACCTCCTTCACCCGGAATTATTTCCCCCTGCTTGAATTTAATCTGTTGCTTCCATTTACATTTTTCTTGTAAGTCACTGCTACTACTTTTAGTTTCTAAAGTAGCCTTCTTAGAAAGTAGTGTGAGAACAACTTAATATCCGCATGTAAAGTTTTTTAATCTTTATACAAAACTTAAAGCCTTCATCAATAAAAACTGAACTAATAATGAAGCGCAAACCTAAGTACAAAAGTAAGCAACAAAAATCCTAGAAAACATAGAAGAAAACCTAAATAACATTGTGAATGGTAATGTACTTTTAGAGGCAACACCAAAGACAAGACACATCAAATGATGACAAGTTGAACTTTATTAAAATTAATTCTTTTTACTCTGATATACAAAAGAATGGCAAGACCAAATACAGACTGGGAGTAAACAAACACTTGGAACAAGAACAACAAATTTTCAATGAAGGACTGTTATACCGTATATGAAGGAATAAGAGGAAGAAGAGGAGGGGGAGAAGGAGGAAGAGGAGAAGAAGAAAAAGGAGAAGGCAGAGAAAAAGAGGAAGAAGATTCTATATATTACCATCATGATAAATTCATGAAATTTATACATTTGTCCAATTCCACTGCAATGCACAATGCCAAGAATAAACCCTAATATAAACTATGGAATTTGAACGATAATGTGTCCCATGTGTCAGTGAATGCACATCAGCTGTAACAAATGTACCACTTTGTTGGGCATGTTGATAATAGGGGAAGTGAGGAACATGCAGAGGCAAGGGGTATCATAATATATCTCTATATCCCACCCCATAAAATTTTATTGTAGACCACAAACTTCTACAGAGAAACAATGAATGAATGAATGACAGTGTTTTATGGTGCTGAAATAATTATTAAACATAAGTCAAATTAACTGCCTTCGTATACAGTGTTTCAGTAACAGCTATTATTAGTAGCAGCAGAGCTGTGTATTCCCTCTTTCTTGTTGTAATAAACCCCATTCACCTGATGGTAAACTTATATTTGGTCTGTTTTACACATGTGTCTTTATTAATATTTTGTCACCTCTCTGGTAAATAAAGTCCTTTTAACTTGCCTCTGGCTCTCATTAGAATTACAGCCCTTCAGGGGCAGACCAGTTCTTTCTTTTTGCAGTTCCACAGAGCACCTCAGGTAGTATACTAACCCCAAATAGAGATTTTTAATAACTTTTGGGCCCTGGGGATATTTTTTCAGAACTAAGATTGTTGCAGGAAAGCTCAGGCTGACAAATGGGTTGTGAAGGCATGGACAGGAAAGATTTACAGCAAGTACGGCACTTCTCTCAGTAGAGCAATTGTATTCTATTTTAGATATTCAAAGGTTTTGCAAAATTTATGAGAACTACCCAGGCATCTATAATCTTTTCCTTATCTAGTGAAGGAGTTGTTTCAGGAACTTCAGAATAAACAACAGTGCAAAAGCTGCTTTCTCTTCAGAATTTGGCTTCTCTTGTCTTATTTTAAAGTGCTAGTTCTTTAAACTTAATATCAAATAAATTGCAACTCATGTGGAAAATGGAATTATACATCACTTAACTGAAGCATTCTGCTACACACCTCTGGAAGAGCAGGGAATATCCATCCCTTGTTCATTAATTTTTTACATATCCCCAATGTCTCAAAAAGTTGTATAGATGGTAATATTTTCCAGTACAATAATATATATTTGAAATAACATGTCAATGATAAAACAATACAATAGACCAGCATGGCTCATGTCAAAATACTTTTAGGCCAAAGGAGTCCCTCAACTAGGTCTAGAAATTATCAACCCAAAGTATATCTATTAAAAACATATCATTACAGATTAAGATGGCAATACATGTTTGTTGCAATTATTTGGCACCATGGTTAGGAATGGTAGACCACAAAAAATAAGAAAATGATACATATGACAAAGAGCTCCAAAAGTGGTGCTGCCAAATAAAGGGCGTTGGGAGGATCCTCCCAGGAGTATGCTGAAAGTAGACTATAGACCAAACATGATTGCCACTCAATGCCTCTTTTGCAAACCACAGCACCCAAAGAGAGAGAACAAAAGGGAATGCCCTGCCACAGAGGCAGGGTGGGATGCGGGGGAAGGGATGGGGTAGGAGGGATTCTGGGATCCATGGTGGTGGAAAATGGGCACTGGTGGAGAGATGGGTACTTGATCATTGTATAATTGAAACCCAAGCACAAAAATTTTTAAGTCTACAACTGTACCTTATGGTGTTTCACTAATAAGTTAAAAAAAATAAAATAAAATAGTTGTCACTGTCACTGTCCTCCCATTGTTCATCGATTTCCTGGAGCAGGCCCAGTAACGTCTCCGTTGGAGACTTTGTTGTTACTGTGTTTGGCATATCGAATATGTCACGGGGAGCTTGCTAGGCTCTGCCATGCGTGCGAGATACTCTCAGTAGCTTGCGGGGCTCTCCGAGAGGGGTGGAGGAATCGAACTCGGGTCAGCCATGTTGGCTGCGTGCAAGGCAAACGCCATACCGCTGTGCTATAACTCCAGCCCAAAATAAAATAAAATAAAATAAAATACACTTTCAAAAAAAGTGGTGCTGATGTACTGCAGGTATGTCATCTGGGTCAGCCTTTATAGAAAACAATGTGGAAATATATGAAAAAATATAGGAACAGAACTCTTATATAGTCCAGTAATATCACTTATTGGCACCTATTTCACAAACACAAAATGCTATTTAAAAAGGATATATGTATACCTGTGCTCATTGGTGCACTTATTACAATAGTCAAGAATAGAAACAACCCAAACATACAACCATAAATAAATGGATCATTAATTTTTAGTATATATACACAACAAAATACTACACAGCTACCGAGAGTATTGGATATGCCAGACACAGTAACAACAAAGTCTCCAATGGAGACGTTACTGGGCCCGCTCGAGCAAATCGACGATCAACGGGAGGGCCTTTACACAGCTCTAAGAAAGAATAAAATCATGCTATTTGCAACAACGTAGATGGAAGTAGAGGGTAGCAAGCTGAATGAGATCAGAAAGAATGAAAGGGATAGATACAGAATGATCTTTCCTATAGATAGGATTAAAGATATGCAGCAAAGTAGCAACAAATATACAAGGCCTGATAATGGGAGAGCTGATACCAAAACTGAAAAACTGAGCTAGGGGAGGAGGTGGAAAGGAATCTTACCACCCTTTGGAGGAGGAGGAGTACACAAAAATAAATATAAGCTCTCCAGAAACCAAGATACTTGTATTGACACAAATGATAACACCTATTCACTATTATATAGTAGATACATTTTATAATAACTAGAAGACCACAAATTAAATCCCCAAGTCCACTTCAAAGGCCAAATCAGACCCCAGTAGTGTTGCCACCTGGATCCTGGTTCCAGGGATTGCACAAAAAGTGTGCAATCTCTGGCATATCACAATCAAGTATGGGTATGTACTACAATTAAACAGTTGTGAATATATACTATTCAGTTTGTAACACTGACGAGAAACCCAAATCAACACAACTACAGCAAACCAAACAGATAAGAAGGGGTGAGGATTTTCCCACCTATTTATTTTCATTTATTTAAAATTAAAAAAATCTTGCCAAATCTTTTTTTATGGTGGAGGCAACACAGTTTATAATAGTATTGATTTATTGTTCTTTCATTCAGTGCTGCTACACCATAACCACCACCAGTGTTAAGCATCCCTCCACTGTTATCCCAAGGCCCTCCCGACCCCCACCTTCACATTCTTGTTTATAGTTCTCTTGGCTTTGTCTCAGTTTGATTCCACTGGGGATTATTCAATGCATTCTTTTCTTGGTTTGGACTACATATATGAGTGTGATCAACTGGCATTTGTCTTTTTTTTTTTTTGACTCATTTCACTAAGCACAACACCTTCTAGTTCCATCCAAGTTGCAACAAAATTCAAGATTTCATCTTTTCTCATAGCTGAGTAGTATTCCATTGTGCATATTCAATCCATTTGTTTGAACAGTGGTGCAATTTTCAACTATAACAACAAATAAACAGGTGTATGTTCATCCCCTGTTAAGTCACTATTTCTGAAATCGTTGCCTGCTAAACTCTAATTCACACATAGAACAGGGATACCTTAAGATGAATTGTGTCAGTTTGCAACATTAATGAGAACTTTAAGAAAGCAATATAGCAATAGAGCTAGATATAAGCAATTCTGTTTTCAAAGCAAAAATGACCTCAAAACTATTTTAACTCACAAGACTTACCTTGTTGTTTTTAACCCCAAGACAGTAAGACCTGTCTGCAAAGAGTAGGCAACAGCTTACATTGTGAAGATCTCTCTAAGACCAATAAATTGAGAACAAACACCCTGCCCTCTCCACTTACCAGGTAAAGGCAGCGAATGCACATATACCTATTCTGGTGTATTTTAATTAAAGTAATACGTGTGTGAACAGGTGTTTGCGAATGTAATTTTGAACTAATTCTCTATATTTTACTGTGGCCAAATATAGGCAGTTACATACTGGATCAGTATGCACGATTTCCAAATTATATTTCACATTGCTTAAGGAAAGCAGAACATTAAAACCTAGTCTGTTATAAAACCTCCAAGATGCTGTTTTATTATGCTTCACAAAAAATATTTGTTTTGTGAGATATTAATAAAATTTAATACATTTATTTTAGAGAAATATTTAAAATGCATTGAATAGTGATTATTGTCTGCCTTGTTAATATTTCCTTTATGGAATTACAAATATCAACTAGAAAATGTGTCTCTGATACTTGAGATGTAGAAACTGGGCAATGACAAATAATATTTTATTTTAGTTTTGACCCTTAAATTGGATTTAAAAAAATAATTTTAAAAGTAATTCCATTAAATTTTTCAATTCTACTCAACAAATATTTACTGAGACATCAATATGTAACTTCATCAACATATTTGATGATATCTTTTAACAATCTAAACTAAGTCTTATTATGACAGGAAATACAATAAATGATATTGAATCTAACTCTAAAGACACTGACACTTACTTTGGCAGCTTGTGCACTTTTTTAATCAATGATCATTTGTTTAGCTCACCGAGAGGTATAGGATGAAGATGAAGGTCATTTTTTTTTTTTTTTGCTTTTTGGGTCACACCAGACGATGCACAGGGTTGACTACTGTTTCCGCTCTCAGGAATTCCTCCTGGCGGTGCTTAGGGGACCATATGGGATGCTGGGAATCGAACCCAGGTGGTCTGCGTGCAAGGCAAACACCCTCCCTTTTGTTCTATCGCTCCAGCCCCAAAGGTTCTCATTTTTTAGTGTGTGTGTGTAACTTTTTTTTTGTTTTGGGGGCCGTGTATAGTGTGAGAACATACCCTGCTCTACTCGGGGTTTATGCACGCTGTATCCAGTTAGGTGGTCACTCCAGGAAGTGGTTAGGGGACCAGATGCAGGAAGTGCTTACTGCTGCACTATATCTCTTAAGAAGAAGTTCTGTATTAGATGTCGGTAGAAGAATCTGCACCCCCTCCTTATCCATTTGACCCCTTAAAGAGAAACATGATAATAGCTTGGCTGAATATGCTTCGGATACCGATTTTTTTGTTCCATTCATAGTTGATTAACATCAGAAAATTCTACTATCAGAACTTTCAACTACAGTGGAAAGCCAAAACATTTTAAATATTTTATCTATCCATTCAAACATTTATTTTTATCTGTCTAGCTCTGTGTCTTTCAGACTATACCAAACAAAACGAAAACAAAACCCTAGATATTAAAATGCTAAATCTCTAAAGTATTTTATGAAAAGCATCAAATCTAAGAATCGCATGGAGCAAGATCATTACATTTTACATCTGAAATACTATGATTACGAAAAGTTTATTTAATTTAAAAAAATAATGGATAAGTCTTTACAGCTTTCGTTACATCCCTCACTGAGGACCGTTGTATTGACCACTGGCTTTTACTCATCTACTTTAGCCGCCTTTACTGATGAAACTAAGCATCTCCACTGAGTCTAACACTAGGAAAATGAATAGGATATTAAGAGAAGACCTGAATAATATAAGGTTTACGGAAAGGCAAGAATTTTAGTCAGATTGAAGAGGGAAAAAATAGATTGGAGATGAGATACAAAAAAGAGAATAAAAGATCTTGTATATTTCTGGTGAGACTCTAAATAATATGCTCCTTTCTTTATTAGCAATCAAGCCGACTTATCTGTTATTACCTTCAGGCAAAAAACATGGAGCTTAACTTTGAATTGCTGAATATAGATCTTGTGAAAGCAGTAGGCAAAGAAATTGCTATTTGATAGGCTACTTAAGGAATACTCCATGTCTTATTTGTTAAAGATCAGTTATCTAAGGCTTCACTTTTATATTAGATAAAAGCATACATACACAGACAAGCGATAGCACAGCAGGTAGGGCGTTCGCCTTGCACGCAGCCAACATGGCCGACCCGAGTTCGATTCCTCCGCCCCTCTCGGAGAGCCTGGCAAGCTACCGAGAGTATTCGATATGCCAGACACAGTAACACCAAAGTCTCCAATGGAGACGTTACTGGGCCCGCTCGAGCAAATCGATGATCAACGGGAGGGCCTTTACCTTTACACAGACAAAAAATTACCAACTTATTTAAAGCCAGCATTAATTTCACTATTGTTTTTGATTTTCAATAAAAATCAATAAAATATTTTTATGAAAAATCTTTTCAACAGAACCAATCAATCGTAAATTATCACATATGTAATTGTTATTTTGGAACTGTTGATAAATTCTTTTATAAACTTCAGAGTAGAAAAAATTACATTCCTTCATAAACATATATTTTATTTTGTGTAGTTAAGAAATTAATAGCATTTCATTTGCCATATGTCCCTTGTTTCCAGAAGTTCAGAACTTACTTATATTTTCCAATCATGAAAATTACATTTTCTTATGTATTTGTACTTTCTTTTCTTTAATTTTTAATTCTGTATTTTCACTGTGAGATCTTTGCTTTATACTTTATTCAAGTCAAAATGAACTTCAAATGATTCCAAGATGCTTTTATTTCTTAGTAAAACCTTGTTGGCTTGTATTTGCTTGGGTTGTCATCAGTTTTCTTTGAACAGAGAGTATGTAGGTGACAAAAAAGTTATCAGAGTAGTGACAGATCACCATTTAGGAAATGTTACAAAGAAAAGCACATAGGTTAAGATATGCTGTCTACCTAATGTGTTTGTCAATGCTTCCATATAAACAAAGAAGCCTGATCATAACAGATTAAAACATGTAACACTAATCACTTGAATATGTTTACCATGGTGAGATTAGAACACTATAAAATGAAACTTTTGCATTGAATTTTCAATAAAATGAGATGATGCATTGGAGGGAAAAAGTCTATATGAGTTGACAAGATGAAACAAATTACACTGTAATTTGTCATTTAATCTGGTTAGTCTTCCCTGTCCTTTAAGATTCATTTCTCATATTTATACAGTAAATCAAACTGAGCCATGTCAGGTACTAAAACTTTCTGACTCCTATATGTTTTATAAACAAATAAAAAAATGAACACTTGCTGTGCTCTGGGTAATAGGTTTTTAGTCAACAATATTATCTCTGAAATTATTATGCTCAAGACTTTTCTTACAAATATATAAGGAGTTAATTCTGTGATGTCAATCCTTTTCCACTGATCAGTATACCTGTTTGAATTCCAATCCCATACTGCTTTGAATACTATTGTAGTACAGTTGTGAAGTTAGGGAACATAATGGTTCAATTATTTATTGTGTCTCAGCACTGGATTACTTGGAGTATTTTATAGTTCCACACAAATTTTATGTGTCCCCTATACCTTGAAAAATGTTATTGAAATTTGGATACAGATTATATTGAATGTATGCAATGCATTGAATATAACATTATTTACCTAGGGATTCTATAGAGTGACCCACTCCAATTCCAGAACACACAAAAGGTCATGATGAAAGTGTGAAAATTTACAAATAGTAATGGCATTACAGAAAGCAAGAGAGAAAGCATCTTCTAGTATAGTCTACATTCTTTCTTTGAACAGCGACATACTTGTTTTCTAAAGAAATCTTTAGGAGTTGCAGAGGCAGTACACTGCATAGGACATTTTTGTTTATTTCTTTTTTTTCCCACATCAGCAGTGTGCAGGATTTATACCTGGCTCTGTGCTCAGAGATCCCTCCTGAAAGGCTCAAGGGATCGCATGGAGTGCTGGCTATGGAACCCACCTCAGCCCTGTACAAAGCAAGCAACCTACCTTGTACTATCTTGAGTACAACAATATTATCTGTGAAATTATTAAAATACATGTACTCTCTTGTACTATCTCTCTGGCCCTAACCTGGGTCTGTACCAGCTCTCCATGTGGTTTTCTGTCCACACCATATGGTTTTCTGAGCCCACAAGAAATGATCATTGAGTACAGAGTCAGAAGTAATACATGAGTAATCATGGGTGCCCCTTCCCTGCCAAAAAAAAAATTATTTTACCTTCCTAGTTACATTTATTCCTAGGTACTTTCATGTACCTGCAATTAAAATAGAATTCTAAATCGTTATTTTATAACTCAGTGCTTGCATACAGAAAGATAACAAAATTTTAGCTAGAACTTAACTGCATTAGCTTATCAATTCTAATAGATTTTAATTTATTAAAATTTATTATGATGAAAGACAAAGAACATAAAAGAGAGAAAGAATATATCTTGAACAAACAAGGTTGAGAAAACTGAATAGTCACATGCAAAAGAAAGAAACTCAATCATGCACAACTTTTATCTCAAAATGTATTAAAATTACATTTAAAGAACTGAAACAATAATTATATGGAAGCAAATGTAGGGAAATTACTCATGATACTGACTTTGAAGCATATTTTGTATTTAAATCCAATAGCCAAAGGTCAAAAATAAACAAACTTCAAAAGAAACTACCAGTGGTGAGACAGAGAGATACTCCAGGGTTTTTAGGTGTTTATGTGTACAGGGCTGACCCTAATCTGATCTCTGGAACCACAAATATCCCCAATCCCACCAAACAACCAGGAGTTTTGTAGGAGCGTAAGAGAAAGTTCTGAAGACAATGACCTCCACAATCCCAAAACCCCTCCAAGAAACTACCATTAAAACAATAACAATATCCTATTGAACTGGAGTAAAGTATTCACACAACAGGTACTTTACTGAGGAAGACATGCCTAGGGACAAAAGGTACATAAAAAATGCTCATTTGTGCTCAAACTAACAGGGATATGCAAATCAAAATAACAATGTAGCATCAAAATGCCAAAAATAACAAGTGTTGATGGAGGTATGGAAAATCTGAATTTAATATACTGTATATTTGAAAGATAAGCTGATATAACCATATAGAAACAATGTGGAGATTCCTTTAAAATTAAGAAGTACAAGGAAACATCTCATGACCCAACACAGCATTCTAGACACTCTAGACATTTGTTCACAGAATAAATAAAATATTAAACACTGCTTCAAAAGAATATTTACACCAATGTGAATATTGGCATTATTCACATTTGCTAAAATAGAATCAACCTCTAATGGATAGTAAAGAGGCTCTGGTGTCTGTACTCAGTGGAAAACTATACTACTATTAAAAGTGCTGAAGTTGTTCACATTATCTGAGGTATTTAGGTTAAATGAAGTAAGGAGGAAACAACAATTATCATACAGTTTTCACTCATATGTACAATATGAATTCCTGTAGCATATAAACCCACAACTTACCATAAAACTGATAGTTATGCTCAGTGAAAATTGCAGTTTACCAGAGGGAAATGGGAGAGGAATAAAAATAAGAGTCTTTTTCAAGCTGTGAGAGAACTCCAACTTTATTGGAGGGAATGCTAACATCTGTATACATTTAAAGGTATAAAACCAAACCCTTGAAATTCTTTAGTTTTGTAAACCACTGACATCACTAGAAAAGAAGGGTAAGAGGAGTTTTGATACTCTAAGTACACCAGCGCTCACCTAAAGTTTACGGAATGTCCTACTAAGAAAAACAACTTGGCTCAGAGGTTCTTTTTAGTGAAGAAGAAACTTAGAATTGAAAAAAATATGCCTAAAATGTATATCCACTTTTCCAGGCCATTTGTCTCACTTTGCAGAAATCATTGGGAACTGGACTACTGAGAATTCAAAAGAAATGAAAAACAGCATTTGGAGCTTACAGCAACCAATGTTCTGATATTGACAGTGTGTATTATTCCTTGATGGTGACCCTAAGTGCAAATTTCATCCAGTTGCTTTTCACAGGTAGAGAGAATTCAGTGAGTCTTTCTTACCAGACTTAAGTAAACATTTCTGTATGGTTCAGTTCACCAGTCAGCAGATTGCAGTCCTGTCTGAAGGGGGAGCAAAATTACAGCCCTGTTTACTGATGGGTATAACTTCCAGTTCCTCGTGGCAGGAAGCTGGTAGTCCATCTTACAGCCATGCCTGCAACAGCATTTAACCAGCTTTGAATATCCCCATCAGCAGCTTTGTACAGTAAGAGATCCCAAGTACACCTGCAGTTTAATAGAAAATGTTTTGCTTTGGTTGGGCTGGGGCAGGGGTGGGGGCATATCATGCAGAACTCCAGGGATATTCTGGGGCCTGTGCTTAGAAATGATCCCTGGTCACTTCTCTGGGGACCACCTATGGTTCTGGGAATCAAACCAGAGTTGGTACATACAGGCAAAGACTACCTCTTGTGCTATCTATTCACCCCAGGAAGTTTTGTCTAATTTATTCATTGGGGCATACTTGCCACTTTACTGCTCTAGTACTTGACAGATGTGGAACTCATCAGACAGGTGTTTTTTTCTTAAATTTTATTTTAATTTTTATTGAATCACTGTGAGAAAGTTACAAATCTTTCATGTTTGAGTTTCAGTCATACCATAATCGAACACCCATCCCACCACCACTGCACATTCTCACCACCAATGTCTCTAGTATCCTAAACCTCCTGCCTTCCTAACCCTCCCCCTGCCTCTATGGCAGATGATTTCCCCCATACTCTCTGTCTACCTTTGGGCATTGTGATTTGCAAGATAGATACTGAGAGGTTATCACATTTGGTCCTTTATCTATGCTCAGCACACATCTCCCACCTCGAACAAACAGTTGTTCTTGATCAAAGAATTAAGGCAGAAGACTCAGGAAACTTGAACAGTCTTTCCAGGCAGCTTCAGGGAATGAATCCCAGGCTATTCTAACACTTGGCAAAGTCCTTCCAACATTTCAGCCCGATTGTGTAATTCCATCTACATCCTTGCTCAAACAAGAAACCTGACCCAGGACTTCACTGAATTGTGGAGTGAGAATATAGCATTATTCACCAAGAAATTCCACAGAGTGACAATTTCAGGACACAAAAAGCCATGATAAAAGAGTTAAAGCATACAAATACTAATCAAATCACAGAAAGCAAGAGAGGAAGCAAGCAATGAACCTACAAAACACAAAGCAAACAACACAATGACAATGAGTTTCTTACTTAACATAATTATTTTAAATGTAAATGAATTAAATTCTCCAGTGAAAAACTATATAAACCTGAATGGGTAAAAAGATAAGACCCATAATATGTCATACAGACAGTGGAAGGTATAAAAACCTGTATTTCACCCAAACAGCAATTGTGAAGAATAACTGCACATATATAAGACATGACAGGTTTTCATTAAAATGAATGAAATATATAAAGAGAGTCATTATATAATGTTAAAGAGAAATCTATAAAGAATATATGATTGTAAGCATTTATGTGCACACGCTGATATATGTGCACGCACACACATGTACACATACACATGCATGCCCATATCAATATGCATGCATATATAAAATAGTAACAGAATTTTAGTATAAATAAAAACAAAGTAATATTTGGGGAGATTAATACTCCTTTTTCAACAGTGGACAAATTATCCAAGTAGGGATTCAATTAAAAAATAGCAAATACAAACAACAGAATAGGCCAAACAGACTTACCAGACATGGACAAATCACTGAATGCAAGAGCAGATTACATAATCTTAACCTCACATGAAATATTTTTAAATATATATATATATGTTTGGCAACAAATAAAGTTTCTTTAAAATCAAATGGATTGCATCAAGTAGCTTTTCTAATCAAATAAAATGAAATTCTATGTCACAGGAATAAAACAGCAAATTTCACAAATTAATGGAAATCTAACAGTACACTTCTAAATAAATGAGTTGAAGAAGAAATCACAAGGCAATATATATCTTGTTAAACAAAAATATTAACACAAATTTCCAAAACTAATGGGATATCACAGCAACAAAGAAAATAGAAAGCAATTACAAACTATATTCCAACAAATTGGACAACCTACAGTTAGCAGTTAAGCCCCACAGAACATATAACCTATGAATCATGAAAAAATAAAAAATTATAAACATACCAATAATTAAAAGTCAAATTTAATCAAAATTTCCTACAAAGAAAAATTTAAGTTATAACAAACCTTTTTGAGGGAGGGAGGTCATGTTGGGCCACAAGTTCAGCACTCAAGGATCATTTCTGGTGCTGCTTTTGAGAGCACATGTGATATCAGCCATTGAACCATGGTCAACTGGATGCAAAACAAGTGCCTTAACCCTTGTAATGTCTCTCTAACCTGAGCTCTAGCAAAATTAACACCTTTTCTTTTCAAACTATTCCCCACAGCTAAGAAGGATAGAAATAGCCAAGATGTATTTTAGAAGGCTGACTTTACTCAGATACCAACCCAAATACCTAAAACCAATACAAGAAATTAAAACTAGAGACTAAAATCTTTGATGAGTATGAATACAAATATTCTCAACAAAATACAAACTGAATTTAACAAGATATTGAAATGTCATGGTCAAGTAGAATTTTTTCCCTGAGGTATAAGAATTATTTGATGTATGCAAATCATCAATATAATTAGGTGTAGAAATATAAATCAAAGAAACAAATGATTATCAGTTTAACACATGCACAAAGAATAATAGACAAAATTCACCACTTTTTTTTTTTTGCTTTTTTGGGCGATGCTCAGGGGTTGCTCCTGGCTGTGCACTCAGGAACTACCCCTGGTGGTGCTCGGGGGACTCTGTGGTATGCTGGAAATCAAACCTGGGTCGGCCGCGTGCAAGGCAAACACCCTACTCACTGTGCTATTGCTCCAGTCCCCAAAATTCACCATTATTTGGCAATAAAATACTCTTAACAAATTTGATGTAGAAGGATTTATTTATCCATGAAAAATACATAACTGACATTATATAAAATGGTAAAAAGTGGGTGGTGGGTGATGGGGTGGTGTCAGGGATGGAGAGATAATGCAGAAGGTTGGGCGCTTGTCTTCACAGTGGCCTCAGGGCCCCTTAAGCAGTGTAGAAAGCCCTTTCTAACCCCATCCTCCCAAAATAGAATATAGTAAAAGGACTTGTGCTTTGACTTTAAGCTTTGTAAAAGCAATAGTAATGAGAAAAAAAAACACAAAAATCAAAGCAAAGATGACAATGGCATAAAAAGAGGCACAAAAACTAATGTGGCAGGATAGATCCCAGATATAATGTCTGTTATATAAGGTCAATTGACAAGGGAGCCAAGAAAACACAATAAAAATAAGTCATTTTCAAAAATATTTCTGGGAAAACAACATCCATGTTCAAAAGTGTGGCAGTGACCTTCTATTTTATACCACTCACAAAAATTAACTCAAAGTAGATTAAAAATTTAAGTGTAAAACTTGAATCCAAAATCATAAAGAATGTCTCCTTAATTTTGTGTTGGCAGTGATTTTATGACAAGCAAAGTACAGATAAGAAAGGTAAAGGTAAAGGCCCTCTCGGTGTTCATCGATTTGCTCGAGCGGGCTCAGTAACGTCTCCATTGGAGACTTTGTTGTTACTGTGTTTGGCATATCGAATACATCATGGGTAGCTTGCCAGGCTCTGCCGTGTGGGTGAGATACTCTCGGTAGCTTGCCGGGCTCTCCGAGAGGGGCGGAGGAATCGAACTCGGGTCGGCCATCTTGGCTGCGTGCAAGGCAAATGCCCTACCACTGTGCTATTGCTCCAGCCCCAAGATAAGAAAAGAAAGATAAGAAAACAAAAACCAAATATTTGGACTATATTAAATATCTGAACTGTAAAGGAAACCTCAATTAAGTTAAAAGACAAACTATAGAAGGGAGACAATATTTATAAGATGATTATATGATTAGTGACTAATACCCAAATGTGAAAAATTCATACATTTCAGGTTCAAAAATAAGTACCAGAATTATGAAATTCACAGAAAATAACATTTTTTCTAGAGACTATACAACAAAAAGAAGGCCCAGTTCCAATTCGAGTAGGCTTGGAGACCTCAGCCCCGTGACCTGCATGCTTGGGTTCCTCTGCCAGTTCTTTCATGCATGAGGCCCATCTGGATGTGTGGAGAGTGGTCCCAGCATGGCCGTGGCTGACTCCAGAGGTCCTCAGCTGCTGGGGCTCTGCTCGGAGCAGGGCGGGGGGGGAGAGAAAGTCAACCCTCCCCCATCCAAGGGGCCCCGGTGAGGACAGCCAGGCGCGAGGGCAGGAGACTCTGCCCAGGCATATGGGGCTCAGGGCTGAGGTCTCCAAGCCTACTCAGATTGGGATTGGGCCTTCTCCACTAAGACCCTCCATCTTCCAGTAGGTAGGCGTCACACCCACCAGCTGCTGCCAGCACCAGGTTGGTCCCATCAACAGCCAAGACGTAGAGACTATAAAACCCAGCTCCCAGGAAGTGCGTGGCTGCATTCACGGCTGCGCAACATCTTATTATCTTATTTTTTTCTTTGGAGAACCTGGCAGGCTACCAAAAGTATCCTGCCCGCACGGCAGAGTCTGGCAAACTTCCCGTGTCGTATTCAATATGCCAAATACAAGTAACAATGAAGGGTCTCATTCTCCTAATCCTGAAAGAGCATTGAAATGGCTCTTTTAAAATATCAGGGCTAGGAAGAAGGAGATGTGACTGGTGCATGCTCAAGGAAATTGACAAACAACAGGATGATCGTGATGGTGATCGTGGTACAACAAAGGTCAGGAAGTACATTAATAATTGCTCAATATCAATAATCATCATGGAAATGCACATCAAACTTACAATGATTTATCTTACAACTGATAGAATGGGTATTATTTTTTAAGTGATATATAAAATATTTTAATATATAAAATAAATCCATTATCTAATGTTTCTGGTTTGGTAAATCAGTACAACATCTATGGGAGGCATTAGAGAAATCCTTTAAAAATATAAACTTATGAATTTATACTGAAGTTCTATTTCTTGGTATACAGTTGAATAAAACAACTATCTAAATAAAGAAAAAAGGAGATAAAGAGAATGGGAAAAGGTGGGAGGTAGGTAGGTAGGGAGGGAGGGAGGGAGGGAGAGAGGGAGGGGAGAAAGAAAAAGAACAGAATAGAATATCCAAGAAAAAGTCCCTAAGTACAGATTTGATTAATTTTGACAAAGGAACTGAGAGTATGAACAGGATAAAAACAGCCTTTTGAACAAATAATTTAGGGAGAATTAGATAACCATATGCGAGAAATTAAAGCTGGATTCATATCTCACACATTACACAAAAGTCAACTCAAATTGGATTAAAGACCTTGAGGTCAGACTTGAATCTATAAAGTACTTTGAGAAAATATAGGCAGATAACTCTAAGACTTACACCTCAAAGGAGTTTTCAATGACACAATGACATTGGTAAAGTCTACAGAATCAAAACTAAATAATTGAGACTCCATCAAACGTAAAAGTTTCAGCATGGCAAAAGGAATACTGGCTAAAACTAAATGACAGCTGAGTAAGAGAAAATATTTGCACTCAACACCTGAAATAAAGAGTAGATATCAAGGGTAGATGAAATATTCACAAAGATCAACAACAACCAAACAAAAATTTAAAGCTTTACCAAAAAACGAACAATAGAAATGAACAAACACTTCTCTGAGGAAGACCAACAGATGGCCAGCAGGCATATGAAAAAATGCTCATCATCACTTATAATTAGGGAAATTAAAATCAAGATGATAATGAGATGACAGTCTTACACCAATGAAAATGACACATATCAAAAATTCTGAGAGCAATCTCTGTTGACGGAATATGGTGAAAAAGGAACCCTCATCCACTGCCAATGGGAATGTTGTTTGGTTTAACCCCTATTGAAGACAGAATGAAGGGTACTCAGTAAACTCAGAATTGAGCTCTCATATGAGCCAGAAATTCCACTTTTGGATATCAATACCCAGAAAAGAAACACATTCATTTAAAAGAATACATGTACACAGGACAACAGCTGAGATTTAGAATCAACCTAGATGTCCAATGACAGATAAGTAGATTATGAAGATTTTGTATCAATGGATACTAGAGCACTATAAGGAATGATAAAATCATGCAATTAAAGGCAGCATGGATGGAACTGCAAGCCATCATGCTAAATGAAATAAACCAGAAGGATAAACACAGGATGGTAGCATTTATATGCAATATTTAAAATAACCAGATGAGGGAATGTAATGTTTCAAAAATGCATGTGCCCAGATCATCCTTGGTCCCAGATATAGGAAGGAGAAGGAAAAAAAGAGGGAATGAAAGGGGGAGAAGATACAGAGGAGAAAAAATGGGGCCAGGTCAGGGGAATCAGGTACAAAGGTTGTGTTAAGTAATGATAGAGCCAAATATCCAAATAAAAGAGTCAATAACAGTGAAATCAAGAGACCCAAACTTTAATGACCAGATATAGAGAGGTATGTCAGTAGGGCAGGATGTACTGTGACTGAGGTGAGGGAGGGAACAGGGAAGGGAGGGAACATTGGAGGAGGGAAGTTGACACTGAGTGTGACATCCATGTTGGAATATTGCAGGTCTAATCAGCTATGAATTACTTTGTAAATCATAGTGCTTTAACACATCTTAAAAAAAAAAGAAACATACTTGATTGCATACTTGAATATTTTATTTTGAAATGTTCTATTTTTTCCTATAAGATGATCTCTTATGACTGCTCGTCTTAAAATTTATCTTTAATAAGTGTTAGCTGATATACTGTAGTATAATAGCCTTCTTCAAAAAGTTTATTCTGAATTAATTTAATTTAAACTGGTAAGTAATTTAATTGTGTACAGGTAGTGGTTACTATGGAAAGCTAATAAGAACAGGAACAGTGTTGAATGTGAGAGGCAATAAACTCTGTTACACTCCAGGATTCTGATCTTACAAGTCTAACATTATCTTTCTTATACATAAGCCTAAGTGTTTCTGTCACTGTAAGCACATAAATTGCATCCCACTGTGGTAAATACAAATGACACTTATAGTCATGTTTAATCCATATCCATACTATAATTACAATGAAACACTACAAAATATTTTTAAGGAGCAATACTTCCCTGATTGTAACTGAAAATGTTTTTCCTCTAAAGGGAGTGAATTCAATAGCCCAGTGGGAAGGCCGTGCTTTATAGTACAATACTCAATTTAAATATTTATTTCATTATGCAGCATTCAATTAGAAGGTTGATTCATACTTTGTGCTAATAATAAAGGTTTATATCCCACAATCTTATGCATCATATTACTTCTGAACTCTGAATAGATCTTGCAGAATTAAAGAAGTTTAATTTCATAGGAAACAAAGTTGCATATATAAATTAAATTACTTCAGCTAGTTTCTAATTGTGCAATTGTTATTTGGATACATCTATTTAAAATACTGCTATATAATACATTGAGAAGAATTTTAGGGGCTGGGGAAATAACTCAAAAGACTGGAGGAAATGACTTACACAGGTAAGACCACTGAAGTTTGAGTCGCACCCTGGCACTACATGGTCCCTAAAAACAACTGGATATAGCCCTGATGACTGATGAGGACCACTCCGTGGCCCTGGAGGTGAGCACTGGATATATCACTGAGCCATAAGATCAAAATAGCAGGTTGGAGAGTTCCTTAAGGGATGCCTGATACTTGGAAGTTTCCTCAAGGTCCACTGGCTACTATATTAAAGCTATTCAAAAATCATACACTTATTTTTTTCTCTTTAGGGTGCCCTGGAAATAAAATTATGTAATTATTTTTTGCTTGTTTGGGGATCACCCCTGGAATTGATCTTGGATTACCTCTGACTCTGTGATCATATGTGGTGCTAGAGATGGAACCAGCATTGGCCGCATACAAGGCAAGCACCTTACCCACTGTATTATCTCTCTGATCCCCAATTATATAATTGTATCTTAATTAGAGCATGGATTTTTAGCTTAGAAGAAGATACATTACACTTTTATAAGCCAGGCAAAATATTTTACATCTAAGGACTAAACGCCTGTTTGTGAAAAAATTACTACTATGTATCTGGATCAAAAGATCAAAATTTCATGATGAATTGAAAAATTATATTGACAGTTGTATATGATGATTTAGCAATTAAAAGAGACAAACTAATGGCTAAAATTTAAATTAAATGACTCTCCTCTATGTTCAGGTCAGCTACACAGTTAATCTTTTAGGCTTTGTGGGAGATTTTCTCTTTTTCATAATATCTCAACTTGTTTCTGCACCATCTAATAAGCTATGGCATATTTATTCAATATTTGATTCCAAGACTAAAATCATGAGGTTTGCAGCTATGTGGATAGATTTGAAGAGTAACATGCTGAGTAAAGTTAAGGAGAGAAGAACCGATAATAATCTCTCTCACATGTGGGACATAAAGATTCATAGTAAGGGCCAAGGCAAAAAATGGCCAAAGGTAATAGAACCAGAGAACTAGTCTTCAGAACTGAATTTATTATGGGGAAGAAATAGAGAGAGGGGTGAAGAGGAGACATTAAGACAATGGTGCAGGGAAGCGAATGTTCAGACAGAGGGTAAGGTATTGGGATGCTAGTTGCATAACACCTTATTACAGCACATCAACACACATACAGCACAGCTCCGACAACATCCTGGGTTGCACTGTGCCCCAGCACAGTGGAAAGATCCCTAATAAAAACAAAAAATATATAGAAAGAGAAAAAAGTAGAGTATGTTTGCTCACCTGCAAAGATTAGCATATTAGAGGGTAATTTTGAAGAAAGGATTAATAAAAAAATGAGAATTTTTTTTAAAAAAAAAGTCTAGGTTTCTTTGAAAAAACACAAAGAGGGAATCACGGCTTTCTGACATGGTATGAAGAAAATTGCACTTCACTTCTGGGCTTCCCCTGCATGGAATCCACAAACCAGCTCACTTAGAGAAATCCGATGGAAAAAAAAATTCCAACAGAGGGTTCCAGAATTGTCAGGGTCATCAAAATAAGGAAAGTCTGATAGAATAATTGGCACCATCAAAGGAGATGTTACAAATAAAGTAAGGTGGTATCCTGGCTGGGGTAACTACTAAGAGTAACAAGGCGAAGGGGAGGATGGGAATTCTATTTATAGTTTGATCCTCTTATTTATAAATAAAAACTTCTAAAATAAAGTTTACAATAAAAGCTAGTAGGTGATTGAAATTTATTTAGGGATAGTTGCTGGAACCTTCTATAGCCAGGTTTTAGGTAATGTGAGGGCTGGCCTGGCTCAGAGATCTTTATGTGAGCAGCTACGTGATTAGTGCTTTGATGCCTAAAGCCGTGCTGTAAGACCTTGGAATAGGCGTTTAACTTGCTCCCAGCTGACTTAAGCTAAATCCCTAGCAGGACATATGGTTTCCCAGGCATCACCAGGAATTAACCCCGAGAGCCGGGAGTGATGAGCACCATTGGATGTGACCCATAACTGTTTTCCCCACCCCCAAAAAACAAACAAAGGAAACCTGAGAATTTAGATCTAGTAATTAGGGTGGTCAATGAATAAAGCAGAACAGCCTCCTACCCCTGGAATAGGTAGGTCTTCTAGCTTTTCTCATAAGACTACGTTAAGAATCTGAGCACATCCAGTTATGCTAAATACCACATATAAGTGATATCATCCTGTATTTTTCCTTCTTTAGGCCCACTTCATTTAGCATGATAAATTCCAGTTCCAAGCATATTGCAGCAAATCAAAACCCAACAAGAATAACTTTGCAACTCTTGGTTCTTTAATAAAGTAAAAATTGGAAAAAGTGACATCTTTAAGAATAAAGATTTTTAAATAGGGGGAAAAAAGAATCTGAGCCGAATCACTTGAAAACTGCCTCAGAGAAATCAAGGCACATAGAGCTAGACTGAATGCAGGATTATGCCTTGCAAAATATAGCTATAAGTACATGCAAATGTGAGAGTGAATCAGAGCAAGGATAAAGCCAAACATTATCACTTTTAAAAATCTAATGTGCATTTCTCTTAGTCAAATATTGGCTCTCCAAACATTGCTCCAGGAACTACTCTTGTTTACTTCAGAGTGGGGTATTTTTTTACTCTACCCAAAGTATCAAGATAAGGAAAATTGACATAACACTTGGGAGTCATCCCACACTAACATGAGAGGTCATTCTATAAACCATACATCTACTTCAGGCTGTAGGGAGAAGGCTACACATTAAGGTTTGCATGAGTCCATGCAGTGCCAGGCAATTGTTCATAATATCCAGTGGAAGAATCTTGGTGTTGACCCAGACTGAGCATTACCTGAAGTTCCCCAAGACTACCCAATATCACTGGGTATTAGCCCCTTTTTAAAAACTGGAATAAAATCCAAAGCAATATTGATTAAAGATTCTTGCGTATTTGATTTGTGAAGGTGTGACAGAAGAGAGACTAAGTGATAACAAAATACTACATCTTCGGGATCATATTGTTTCCTAATTATGGAAGTTGTGGACAAACATACCCAGTGATGCCTTGGGTCAATCAAGAGATACTTGAGGACCGCTGGTGGCTCACTAAAGGCAGTGCTCAGAGGTCACTAGAGTTAATACTAGTAGTAATCAAGATGCCATAAGAGTGCTGGGAATCCAGTTAAGGGTCTTAGATGTGCAAAGCATGTTCCCTACTATTTGATCTTTATTTCACACATGATATTTTTCTTCTGTTAAAATATGTGGAACATTTTCCACTTTCAATCAGTATAAAAGTTAGTCTAGAACCCTTTAACTAGGCATGCATTTGTTTATGATTTATGAGTTTATTTTTGCCAATGTATGAATTAACCAAAAACCAATTTATTAGAACACAATAGTAAAGAATAAAAATAGGTGTGTCATTTGTTCAAGATAAGCTCTGTGAGAATAGCACATAGGCTTTTCTCTAAATTATTCATGTGTGCTTTTCTATCAGTATAAAATTATGATTGGGTATGTATTAATATGTCTGGCTAGATGTTCTTTTCCTCCTGTAGTATAAACTTGAAAAATTGTTTTTCACATGAGGTGCTTTGTTTCTTCCTAGAGGGGAAGATATTGGTATTGGATTATAAATAATTTAAAAAAGAAGTTACTTTTTATTCATCGATTTTTAGTCACTGTATCACTGTCATCCCATTATTCATTGATTTGCTTGAGCGGGCACCAGTAATGTCTGCATTTGTCTTAGCCCTGAGATTTTATCAGCCTTGCCTTATTTTGTCCTTTCCAACAGTGCCATTCGAGGCTCTTTCAGGTTCAGGGAAATGAGACACAACATTGTTACTGTTTTTGGCATATCAAATACTACACAGGGAGCTGGGCAGGCTCTGCCTTGCAGGCAGGCTACTCTCAGTAGCTTGCCGGGTTCTCCAAGAAGGAGACCTAGACTATAAGATATACGTGGCTGCATGATTCTGGGATCTTTGTTATATAGTCTCTGGATCTTCGCCATTGAGTCTCTTGCCCACGAGCCAGGCTATCTTCACCGGGGCCCCTTGGAGGGGGGCAGGTTGAGTTTCCCTCCCCACCCCAAGCAGAGCCCCGGCAGTCTGGTACCTCCAGTACCTCCAGTACCCAGCCATAGCCATGCTCAACACCACTCTCCACATGCTTGGACGAACCTCACACATAAAGGAACTGGCAGAGGAACCCAGGTGTATGGGTCCCCGGGCTGAAATCTCCAAGCCTGCTCAGATTAGGACTGGGCTTCCTTCACCCAGATCCCCCATTTTCCAGTAGCTAGAAGTTACACCCACCAACTGCATTTGGCACTGTGTAATATCATCAACAGCCAAGATCCAGACATTTTTATTATTAACTTAATTTAATCTTTATTCTTTACTTCTTATTTTTATTTTAATTTGGGGGCATATCCAGCTATACTCAGGATTTACTCCTGGTTCTGTACTCAGGAATCATTCCTGGTATGGCTTGATGGATCCTGTGGTGCTGGGAAACTGCATGTATTGCAGCTAACATCCTATACACTCTCTCTGGCCCTAATTACTTTTTTATTGGGGGAGGCAGTAGTAGCGGTGCCTTGAAGAGCCAAAGTGAGCCATCACATCCTGACTTAAGGCTCTGTAGACACTTCAAGAGTCAACCCAGGCAAATGACATGGACAACAAAAGCCTGTTTGCAAAGCATCAAACCAGAAGACTGTGTCTAATTATTTTCAGGCTGTGTGCTTGTCTCATTTGCTCACTCAGTGTAAAGTCTAACATCACTTGGACAAATCAGAAAATGATCTCACTTTCCAAATAGGGGGAAGCTCACATCTTCCAAAAAGTGCTGCTGTTAACTAGGGGCTTTGAAGCTCTAACCACTGCTCCTGGAGTCCAGACAGCCAGTCAGTTTTGACATATGTCATTCCCTCCTTCTCACCGAGCTCCTATTCATCCTCCAAACTCAAGTGGTGGCTCTCCTCTCTGGAGTTGGCTAATGTGATCCTCTTTGTGTTTCAAAGACTGGCTAGCATCCCTTTCCTCTCTGTGTGTCTGCTCCACTAATGGGACCAACAGCTTTTTGAGGCTTGAGGTCCAGCTGTAGACTGAGCATGCCCAGTGCCCAGCTTAGGCCCCCACACACAGTGGACCCAACAGTGTCCAAGAAGAGCAGCTTAAGAAACTGTTCGGTCTCCTGAATTCATGGGATTGAGACCAACCAGTAGCTCCCTGGAGCTAGAGGCAGCTTTCTTTAGGGTCTATATGGAGTAGGAGGTATGGAATGCGCTAGGAATCCAGCCATGAATTGACATTTTACTTGTTTGGGCCCCAGACAACAACCAGGGAAGTCAGTGGGTCAAGATTTCGGGGGTTGGGGTGCAGGAGAGTCTGCCAGGACCTACAGGGCAGAGGAGTGCCCATTCTCTAAAGCTCTCAGGCTCTCCTGGGACATACGGAGAAATGGAGACCACAAGAGAACCAAAGGCAGTCCCTCGTCAAAGTCCACTTACTGCTTCATACCAGCTTACCTTTAATTTAGACAATGATGGTCAATGAATTAATATTGATATATTCTTAAAGGGCTGGAGTGATAGCACACCAGTAGGGTGTTTGCCTGGTGCGTGGCCGGCCCATCTGAGTCAGGTTCATTTCTCCACCCCTCTCATACAGCCCGGCAAGCTACCGAGGGTACCTTGCCCACATGGCAAAGCCTGGCAGCTCCCCGTGACATATTCGATATGCCAAACACAGTAGCAACAACTCTCACACTGGGCTCGCTTGAGTAAAATCAATGAACAATGGGAGGACAGTGACAGTGACAGTGATATTCTTAAAACGATGAGAAGGAAGGTGGAGAGTAACCATTTATTTACAAATGGCATTATGAAGGGGGATCATAATGAAAAGAAAATTGTTAAAATATTTTTCTTGGCTTAAAAATCTATTGTGAATAAATACAGTATGATCTCATTTGTGCAATACAGGAATAGGGTTTCAAACAATGACAAACCTTTGGCCTTGGATTACAATATTTGTTAACAAGCAAGTGGGAGGTTGAAGTGAGATTAGACAAGAGGTAACATAGGACACTAGTGGCTATAGGCATTTTGGTGGTGGTGGTGTAAAGTAACTTTCTAAAGAAAAACCCACTAAATTTAATGCTATTATAATCATATTACTAAAATATGATACAATTTTAAATTTGAAACATAAAAATTCTGTAAAAAATTATTAGACTTGGCCAGCACTTACTATGGGTCCTGTGCTCAGGGACCCTACATAAAGCCAAGGATAGAACCTGAGCCAGTTATGTGCAAGGCAAGTACCTGATCAACTGTACTATCTCTCTCTGACTCTGAAAAAAGATTTTAAAATAAAGCATAAAAGTGTATTTTTGTTAAGAAAACGATTAATGATATAATGAAAACATGAATATAATTTACATAAAATGACATAAATGTGAAAAATCTAAGTTATTCTGCTGAAAATTACAATTTAACAAAAGATAATTATCTATATATTTGAAGATATAGAAGTACACTATCCTGATTGGAAAGCTTATTTGTACACTGATATTTCTACAACTTACTGTTCCCAACCAGTTATAATTAATAAAATGAATAGTTATTATTTTCAATTATAGATGAAGTTATTTTAGTAATAATGATATTTTCTAAAGGAATTACCCTGCTTTTATAATTATATCCAGTTACATAGCTCACTCTAATGAATCATAACTAATAAGATCAATAATCCTATCAGTATATTTTAAATAGATTGTGCCTGCACAGCAAAGCCTGGCAAGGTACCCATGATGTATTTGATATGCCAAAAACAGTAACAAGTCTCACAATGGGGACATTACTGGTACCTCCTTGAGCAAATCAATGAACAATGGGAGGACAGAGCTACAGTGCAGTGCTAATTAAATTTTAATCGTGATATATTTTAACCGGTCACTTGTATGAAAAAATTGACATTGACATTATGTCCTAGCTTCATGGTGTTTCATTTTAAAGCTATTTAATAGTAAATGGATGACATTAGAACCAGCAACCTAAATCTACAGAAAAGCAAACATCACCACACACACACACACACACACAAATCCAATGTAATTTGAAAGTACTGCCTTCCCCTCAGTAGAATTTTGTCTTTATAAGTAATTAACTTTCATAATTGCATTTCTCTGCCTTCAAAATGAGAATAAGAACTAATATTCCACAGGTTTCTTTTGAAAAAATGACTAGATAGGTTAAATAAAAACAAGATAACCGCAGGCATAGGACTCCATGCATGGAGATGGCGTTCAAAAGCTAAATCATGGGACTGGAGAGATAACACAGCAGGTAGGGCATTTGCCTTGCACGCAGCTAACCTGGGTTTGACTCCCAGCTTCGTATATGGTCTCCCAAGCACTTCCAGGAGTAATTCCTCAGTGCAGAGTCAGGAGTAACCCCTGAGCATTGCTGGGTGTGATAAAAAAAAAAAAGAAAACACTTGGTGGGTCCAGATCTCAGTTAAAAAATGGTGTTATAGTAGAAAAGTTCAAAGGTCACGATCGTGGTTCTTTCTTAAACTTCAAGATCCCATTTCTGTTGGACACATGGACAAAGCACTGTTAATGCTAATAAGAGCATGTTCACTTTGTAATCATTTGAATATTTGTTTTCGTTTCAAAAATCTTGCTCTCCCTTCAGCCTTTACAAATTGGTGCTATTTTTTTCTTGTTAAGTCTACACTTTGCAGAGTCTTGAAAATATTGTGTTTTGCCAGAATTGCCAGTTCATTGGCTTTAGAATATTCCCACCATCATTGTGTGACCCCCCCCCCCCCACAGTCCTCACACAAACTATTCTCATAATCAGAAAGACTTTATGTTTTAAGTATTTTTTTAATCTTTATTTCTGGACTCTCTAGCACTGTTGTGGTTTCATATATAGGATGGGATGGGATGACAATGGTGAAAAGTTAGGAGCTTGGAAGAATTTTTGCTATGATTTCTAATTTTTTTGCTCTATTTTTTAAGGAACCATGATATATATTATAGCTGATGATGGTTTATGCATCCATTATTTCATGGCCACAACTACACCAGAGTGTCCACTTCCATCTGTTATAATTTATCATTTAAATATCACTTGCTACCCCATTACTCATCGATTTGCTCGAGCAGGAGCCAGTAACGTCCCCATTCATCCCTGTTGCATGCTAGCATAGCCCAATGGCATCTGCTCGTTCTAGGAATATGAAGAGCCTCAAACCGATCATTCAGGGTCTTGACGAAGAAGTCTGACCACCTCGTAGGTGGGCATCCACGCGATCTTTTGACATCCCATGGAATCCAGTCAGTAATGGCTCTAGTCCAGCGGTCGTCTCTAAATCTCATTAGGTGTTCAGCCCATCTGATTTTTGATGCCTTGGCAAATGAGACAGCATCCCTGTTTCTTGAGCACTGATGGAGATCGAAACTCTGGATTCTATCTCTCAGTTGAGTGAAGCGTGATACCCCAAGCATAGCTCTTTCGATTCATCTTTGAGAGACCCCAATAGCGTTCTCATCCTGTTTTCGTAGGTCCTAGGTCTCTGAGGCATATGTTAATGCAGGAAGAACAGTGGAATTGAAGAGATGTGCTCGAAGCTGGAGTTTCTTTGTCCTCTTAGTTATTTCTTCAACACTCTTGAAGGCATTCCAAGCCGCTCTCTTCCTCCTGCGTAACTCAGGTGCCAGGTCATTCGTCATGTTGACTTCTCGACCTAGGTATATGTAACTGTTGCATTCAGAGATGGTCATTCCATTGAGAGTGAATGGAACATCAGGAACAAGACTGTTTCTCATGAACATTGTCTTTGTGAGATTCAGTTGTAATCTGACCTTTTTACACTCACGGTCGGAGTAGATCAGCATTTGTGCCGCTTGACTGATGTTTGGTGTTATTAGAACAATGTCATCAGCAAAGCGGAGGTGGTGTAGTTGCCGACCATCTATCTTCACTCCCATTCCTTCCCATTCCGGTTGTCGCATGATGTTCTCGAGGGTGGCATTAAAGTGTTTCGGTGAAATAGTATCACCCTGCCGAACCACTACTTCTTTGTAGAATGGTGAGATCCTGGTAGTGAATCCATAATACAGCTCACGGAGGATCCTGATGTATTGAGTTTGAATGCCCTGATTGGCTAGGGCTTCAGTGACCGCTTCCGTCTCAACAGAATCAAAGGCCTTCTTTAAATCAATGAACGCTAGACAGAGCGGCATCTTGAACTCCCAAGAAACCTCAATGCGCTTGGTTATTGTATGGATATGGTTGATGGTGTTGAATCCTTTTTGGAACCCAGATTGCTCGCATGGTTGTCCTTCATCTAGTGTTCTGCCAATCCTATTCAGGATGACTGAGTGAACAGGTTGTAGATGACAGACAACAGGCAGATTGAGCTAGAGTTGCCAATGTCATGGATGTCTCCCTTCTTGAACAGTAGTACAGTCCTGCTGGTTTCCATTGGAATGGAACCTTGCATTCAGACATGTAGCGTATGAAGAGCCAAGCCAGTCTATTGATGAGTACTGATGGTAGGTTCTTCAGGTGTTCAGGTCTGACCTTGTCGGGGTCAGATGCTCTTTGTTTCTTTACTGACAAGGTGACGTGTTGGATTTCGAAAGGGAGAACTTTGGGAACCACATATCCATCCTGCGGAATTTGGTATGTGGGCAGATGGATGTGGCTATTAAAGAGATCTGAGTAGAAGTCATGAATAATCTTCTCCATTGCCCTTCTGGAAGATAGATAGATCCATCTGGATGTCGGAGGGCAGTCATCTTGGTCTGTCCTTGGTGAAGGACAGGAGGGCATTACGAATGCTTTTCCCAGATTCTGCCACATCTACCAGCACTACTGCTCTTCTGTCTTTGAGGTCATCCTTGATCGCTTCTCTGCACTGTTTTGCCAGCTCAGATGTTTGCTTGCGGTTGCCTGAGGCATGTGCCAAGCCACATTGATGAATAAGTTCAAGAGTATTCAAAGAAAGGTGTTTTTTGTGGTTATCTCTCTCTTGGCATTTCTCGCACAATCATGGAGGTGCTGAACCATTCAATCGTATTCCTTGTCAATGTTGTCAATTACGGCATCTTCCCATGTTGCCATAACAGAGCCAAAGAGCTCCCAGTTGGTGGTCGTTCTGGGAGTTCTCTTCTTAAACTTTGCATTCCTTTCTCCCCGCTCTGTGAAGTAAATCAGTGGTCCGATCCCATTTGGAATTTTGGGACAACAGCAACATGGGTCAGGCAAAACCGTCGATTGAATATGATGTGGTCTATTTCCCAGGTGTTCAGGGATCAGCCTAAGTATTATTGTGGGGTCTTTAGGGCACACTTGGTGTTAATCAGGAGGTCACATGGTGCCAGAGATGGGACAAGTGTTGGGGACATCTAGAGCAACTGCTCTAACCTCTTTGTTTCTTCCTGAACCCAATGGATACATACATTTTTAAAGTTCATTATATGTTAATTAACAGAATCTAATTTCCTGGAGTTACCATGGAAGCTGAGGCTGGAGCGATAGCACAGTGGTAGGGCATTTGCCTTGCACGCAGCCAACATGGCCGACCTGAGTTTGATTCCTCCTCCCCTCTTGGAGAGCCCGGCAAGCTTTCGAGAGTATCTTGCCCGCGGGGCAAAGCCTGGCAAGCTACCTGTGACGTATTTAATATGCCAAACACAGTAACAATAAAGTCTCCAATGGAGACGTTACTGGGCCTGCTCAAGCAAATCGATGAACAATGGGAGGACAGTGACAGTGACAGATTTTGAGTAGTAAGTTTAATCTTGCTTAAGGAAAAACTAAAAATTCTAAAAACTAAGATGTTCATTAGCCTATATTAAGACTAGAATAGACTGTCAAATTCAAATTAAGTACGAGGTTCTTGAAATTTATATAGATGTTATATTTTTGTGATCAATTCAAAAGCAGTATATTGTGGACCCAAGCTAAAGCTTCATAGATAGTGTTCATAAGTAATTTGACAATTGCTTGACTCCTTTTTATAAGTAAAGGCCCTCCCGTTGATCATCGATTTGCTCGAGCGGGCCCAGTAACGTCTCCATTGGAGACTTTGTTGTTACTGTGTCTGGCATATCGAATACTCTCGGCAGCTTGCCGGGCTCTCCGCGAGGGGCGGAGGAATCGAACTCGGGTCGGCCATGTTGGCTGCGTGCAAGGCAAATGCCCTACCGCTGTGCTATAATAAAGGAGGATATGTTCAAGTAATGAAGAAATGTTCAGGAAACCTGGGAACCACCCCCTGTGTTCAGGGATCAGTCTAGTTGGCTTCAAAAATGATATAAAAGTTATCTAACTTATAATGAATAAATAAGACTATTATATATGCAGATGGTATGATGATATATAAAGTCTGAAGATTCCAGGAAAAAAAAATCCACTGGGAATAATGCTCAAATATAGTAAAGTGACAGAGATGAAAAACTTAATACACAAGGACCAGAAAGAAGCTTAAACTAAAAAATAATCAAGCAGATTAATAATTGGGAAATAATGGGTGAGACAGCGCAGCAGTAAGAGATTTGCCTTACACACAGGTAATGCAGGTTCAATCCTGGCCAGAGGCAGGAATAAGCTCTAATCACAGCAGGGTGTATCCCTCAAACACCCCCCACCCCGCCACACACACACACACACACACATACACAAAGGGAAAATATCTAACTAGACACCACTCTAAATCCTCTACATATGTAAGATATCCAATAAATATATAATAAGATGACTGAATAAAATTATTGTGGTATATATACAAATTCTCAGTCACAAGAAAAAATTCAATACTACCTTTGATACACGGATGAGTAAAATCTCATTTATTGCAGTAGTTTTATTTAAAAAAAACTTTGAGAAATTCAATGGGACAAAGAAGTGGTGGATAGATAGATAGATAGATAGATAGATAGATAGATAGATAATAGATAGATAGAGAGACAAAGACAGAGACAGAGAATGGAAGACAATGGAAGAGAGAGTGGTATATTCAAGGTAGGGAACAGGCTCATACAAAAGCCTGTACAGTGTCATCTCAAAGAAAACAGGTGAAAAGATACACAAATGAACAAATACTAAATGATATCCACCATGTGTGGAATACAGCACTGTAGCACTGTCCTCCCATTGTCCATCGATTTGCTTGAGAGGGCACCAATAATGTCTCCATTGCGAGACTTGTTACTGTATTTGGCATATCGAATATGCCACGGGGAGCTTGCCAGGCTCTGCCATGCGGGAGGGATAATCTCAGTACCTTGCTGGGCTCTTTGAGAGGGACTGAGGAATCAAATCCAGGTCGGTCACATGCAAGGCAAACCCACTACCCGCTGTGGAATATAAAGAAACAAAACACGGATACAGATAAAAACATACTCTTTCACAGTGCTGAGATGACTAGTCAAAGCTATGAATGCACTGAAATAGTTCAACGGAATTCAGTGGCGGGAACTTGACATTATGGTGGTGGGCATGGTATCATTGTACCCCTATGACATGTAATCAATTTACTTCCTTTAAACCAATTTTATATAAATAAAACATTTAATGATGTTAAAATAATAATAAAGGTGAATTAAGTGGTTTCAGCTAAAGGTATGATATATATCGCGTAGTGAGCCTGGAGACTTGCATGATAAATTATTTTCATCTTCATTAGGAAACTCCATACTATTTTATCAGAAATACTGAACATTTGGAAAATCAGACACTTTTCACACCATGAAATAAGAAGCACAGCATTAGGGGTTTGATTTTAGAACAATTTTCCACAATGTGCACAATAATGAGTTTCCTTTGGACTAGGTACAGCAAGGCAAACAGGCCTATTGTAACATAAAGTACATACAAACATCTCTGACCACCAGGCACCCAATAACATTCAGAAAGAGTATTGAATAAATTTAATTCACTCATCTGTTACATCCACATAGCTACTGTAATTTGTTATTTGTTCACAACTGATAATTTGGTTGTCGAATCAGTGTTGTTTGCCTCCCTATCATTTAAATTTCAAATGTGTCTCTATAATGTAATTTCATAACTACATTAGAGATTTCAAATAAAGCAGGTTCATGAAGAGTAATTAACTGTAGCCTTAACTCCAAATGATACATGTCAAGAGATAGGTCTCATTGGGAAAATAACTGCTTTCTTTTCATTTTATTGCTGTGGATTATGTTTCCCAAGTCCTATTCAACAGTATGATTTGAAAAAAATTACTCACTAAAATAATTACTCACTAAACTCAACCAAATTAGTAATAAAATAATTCTAACATATACATAGAGATAAAGGAAGCTTTATCTCTATAAAGGAAGATGAAGGAAGTCAAAGAAGGAAAGGGAGTTATTTAAGTATATAAATATCAGGCATTTAAGTGTCTCAAAGAATATAAAGAAAATTTTTCTGAGAAAAGGGTTAAAATATATGGGTTACACTAATGATGAATCAAGTTTCTTTAACCTCACAAGATGATTATACTTGATAAAGTACCTTGAAAACAAGCATTGGAGTATCAACTAAATTTCCAATTGCTTTCTTGAAATAGTAAATACTTAACACTAAACATCAAAAGTCTATACATTATTTCTTTATATGTATGCCTTCTTAAAAAATACTGCCAAAATAAATCTCTAAAAAGACATTCTAGAGACAAATAATGTATCACCAACTTATTTTCAGTAACATATAGGTAATTCTCTCTAAAATATATTTTGCTTTTGGCATGTTTATAGAAAGGTAAAAATACACTTTACTTTTAATAATTCAAAGTTCTGTGTGGAAGATAATTTAGTAGTCCCTTTAAGATTTAAGGTTTCTTAGTGAAGATTACTTTCTATTTATGCAATTTAAACATTCCAATTTTTTGTTACAAATCACTTATTGGACTTAGAATAAGCAAGGTAAGGGAAAACTATCCTAGATGCCGTCTTACTCCAATGAACCTAAATTCAATATGATAAAATCCAGAAGTGGGGGTAAACATGACATTAGTAGTAGTTGTTGTAGCGTTAGTGTTAGTACTTAATAGTGTGAGGAATTGAACCAGGAACTCATACAAACAAGCTAAATTCCTGACCAACTTTAAATTATTTTAAATATACTAAATGGTCCCGGCCATGCTGGGACCACTCTCTACACGTCCGGACAGGCCTTATGCATGAAAGAACTGGCAGAGGAACCCAGGCATGCGAGTCCCAGGGCTGAGGTCTCCAAGCCTACTCAGATTGGGACTGGGCCTTCTCCACCCTGATCCCCCATCTTCCAGTAGGTAGGCGTCACACCCACCGGCTGCCGACAGCGCCAGGTTGGTCCCATCAACGGCTAAGACGCAGAGACTATAAAACCCAGCTCCCGGACATCTTATTATCTTTCCTTTGGAGAACCTGGCAGGCTTCAAAAAGTATCCTGCCCACACAGCAGAGTCTGGCAAACTTCCCGTGTCATACTCAATATGCCAAATACCAGTAACAATGATGGGTCTCATCCTCCTAATCCTGAAAGAGCATTGAAATGGCTCTTTTAAAATCTCAGGGCTAGGTAGAAGGAGATGTTACTGGTGCCTGCTCGAGACAATCGACGGACAACAGGATGATCGTGATCGTGATACCAAATTGAAAGTTCAACTATCCAAAGCTGCTAGTATATTTCTTTGGGTGGGGGGATTAAGACCACACTTGGCAGTGCTCAGGGACTGACTTCTGAGTCTGTACTTAGGGATCACAATGTAGGAGAACAACATGCCAGGGGTCAAATCCAGGTTGGCCACATACAAGGCAAACACATTAACCCCATTGCTGCATCTCTGGCCCAATTGTTTTTACATTTACTAGTTAAAATATTTGTTTGTGGGCCCCATAGAATAGTGCTCAGTGAGTACTCCTGGGTTTGAGCTCAGGAATAACTCCTGAAGGACCTCTGGGGACAATATGTGGTTATGGGAATTAAACTTTGGTCATACAGCTGTTTACTCAATTGTCTTGTGTGCTGCCAAATCCAGTTCAATCCCTGGCATTGTGTATGGTCCCCTGAATATTGTCAGAAATGATCTCTGAGCAATCAAAACGCCAGAAGTAATTCCTAAACACAGCTGGGTGTGGTTAGAAACACATAAAAGAAAGCCAATGATAAAGTTTATAACTATTTCCCAGGTTTTCTCCTAATAACAAGTTTTCTGAGACTTTTCATTTAATTACACTATTAAAATAATAACCAACTCATTAAAAACGTATTTTCTAAACTTTAAAATTAACATAGAATAGGTGAAGTAGGAAAATCTTAATTGTAAATTCTGTTGCATTTACTAATCTAGCATAACTACATAATTACTTCTAGATCAATAAGTAGAACATAGCTAACAACCCCCACAGAGGTTACTATTTTTCTGGCTTCAAGTAACCATAGGCTAGTTTCTATTTTTGAATTTTATAAAAATGGAGCCACACATAATGTGCTTTTAATTAATTAATTAATTAATTAATTTGTCTTTTGGGGTCACACCTCACGATGCTCAGGGTTTACTTCTGTCTCTGCATTCAGGAATTATTCCTGGTTGTGCAAATGCCCAACCAGCTATCATATCACTCCAGCGCCTCATTTTAATAATTTTCTCAAATATTTTCCAAAAATAGATTATCAGGTGCTGGAGAGAGAGTTCTCACAGTAGGGTACTTGCTTTGGAAATGGCCAAACTATATTCAATCCCAGCACCGTATACGGTCCCCACAGTTCTGCCAGGAGTGATGTCCGAACACAGATGCAGGAGTAAGCCCTCAGTTCAGTCAGGCATGGCCCAAATACCTGACCTTAAAAGCTTTTATGAGTTCACTTCCTGATCAACTTGCATGAGAATTTCAGTTACTCTGCCTGCTTAGAAATAGAATTGACATTATACTTAATTGAAAAAAATGTTGCATATTTGACAGGGCTGGAGTGATAGCGCAGCGGGGAGGGAGTTTGTCTTGCTTCGAGGGGATTCGATTCCCAGCATCCCATATGGTCCGCTGAGCACAGCCAGGAGTAATTCCTGAGTGCAGAGCCAGAAGTAACCCCTGTGTATCGCCGGGTATGACACCCCCCTCCAAAAAAATTTACACAATCATATATATGTATTTATATATATAATATATATGTAATAAAATCCTTTTAGGTTTAATTTGTATCTCAAATAATTATCTATAATTTGGGAAAGTTAAAACAAGAAAAAAATGTGACTTACAAACTAAAACTTGGACATGTATCATGGTTGAACTCCAGATAATCTGTTAAATGAATTCCTGATGGAAATGACTATTATTATTTAAAAAGCACTAGCAGAATTGGAATGCAAAACGTTCTAGAACTGAATTTGAATTGCAGAAAACAGCTAAATGTTAAAAGTGCTAGATTAAAATTCCAGTTTGGATATAAACGCCATTTTCAATTAAAAAGCTATTAAAATGGGCTGGAGTGATAACACAGAGGGCTGGAGCGATAGCACAGCGGTAGGGTGTTTGCCTTGCATGCAGCTAACATGGCCGACCCGAGTTCCATTCCTCCGCCCCATAAGCTACAGAGAGTATCTCGCCCGCAGGGCAGAGCCTGGCAAGCTCCCCGTGATGTATTCGATATGCCAAACACAGTAACAACAAAGTCTCCAATGGAGACGTTACTGGGCCCACTCGAGCAAATCTATGGTCTACGGGAGGGCCTTTACCTTTACCTTTATTAAAAAGATATATTTCCAATTGTCTCCAAATTTGGATAAGTATACCGAATTGAAAAAGAAAAGATATGAACATATAATTTTGCTAATTTTTAAAAAAGATAAATTCAGGGTTGGTTTTTCCTTCTTTATAATGAGTCTCCACACTCTTGACATATAAAAAGGGGACAATGTAGCTTGATGCTATTAGCGTTTTCTTCTTAAAATATGTCAGCTCCCACTGTCAGTTAGATTTCATGTTTCAGGAGACTCCAAATAAAACATGCCTAACCAGATTTAAAATTCAGGCCTTACAGCTAAAAGAAATTTCAATTTTAAATGAACTCTTGGAACTCTCCTTACAATAAAACTGGCAAAGCTACTCAGTGAAGCTAAAGTTTCACGCATGCCTTTGCATTATCATATTCAGCCAACATTTTCATGTGAGTGGGGAAAGGAGGGAGAATTGTTTTATACTTAAGTCAAGCATGCAAATTTTAGAAGTGCTACCTTTATATTATCAAAGTCAATATTTAGAAGAATTTTCCTTATAACTTCATGGTCCTGATACCTCAATTTGAAAAGTGCTAATACATTAAGGAAATGTCTTTTCATCTTGAGATGAAACAAGTTCTGTTGGTTAACGTGCAGAGGAAAATCAGAGTAGAATATATACAAACTTAAATAATATAGATTTTTTTTTTCAAAATAAAAGAGAAAGATGCTGACATGGATTCTTGGTATAATCAGAAAAGTACCCTTGCGATAGCAGACATCCTTTCCACAAGGATTCTAAGATAAAATGCTAGATCAAATTGATTTTTCAGATTCATTCTATTTCAATATGAACATACATATTTATGCAAGCAAAAGGTTTGTGCCAACATCAATATTTACATTTTTTTACCTCAGCCAAATAAAGATTAAGGGCAGAAAATATACATTTTCTTTCACTGAGATAGTAAGTTCTCATCTACCTTTTATTACCAATGTCTAATTCTGAATTATGATGTTTGCATGGGGTATGCTTAGTATACTAATGTTAGAAAAGTCTAGATTGGATTGGATGTCAAGCTCTTCAATAATTGTTAAATTAAATTGTTAAATTAAATACATTAAATACATGAGAGAAAATCAAAGCATATTGATTTTATTGGGCTAGAGCAAGAGCACAGTGGTAGGGCGTTTGCCTTACAAGCGGCCAACATGGCCGACCTGAGTTCAATTCCTCCGCCCCTCTTGGAGAGCCTGGCAAGCTACCCGTGACGTATTCGTATGCCAAACACAGAAACAACAATGATGGAGACGATACTGGGCCCGCTCGAGCAAATTGATGAGCAACGGGAGGACTGTGACCATGATTGATTTTATCAACTTTATTATTTATTTTAGGTTGACCTTGCGACCACTCACTACTTTCGGACTGGAGCGATAGCACAGCGGTAGGGCGTTTGCCTTACAAGCGGCCAACATGGCCGACCCGAGTTCGATTCCTCCGCCCCTCTCGGAGAGCCCGGCAAGCTACCAAGAGTATCTTGCCCGCACAGCAGAGCCTGGCAAGCTCCCCGTGACGTATTCGATATGCCAAACACAGTAACAACAAAGTCTCCAATGGAGACGTTACTGGGCCCGCTCGAGCAAATCGACGATCAACGGGAGGGCCTTTATTATTTATTTAATCTTTTCCTCCTTAAATATATAGTTACCTATACTTCATTTTGCCATATATAACACATAAAAGGAAATTCCAAAATAGTTTATTTGTTTCATTCTAACAGCCCAATGCTAGGGCATAAAACAGTAAGATAAATCAGTATGACAAATTCTGGAAGAAAGGCAAAGAGGACATTAATATAAAAGGATGTAAAGGGACCTTCTTAGCATTTACATGAACTTTACTATTTTGATAGCTCATAATTTCACTTACATTTTAAGATGGGTAATTGAGGGCAGAAATAATTTAATTGACTTGGAATAACATAAATTGCAAAATTACAAATTCAAAAGGTAAACTTCTCTACATTCCTTTTTGCAAAAAACTTTAAACAGAAATGACATTTTGATGACAGTAGTAGTTAACTCTGAACAAAAACATCAAAGTACTTCTTTAAATTGTTAATTGCTATGCTTTAATTCCATGTTTAATTTTCCATTACGTGTGGATAGCCAAATTTTTATTCCTAAGAAATATGAACATCAAGTGTTCCTATAAACACATATTTAAGGGGGCTGGAGTGATAGCACAGTGGGCAGGGCGTTTGCCTTGCATGTGACTGACCCGGGTTTGATCCCTAGCATCCCATATGGTTCTCCCAAGCACCACCAGGAGTAATTCCTAAGTGCAGAGGCAGGAGAAACTCCTCTGCATCACTGGGTGTGACCCAAAAAGCCAAAAACAAAACAATACAAATTAAAAAAAAACCCACATATTTAAGCTTACTAAAAAATTCCACTAAATTTTGAACTTGGTGATAAACTTCTCAGTTCACCAACATATTCCTCCTGACCCTGTTAGGAATGGCAACCTAATTTCTCCTTTTCAACCACAAGCAATAACTAATGTACTGGAATAAGTTCCAAATAGTGACTTAGCATTCTTTAAAATCCTAAGTGAACCACTATTGGAATCACTATTGAGTTTCCTGATTAAATATTTTTTTTCTTGCTAAGAAGAAATTCAAACCAAGCAGAGTGTAAATTGAGAGAAACATATGAAAATTCTTCAAGTGAAATAATGACATCCACTCATCCCTTGATTACCAGACCCATATATTCAAGGTATATATTTAAAATGACATGTCGGTCACTTATTTAAGATACGTTCTCTATCCCACAGTAATATCTCTTTTGAAGGATATAGTTTCTAAACTGTATCACAAGTTTTCAGTTTCCCAGTCCTATCAGTTCTTCTGCTACAAGGTGATGGAATTCCTGCAAAGATCAGATAATTTTATGGGCATGAGCCTGTTGCCATGTTTCTTACATGTAAAGTGAGTTTCTTTGTCCGAGGCAATGTCCTAGGAGTAAAATTAAGGTAAATAAGATAACAGTCTTGGTTCTAATAGAAGCACCCGGGGCAGGAAAGGCCAATTTATATCCAGATAAAAATCCCACTCCACTGAGAAAAAAAATAATGTCTTTTCCCTGTTGTACAGTGTTCAAGGTTATCATTTAGCAATGAAGTGGATGGCTGGTGCTGCTTGATTAAGGTGATAAAATGCCTTGTATTGACCTCTGGATTAAAACATTCTGCTAAGCATGTTTTAAAAAAAGAAAAAAAGAAAATTGAGGTTGAAGAATGAAGGGATGGGATATACACAGTCTTATCTATGATTATTACAAATGACTTTGTAAATGCATTAGGATTGAGTTAGACACTGAATGAAGGTTAGTAAGGTAAGGGGAGGAAAATGATAATTCAAAATATAATGAAAGTGAAATAATATGAATACACATTGATGAAAGAATAAACACAGCTTATGTATCATTGTTTAAAATTAACTATGCATCTTTGGTAATAATTAAACTTGAATGCTTGAGTTCTATAAGATCTACCCAGTTTTCCAAATTATGTTTTAGCTACTTATTATATGTGGGTGATTCTGGGCTATTTATCATTTAATATAAAATCAACAACAGAATATAGTGCTTCAAGTTCTGGCTAATAAAAATATTTCCCTTTAGCAGTATATCACGGTAAATGCTTCCTTTTATCACTGATATACTATTACATATGTCATAGATAAGTTATGGTATCAAAAGTTTCGATATATATAAAGTACTTAAAACTGCTTGGCATGTAGTAATTGCTATAATTATTTTAAAATTATTAAATTTATGACTTAATTTTACAACTTGTTCATTTACACTCTGAAATGTTGTTTTTGTGTGTGTGTGTGTGGGAGGGGGAGGGATGAACATATCCAGCAGTGCTGTGGGCTTAGTATGGACTCTATGCTCAGGAATTACTCCTGGTGGGGCTCAAGAGATCATTCAGGATTTCAGGGGCCAAAGCTGGCTGGCTGTGTGCAAGGCAAACACCCTACCACTACGCTATCACTCTAGCCCATGAAATGCTTCATTTAAGTAAAATATGTATATATCTATTTATTATCACCTTTCTTAAGTCAAAGAACTTTGTACTAAGTTAACATTTTTAGTTAAATTTAAATATAGATGAAATTTAGAGTGAGGTGTGGCGAAAGGAGAAATATTTTCTCAAAAAAATGCTGCCTTTGGTGTCATGAGTAATATAATGAGCATTGAAAATATTTATTTCGTCTCTTTAAACTACAATTTTCATCAGTCATAGCCTGATTTTGTAAAATATCTGCAAAGTTCAAGCAGTTTATATTATTACCTCCTTGGAAAAGCAGTCAAATCTACCATGGGGAATTGTTAAGTCATTCTCAAAGTGAAGACATACAAGTAATGAAGCAAAGAAATTAGTCACAGGCTTTAACTCTCCTCCTTTATGCAGACATTTTTCAAGAAGCATGCCTTTCTGGATATGACAGCATTTCCTCTAACTCAATTCTGTTAAGAATAACATCAATACAGTAAAGCAATTGTTCTCTTAGTTTCTTGAGCAGCTCTGACTATGTAAAACACATTGATAAGTCAGCTTCAGGCCTAAGCTGCTAGAAAAAGTGTAGTATATCAACAAAGATTCCATGTTCCCATTAACTAATTGTACTATGATATTAGAATATACCATGACAGGAGAATTGAATGAAAATCTATCACCACTATCACCAATCCTCTTGAAAGCACAGCATTTTGTTTTTTCTTTTTTACTCTTCCCCATAGGAGCTTATAGGGAAGGATTTATTATGTACCCCGACATATTTATTCAGACAGCTCTATTTGATTAAAACAATTAGTTTATTTTATTATTTTAATTTATGAATTCATTTAGCTACTACAATACCTATCATTATCCCCTTCTAAAGTGGAACTATATTTATTTGGGATATAATTCGCAATCCCCAAACAAAACAAACAATATGCTGGTATTTTCAGCATTCACATCTTGGAAGTCTATTGAAATACATATCATCACCATCATTATCATCTCATAAGCAATGTTATTATGAATGAAAACGAGAGGTCTTTGGAAGATGGTGGTAGCGGCTCTCAGCGCTCTGATGGGGTCATAAAGTTTCTGCGTGAATAACTGGAAGTGCCCTTTAAACATTTTCTCTCAGAGTGGCTTTAAGTAGAAACAAACTGATGCCCATGGCAGAGCAGTGGCTGAAGAAGGTGGTGGTACCATGCAGACTCCGTAGGCCTGTAGTGGAGTTACCACCGCTCGCGGTGTGATGGGCAGCCGGCCTCCGTGGTGGCAGAAATTTAGTGTGAATGAACAGGGCTCTTCCAGTCCAGCTTGGCACGACTGCAGAGCTTGGACCCGAGTTGAGGGGGTGGTCAGGTTCCCACCATGGTAGGCCAGCTCAGGCAACTCGCCACTGACAGGGTGTCCCTGCCACCCTTTCTCCCCAGACCAGCCCACACTGCCAGTGCCTCCAGCAGCATATTAAGGAGAAAAACATTGCTGAGCACCACCCATCAGGGGACCCAGGATTGGGGGGTTGGGAAGAGTGCCGGGGCGGGGGGGGGGGGGGGGGGGGCGGGGAATTGCCGCTGAGGCCCAGCACCACCAGTTACTGGCAAATCAACCTGGAGGGAGGGCAGGAAGGCATCAGCAACCTGATGTTGATGGTGACCTTGGCATTCCTGAAACCCCAAAAATTCATTTATTGGTTTTGCTCCAGAGACCCACAAATATGTCTTGAAAGAGACCAAAGGCAGCAGGTAATTTCAGACCCATGCAAGGCTGAACAGACTTGAGTAGACTGGAGAGAGGTGAGTTTGTCTGGCAGAACCCCTAGTAGCCACTTGCTCCAACAATCCAAAATAGCTGCTATGCCCCTGGCCAGACCCCACAGTCTTGGGATGGACCTTACTGAGCAATTAATCTGCTTAAGATTCAGATTTGTGGGTTTTGACACTGAAATGTCCAGGCTTTCCTGGGTTTAGGGTGGGCTACCTCCCCCAACTCCCTGTAACTCTAGAAGCCCTGGCATTCATCTTGTGATAAGCAATGCTGAACAATTTCTTTTTTTTTATGTGCTTACTGGCCATCCACCTATCTTCTTTAAAGAAGTGTGTGTTTATTTCCTCTCCCCATTTTTGTCCCATCTTTTATAGGGTTTTTGTATTTATGTTATTGTTGCTGATGTTGATCTTTATATATTCTGAATATCAACACTGAATTTTAAACAAATTAAACTGGGGCAGGAAAGACAGTGCAGCTGGTAGGGTGCTCACCTTGCCACCTGGGCTCAAAATCAGCATCCAGCTCCCCAAGCCCTCCAAGACTGATGTATGAGCACAGAGCCAAGAGTAAGCCCTGAGCACCACTTGATGTAGCCCCAAATCCAGAAAAAAAATACAAAACTCATAAAAGACTGAGAATCAATGTGCTGACATTTTTATGGTAGACTGTACTTCTGTTCTGGGCTGATTCTAAACACATCCTATTAATTTGGTCCTGGTCTTAACATGGCCATGATCAAACATTTATAAAATGTTGAATCTTGTACTCATTGTATGATTCATCTATTGCCATTCGTATAAATGGCATCATTTGGACAATTATTCACTACAATTTTCCATTTATGGACTCAGAGTGATAGACATGAAGTCATGATGTCCTTTAAGGAAGGATTCATGTAGCTGGGATAAGAATAGTTTGTAGTCACCAGCTGTCACATCCCTTATCAACATCAGCAGCAAGAAGTCTTCTTGTCTGATGGCATGCTCCTTCAGTCTCAGTACACATCTAGAGACTGAATAAGCTGGGAAGGGGGATAGGAGTTCAACTAGTCCAGTGAACTGGGGTGCTCTTGTATGCAGTACTCTGCTCTGGTCAACTAAGAGTTCTTGGGAACTCTCAACCTGGTCATCTAAAGCTACGATTTCTCTGCACTTCAAGTTCTCCATCCACTCAATCCTATCTGTTTCCTGCCACTTTCTTTCCCAATCACTGATGTCTAAGAAACATCTTGAAACTTAAACTTATTATTTTTTTTAAATTTCTCTTTTGTAACAATAGTACCTATATTATTATTATTATTGTTATTTGTAATATTGCTATGCTGGGATGTCAGGTCTTTCTATAATTATCCCCAAATCCCCCACCAACACCCATCTTTGTTATCACAGACAAAAAATTTTGTTGAACATATATCGGATTTTATTTTAATTATGTTAATATCTGATAACATATATCAGATTTTATTTTAATTTTCAAATTTAATTTAAATTAACTTTTAATTTAATTGTGAAACCCTCACTTTGTTTCTCTTTACTCCACATATAAGTGAGATATCTGGTATTTGTATTTTTCTTTCTAACTTAGTACTACTTGGTGTTTATATTTTTCTTTCTGACTTACTTAACACAACTTCCTTCAGTTTCATCCATTGTAAGCCATAAAATGTTATCTTTTCTTCTAGCTGAGTAGCTGAGTAGCAGAGCATTGTATATATAAACCACAATTCCTTTATCCATCATGTTATTGGGCACTTCTGCTATGTTCAGATCTGGGCTATTGTAAAGTAGTGAATGTTGTGATAAATATAGATGTACATCAGCTTTTGTGTTCTTGGGACAAATGTTAACACCTGATCCAGAAAACCCAACTTACTGTCATTGAAAACTAAGGGAAAACTCATAAAGTAACTTGTGTAAAGTCACAGTAGAAGGTTGAAATGTAATTGAAACATGTAACTCTTGACCACAAATCCAATATTAATTTCCATTTTACTTCATGTCCACAGACATCTATGACAATTTTGATTCTAGTCTATAAAGTATTAGTGTCAATCTAAAGTGAGCAGATAAAAATCATAATATCAAGCAATATCAATTCACTATTTTATGAGACTCACTAATAACATTCCATCCCTTTTAGAATTCTCTTCTTTCATGAAAAAATATAACTAATATTACTGTTTAGATAGCAATATAATTAAAACATAATATGTACCTTGTCACTACAAGACATTTTAGGATGTTGAATATTTTATATGAAATGTGTATACTTGATTTTGATTTTATTCTTAATTTTGGTTTTTTTATTTTATTGATTTTCATTTATTTTTGAGTGTTCTCCCTAGTCGTACACAGGAAACTCCAAACCACTTCCAGTTATGCTCTAACCCTTTGTGAAGAACTGACAGTTCAGACCCTGCAATGCAGTGCTGCATGTGCCTGATGATATAGGGGCCCACCTGGGCCCCAGCCAGCTACAGTACTTTAGTAACGAGTAGCAGTGGAGACTGAATATCCTAGGAAGGAATATAATCTCTTTGCACTGTCTCCTCAGCCCCTGATTTTATTCATTGTGTAAATTGTAATGTGCTGTGGCCAGTAGGAAACATGTAACAACTCAAGGTAAAATGGTAAGAAACTCATAAAAATAATCAAGAGGATCTAAAAGTAACTGGACATAAAAGTGAAGAAATGAGGCCAGAGTGATGGTATAAGGAGCAGAGAATTCACCTTGCACAGTGGGCCGGGCTCTTGCCCTACACGTGGTCTACTGGGATTCAATTCCTGGCATCTTGTGTATTCCTCTGCACCCCAATTGGATGGTCCTTTAGTGCATATAGGAGTATGCCCTGAGCACCCACAGTCCACAACAAAAAAAAGCAAAAAAAAAGATAGAAAGATAGAAAGAAAGAAGGAAGGAAAGAAAGGAAGAAAGAGAGAGAAAGAAAAGAGAGAAAGAAATAGAGAAAAGAAAAAAATCAAGAAGCACATTCTTAGATCTTTAAACTAAACAAATCATAGCTTACGAATATAGTACAGCAAAAAAACTCATTTTTCATGATAAAGAGCTGTCTACTAGGAATTTACTATATTATGTGCAATAAAACTACAGGGAAAAACACTTAATACCTTACATGAAATTTATAATGGTTGCAGAAACAAAACAAGTATTATTATTATTATTATTATTATTATTATTATTATTATTTGAGAGCCCCACCTCGTGGTGCTCAGGGTTTACTCCTGGCTCTGCACTCTAGGATCACTCATGGCTCAAGGCACAGTAAAAGGTGCTGGGAACTAAACACAGGTTGATAAAGCAAGTGTCCTGCCCACAGTACTATTGCTCTGGCCCACAAGTTATATTTTTAAGTAATATATAAATAACTTTCTTGTATTTTCTTAAGATGTATTCAAAAATAAAATAAAAGGTAACCAAAAAAATACCTCATTTTTCAGTAAAAACTCCATATAGACAGTACATAGGTTTACTAAATGTTATGTATAGAATATAGTTATATCCTAAGCAGAAAAAATCAGCAAGAAAACACAAAAGGAAATCTAAGGAAAGTTGCAGAAAGAGTTTGGAAAGTAACAGTAATCAGAGAAATCAATATTGAACAAAGCTATCAGCTGTTGTTGAGTTTAGAAATCACATGGAAACACAAGCAAGCAAGTGAAGTGATCAAACTATTTAAAACAGTGATTCGTAAAGACACTTGAGTTTCATCCAAAAGTGAGACAGACCAATTCTAGAGTGTTAATCAAGGAATCATCTGACTCATTAAGGGGCCCTAAACTATGCAATAACATGAAGTCTCCATATTACAGGTTCACTGTTACTGTCACTGTCTTCCCGTTGTTCATCGATTTGCTCGAATGGGCACCAGTAAAGTTTCCATTGTGAGACTTGTTGTTACTGTTTTTGGCATATCAGATACGTCAGGGGTAGCTTGCCAGGCTTTGCAGTGCAGGCAGAATATTCTTGGTAGTTTGTTGAGCTCTCTGAGAGGGGCAGAGGAATCAAACCTATGTCAGCCACTTGGAAGGCAAACACCCTACCCGCTATGCTATTACTCCGGCCCATATTCCAGGTTATTATGCTAAAATACTATTCCATATTGATGGAATTGAGAAATATTTTTGTTTCACGGGGCTGACGTGACTGACCCAGGTTCAATTCCTCTGCCCCTCTCAGAGAGCCTGGCAAGCTACTGAGAGTATCTCTCCCGCATGACAAAGCCTAGCAAGCTACCCATGGCATATTCGATATGCCAAACACAGTAACAGCAAGTCTCACAGTGGAGATGTTACTGGGTCCGCTCAAGCAAATCGATGAGCAACGGGAGAACAGTGACAGTGATTATAAATAATTCCTGAGTCATAATATAGTCATTTGTACTGTATGAAATATGAAAAATTTTAAAATAATTTGTAGAAAACTCTTCTTGATGTTACAACAAATGTCACATTGATTCCATTAAAATAGGAATCTTTTAATAAGTTTTTAACCATTCCAGCTGCTATAAGCAGTCCTAGTTTTTTGTTTTTATTTGTTTCTTTGTTTCTAATGACCAGCCTACATTTTTGAACTCTTGTAAATTTCTGGACTTCAATGTATTCATTCCTGAAAATACTGAAGAACCTGGGAATTGCAAATGACACAGAGGCCTGCCGTCACCACTTCTGCATCCTCTGTACCATCTGCATCATCATCATCATCATCATCATCATCATCATCATCATCATCACAGAACTCTGTATGAACAATCCAATGAGGAAATAACAATAAATAACGGGAAGACCACTACAATGAAAAGTGTCAATGAAAAATGTGAAGATTGGATAGTCTGGGACAGAGATATTTCACGTATTAACAGATGCACTTTTTAGAAACTGAAGGCTTGGAGCTGGAATGATAGTACAGTGATTAAGGTGCTTTCTTGCACACAGATGATTGGGTCTAATCCCTCGCATCTCATATGGTTCCCTGAGCAATGCTGGGAGTGATCACCATGTGCAGAACCAGGAATATCCCCTCTGCATCACTGGGTGTAGACCCCCCAAAAAACAAAACAAAGTAACCCTGAAAGCTGGGTTCTAAAGAGATAGTACAGATGGTAAGGCATTTTTCTTACATGTGACCCACTGAGGTTCAATCTCTGATACCACATAATGGTCCCCAGGGCCCCTCAAGGAGTAATCCCTGAACACAGAGCCAGGAGTGGGACCTTAGAATCAGCAAAATAAAACAAAAACATGGAAAAAAGAAAAATATTGCTTTACTAACTTTGATGCTAAAAGTGAGTTAAAAGTTGAAACAATAGATAAAATAAGAAAAATATTGTAATATAGACAATATTTAAAAAGGAGAAAAAGAGAATATACTCAACTGTATTTGCATGATCTTTTAACCATCACTGTAATTTTTTCTCTAAATCTAACAGTGACTCCCACTCTTTCTTGGCCACCTATAAATCAATTCTTACCCTATCTCTCACTTTGCGGGGTAGATATGCAGACATGAACAACCAAACTTAACAAAAGTACAAGAGTTTGGCAAAACTAGGAACAGTAGAGCTTGGAAAATAAGTATTCCTTATTCTGAAAAGAATTTAAAAGACACAATTCCTTGTAGAAATTATCTCACTGAAGCTAAAACCAAGAAGAAAAGTCAGTTTATACCAAATGTGAGAAAAACTGTGGTAGGTTGAAATTCCTCAAATGAAAGCTGAAAGGGAGTGAGAAAAAAATTTAATAATGAAGGAAGAGAGAGGAAAGAACAAGTAGGAATATAAGACAGAAAAAGGGATGAAGACAAGAATCAAAACACAGGACAAGGTGCCAAAGCACAATGATCAAAAAATATTCACACCTATACCTTGCTTTCTTGATTCTGTCAGAGTAAGTCCTATAGACTAGTCAATTATGTTTAAAGATACAGAGATAATTTAGAGCAGCCCACTGTCAAAATGTAAGAGAGTAATAGGCAGGATAGTTCAATAAGTAGGGTGTTTGTCTTGCATATGGCTGACCTGGTTTCTATTCCCAGCATCCCAGATGGTACCCTGAGCACTGCAAATAGTAGTTACTGAGTGCAGAGACAGGAGTAACACCTGTGCATCACCGGGTGTAACCCAAAAAGCAATAATAATAATAATAATAATAATAATAATAATAAAGAGTGTAGACTTAAAACTACTGCTACCAAAATACATTGATACAATCTATAGCTATAAGCATATTGAGTACTATTTCATGACACTAACCTCAGATAGTCTCCAGGTAACCATTTCAAACATATATAACATACTGTGAGTTATAAAATTTAATACTTTTATTAAATTATTATATACATGCATTTTCTTATTTTTCATTTCATAAAGAACATCTAAGAAAAATATTTTCATCTTGGAAAAGTTATTAATAGGGGCTGATATTCTACTGTTATTTTACCTTTACAGAATTTCATGAAAATTAGGTTTCTTCAAATAAATTTTAGGCTATAAGAAACATATATTTGAAATTGATTTTCCAAATCACTGTAGCACTGTCCTCCTGCTGTTCATCAGTTTGCTTGAGTGGGCCCAGTAACATTGTAGGACTTATTGTTATTGTTTGGCATATCGAATACTTCATGGGGAGCTTGTCAGGCTTTGCCATGCTCTCCGAGAGGGGCAGAGGAATTGAACTGAGGTTAGCCCTATTGGCCATGTGCAAGGCAAATGCCCTATCCCCTGTGCTATTGCTCCAGCCCAAATACAAAGCTATATTTTTGGCTTCTTGAATCAAAGATGAACAGTATTTACTACTATAGATTTCATTTTTAAGAGACACTTACACACATTCTTTTATTTTTAAATCCTATGTAATGATGTGCTGTGTTAAAAAAAGAAAGTCATCGAGTCATCACATAGTCATGTGATGTTTCCACTAGAGTGTTACTTTCTCATATCTTAAAATACTCTAAACTGTAGAGCAAAACTTTTATACTAACTTTTTTGTTATCTTATTTTAGCACTTTTGTCTATGAAGGATTCCCAAATAATAAAAAAATAACCCGAAATTCCTACAAATTACGCACTTACAGAAATACAAGAATGAGCTGTTAAAAAAAAAGAGGATGATTTTTCAATAACCTGACCATGCAACAATAAAAATCTACAAAATATATATTGCTGTACTAATAAAACATCTTAATCTATATGGTAATTATTACCTAGATTAAATTTTGAGACAGGATACAATTTGAATTTCATCAATAGAGCTGTGTGGCTGTAATATGCTTCAAGAAAATACAAAAAACAATAGAGTATGAAAGACACAATATCTATCAACTGCTTCCATTGAACTTTATCACAGAAGCCTGCCCATAAAACTACTGGAAACTAGTGAATTCCAAATGTTTTTTGGAGGGTAGGAACTCAGAATTTTCCAAGTGAGCATCAATTATTTTATCTTTTAATTTATTTATTGAATCACCGTGAGAAAAATTACAAAGCTTTCAAGTTTAAGTCTTGGTCATATAATGATCAAACACCCTTCCCTTCACCAGTAATTATTTTTCACCACCAAGGACCCCAATATACCCCTCCCACCCCTCCCGATGCCTGCAAGGCAGATGATTTCAATTTAACTCTCTCTCTACTTTGATTACATTCATTATTTTGACAAAAGATGCACCATTATTGTTTGGAATTCCCCCCCCCCCCCCCCAACAATCAGAACTGCTAAAAAGGTATTGTCAAATAATTTGTTTTCTATTGCTGGTTATGAAAGTCATATGATGTCACGCAGCCATGATATTCTAATATTTTACTAATTAAGTCTGGAGGGATTTCTGCCAAGAGCCAGATAATTATAAGATTGGTTTTTGTGTGTCTGGTACCATGGCCGTGCTGTAGTGCCACATGTGGGGGGCAACTCGTGGCCTCGGTCGAGCATGAAGGACAAGCCAGTTTTGACCCCCTTCCCATGAGGCTGCAGTTGCCTCATCACCACTGGCTCACACCTGGCTTTCCAATTAGCTCTGAGGCAGCAACCATTCTGTGGGAGTGGGAGGGGGGAACACAGAGGCACAAGAGACAGATGCCCTTTCCTTCCCAGGGTGGGAGGGGCATGACGCATGAAGCCGTAGTTTAACACATAGTCGATTCACATTTCTGCCGCAAGCTACTGGGCTCTGGATTAAGCCCGTGTGCCTCTGGAGCCATGGCCGTGCCGGAGAGCTGCTTGTGGGGGGCAACTCGTGGCCTTGGTTGGGCATGAAGCACATCAATTATTTCAATTAAAAAAATTTTGCCCAGAAAAAACACAGGAAAGTAAAAAGAAACATGTAAACAATCTATTTTAATTAGGCCATAAAATCTACAATTTTTGAAGGAAAAGAGATGATAAATGAAGGGAAGTTAAAGAAAAGATAATGTCTCATTTTGCAAGTTTGAAAGTGCTGTCATCTGAGCCTAATATTTTTACTTCTAACTGTGCATAACTCCAGCTTTGAATCACTATCTGAATTCTCTTCATCTGGCAAATAATTGCCAAAATTTCACATCAAAAATACCAAATGAGGAGGCTGGAGCGATGGCACAGCAGACAGGGCATTTGCCTTGCATGCGGCCGACCCGGGTTTGATTCCCAACATCCCATATGGTCCCCTGAGCACAGCCAGGGGTAGTTCCTGAGTGCAGAGCCAGGAGTAACCTCTGTGCATTGCCGGGTGTGACCCAAAAAGAAAAAAAAATACCAAATGAACATTAATTTATTGTGACACATTACCTCATCTCCTCCAAATTTGAAACTTTATTGTGTATACTGCCTATAAGTATCACTTTGGAGTGAATCACTGTAGTATAGTGTAAACTTCTCAGAATATGTAGTCAGTTGGATTCATTCTGCCACTGACTTGCTGTGTGACCTCAACAGTTATTTATGTCTGATTTTTTCTCATGTGTAAAATAGCAATGATGCCACATTTAATTGGGCTATGATGACATTTCAACAAGGTGAAACATATTAAATGCTAAACAGTGTTCAGCATTAATAGAGTTGCAGTGCTTTTTATTTCCCTGTGCTTCAACATCTTGCTCATTCCATTTCTAATTTTCTTTTCAAAGCAACAGAATATGTAATAGCTAATATTATATTTTAGACACTGGGAACTCATCGAGTTCCTATTAGAACTATAGTTAGGAGTGTTACCAAGAGGGTGATAAAGAAAATTCCTTGTTTTATTCCCAAGAACAATAAACTGGAAGGACATGATATTGAGAGATTAGCACATCTTGGAATGAGACATGAGTATCCCTGCAGCTCAGAGACCAACACAGACTGGAGTAGAACATCATGGAGAGGATTCACACTTCAACAGAGAGAAAGTGGATGGAGAAAGATTCCTGGACATTCTACTCTGGAAGGAGGACATAAATGATAGGATTGGCTCAGTAATGGGCTCTGTGAGGGAAGAGTAGGAAATCTGTGGAGTTATACATTCTCGATCAAGATGAAGACAATACAAGATGGTTTTGTGCTCCATACATGCAAGGGCCCAAGAAAGGCAGATGGTGGGAAAGTTACCTTAGTCTATATCCCCCATCTTCCCAGGGCCAGTATTAACTTCTTAAGGTGCACTGACAGTGAAACAATCATTGCATTGCAGATTGGGAACCCAGAGGGGAGACGTATCAGTGATACTAATGGTGATGAGTATGATTTACACTCCACCTCCACGTACAATTTTATGAAAGCAACTAACACCATTCACATCCCTCCCAGACCTGCTGATATAAAAGAAACAGTGACCAAAATACAAAGACAGTCTACAGAATGGGAAAGGATATTCGCCAAATACACATCCGACAAGGGGTTGATATCAAGGATATACAAAGTACTGGTTGAACTCCACAAGAAGAAAACACCCAACCCCATCAAAAAATGGGGAGAGGAAATGAATAGAAACTTTCACAAAGAAGAAATCCGAATGACTAAAAGGCACATGAGAAAATGCTCCACATCATTAATCATCAACTGCAATGGAAAGAGCTCAGTGTTAAGGAAAGGTAGGAGAGGCAAGGGAACAAATCAAATCAAATTAAGTCACAGTGCCATCTGCTGGAAAACTAAAAGTAGTGCCACTCTGAAAATTACTACTGTAGCACTGTAGCACTGTCCTCCCGTTCATCGATTTACTCAAGTGGGCCCAGTAACGTCTCCATTGTGAGACTTGTTACTGTGTTTGGCATATTACTACACTGATTTTTTTACTGGTTTGGGGTGCACATAAAACCATCCATGCTCAGGGCTTACTCTAGTCTTTGTGCTTACATAGAATGAGACAGATCCTGTCACTGTCCTCCCATTGTTCATCAATTTTCTCGAGCGGGCCCAGTAACATCCCCATTGTGAGACTTTGTTGTTACTCTGTTTGGCATATTAAATACATCACAGGTAGCTTGCCAGGCTTTGCCGTGCGGGCAAGATACTCTCGGTTGCTTGCCAGGCTCTCCGAGAGGGGTGGAGGAATCGAACCCAGCTCGGTCGGGCTGGTTGCACGCAAGGCAAAAGCCCTACTGCTGTGCTATCAAGACCTCAAAGCAATATAGTGTTTCAGTGAAAGGGAAAACTCCCCAGAATGCAACATCAAAGACATGGAGGATTATATCTTCCCATCAGATAGTTCAAAAGGGCTATAGAAAATTTAAAGAGAGAAGAATATGAGAAATTCAAGTCAAAATTAGCAAAGTAACTCAGAAAAGCTAATCAATGAGACAATAAAACTTTTTAGGACAAAAATGAGCTAAAGATTAAATTCAACACAGAGAGCATAGAACTTGGAATTTATCTGTAAGAAAATAGAGGTTCAGGATGCAAAGAACTTGACAAATGGAATAAAAAATGCTAAGAAAATCATGGAAACATTATATGCCAAAAGAATATATTGGTTAATTTAAAGATAGTAATATGGAACCAGAGAGATTGTATAGGCACCAGAATGTCTGCCTTGCACAAAGATGGCTCTAATTTGATCCCTGACACTGCATACAGTTGCCTTAGTAGCAATTTCTGAGCACAGAGCCAGGAGTAAGCCCCAAGCACTGACATGTTTGTTCCCCCTCAAACCAAATATTTCAAGAAGAGATAGAAAAGAGGTGAAAAAAATTCATGAGATCTATCTAAATCTACTATGAAAGATTACATAAGGGTAGTAGAATCCCACGAAAGGAAGAGAAAGACAAAGGAACAGAACACTTAAATAAATCATAATGTAAAACTTTCTATACTGGAGTAAGGAACAAAACATAAACTGACAGAATATCTACTTAAATAAATGCAAAGAAATTGACATCAAGATGTAGAGTAGTGAAGCTCAATATTTTAATATAAACAAAGAATGTGGAAAGAAGAGAAGGAGGGAAAAGCAGTTAACTTATATATGTCCTTCAATTAGATTCCTGTCAGATTCCTCATGAGAAATTCTACAGGTCAGGGGATAATGGGGTGATATTCAACATACCCTAAGATAAAAGTTGTCATCAATGACTGATAGTCTCTAAAAGCTCTCAGATATGAGAGAGAAATAAAGGCCTTCACAGACAAATTCTAAAATAGCTTTCACACTTAGCCTTTCCTATGAGAAATGTTCAAAGTAACTTTATCTAAATTTAAGAGTCCAAAAATAAATAACAGAGTAATCAGGCAGAACCAGAAACTAAAAATGACAGCAGCAAGACCAAATAAGTATGTGATTATCTATAATGGAGATGCACTTAAGCCCCAAGCCAAAAGGTACATACTAATCAGATGAACTAAGAAGAAAAACTCATTGGTTTTCTTTATAAGAAACTCATAGTAAGAAGGCAGAAACTTAAATGAAGGGATAAAAATTAGAACAAAAAGCTGATAAAAAATTAAAAAGCAAAACAACAGGTAATTAAACTATCAGCTAACCTAGAGAAGCAGGTTCAAAATGTGAGCTGAGTCCATAGGAAGAACTCTGTAAGGGATAACTTTTATTTATTTATTGTTTTGGCATTGCTGAGATACTCATATATTATATGATGAATTCTACCACTAAAATTTATTTCTGACACCCCCACCCCCCCAAAAAAAAAACACCTACAAGAACACAAGGAGTTCTTACCCAAAGAGATTAAAGATATTTTAAAATTCCTAACAAAAGTACTAGGTATGAAGAGATGATTACATAATATCTAATCTAATGGGGAAAGTATAAGTTGACTTAATCTTGCAGAGGAAAGGATGTTAAACCAAAGGTTAAATTATAGTAGTCACGATGAGAAAAAGTTGAAAAAGTTGAAAAAGATAATATCACTTATGAGAAATACAGAAGTATTTCTATCAAATTTTCATCAGTTTTCTTAGAAGAAATTCTAGAAGAGTTAAATGAAGTATAATGATATATTACTTTACCACAAGACAAAAACTGCCAATAAAAAAAATTCTACCAGCAAAATTAGCATTCAAGTATGATGTATAAAATAGACTTTTTTCAAACAAACAAAATCTACTCAAATTTATTACCACCAACATTTCTCTACAATCTTGAAAAACTTCCCTGTGAAAAGCAAAACAAAGACAAAAATAATAGAAAATTTTGTAGTGCTACCATACTGAAGCATCAATAGTAGTTTATTAGAAAATTTAGAAAATCATAAAGTGAAACAAGCCAAGGATAGAATCACAAATTAAAAATAGAACACAAACAAGACTACTATTTTAGAATTTTAGGCATAGTAATTCCTCTGGTAACCACATACACACAGATGCAAATAATCTAAAGCAAAGAAATTTAGAGAAAAATAAACTGAGAAAATCCCTAGAAAAAATCAATTACATACAAATTTAGGTAGAAATAAATATAAAACTATATAGAATGCCAATAACTATGCCTTTTGTCAATAAGCATCCTAATTTTCAGAAGACTGAAATCACCAATCAAAAGATATAAAGTGGCTGGATAGAAAAACAAAATCATGATTCATTTGTATAATGCATGCAAAAATCTCACATTACATATATAAAGATAAACATAGATACAGTACTAAAGGCTGGAACAAGTCAATCATGCAAAGCAAAGAGTAAGAAATAACTATATTCTCATATTAGATAAAATAGACATCAAATCAATATTCTAACAAAGTGGTCATTCTATCAAGATATAATGGTCATCAATATGTTAATGTTCCAAACACAGTGGCATCCAAAATATAAAATAATTATTAATAAAACTCAAGGACACATTAATAGTAACATTATTGTGTTGCTATTAATTACTGTTAACTTATTAATAGTAATAGAGTAATTTATGGACTCAATCAACTAGTGATAACAATTGACAGATCACCCAAACACAAAACTAAGAAAAAAGGGTTAGAGAGTTATCTCAAAGGGCTGAGCATATTCTTCTCATGTAGGAAGCCTGGATTTTTATCTCAGGAACCTCAGTCTCCCAAGAACTGCCAAAAGTAATCCATGAAGACAGATTTGTGAATAGTCCCCAAATAGCTGTAGTCAAAGCCAAGCAAAAATTAAGAAGGAAAAATACATTATATTAATCGATGGGCTAAGATATATACAGAAATCATGATATCCAAAATAAATCAATATACATTCTTCTCAAGAACAAATAGAAAAATTTCAAGGATAGGACAGAAGTTCAGATAAAAATTCTGAACAAATATGTGAAGACTGAAATCATATCAAATATCTTTTTCAAATCAATAATAGAAGACTAGAAAGTGATGGTAAAAATTGGAAAAAAACCTCAAACTTGTGGATGATAAAAAATCATTTTTCACAATAAATTTTGAACTAAGTAAGAAGTATAAGGAAAAATTACCATGAGAACAGAAATATGAAATGAGTTATCAGACTCTAGGACATGCAGCAAAAAGTAGAAGGGAAACATTTGTTGCAGTATACTCGTCTCAATAACACCTCTAATCTTGCACCAAAAGGAACTAAAATCAATGTCAGGATGTGGTTCCAAAGGTAGAGCACATGTCTTGTGCGTTTAAGATCTCCAGGTACAAGTTCAATCTCTGGCAGTACCTCTCTCCCTCGAGCATTATCAGATGTGACACTGGTTACCTTTGAACAGTGCCCTGGTCTAAAGACCAAACTGTCAGGCAAAATAACACTCAAAACATTACTGGGTTCCCAAAAAATGGCAGTATGGGGCCCTTACAGAAGTATATATTGCTAAAACTGTGAAATGCTATTTTAAGAAATGATAGTTCCAACATGAAAATACAGCTGGTAGGGTACTTGCTTTGCACACACCTACTCAGGTTCAGTTCCCAGTATCCCATATGGTCCCCAGAGCACCAGCACAAGTAGGCATGGAGAACTACTATATGTTCCAAAAAGCAACAAGAGCCAAAAAAAAAAGTCAGTTTACCAAATTAAATAATAAAAATAAAAATATAAGAGACAAGGGAAATAGCCAAGAGAGAGGGGCGGGTGTTTTTCTTGAAGGCAATCCTCCTTTAGATCCCAATAGATTCCCAGCAACACATATGGTCCCCAAAAACACCAGGAATTGATCCCTGAGTACAGAGTTAGGAGTAAGTCCTGAATACAACTAGGTGTGTACAAAAAAGACAAAAAGGAAAACAAAACAAGGTATAAGTTATGACACGGATATCAAAAGGAGAATCCAAAGTTCAAAAGAACAATGAAATCAAGAATGAGTTTCTTTAAAAGATATTATCACTTATCAGTGGTATATAGAATAGTTGAAAAAATGGAACATATCAAAAGGGGGTATTACTCAATAAGGAGAATTAATAACCTTGACTCCAGAATGTAGAAAGGAGAAGGACAGAGAAAGAAAGAAATCAAGATGGGTAGAATTAAAAAGGAGATTGGAAGTAACACAGATGAGAGGTTGAGGTCAAGAGCCTCAGTTACCTCAGGGATGTAGAGGAGGGGTACAGTGCTGTACCAAATCATAGTCAAACTCTGAAAGTAGGAGACCCAAACTACAATAAACAAACTTTAAAATGGGGCTGTCCCGCCGTCATGACTGTATGACATTTCATACAGTTATGCCACTGATATACCATGAGTAGCACACCACATTTGATCAGTGTATGGTAGAAGACAACCAATCTTGATAAAAATATAGATGCATGTATATCTATCTATCTATCTATCTATCTATCTATCTATCTATCTATCTATCTATCATATATCTATCTATCTATATATATGTGTGTGTGTGTGTGTGTGTGTGTGTGTGTGTGTGTGTGTGTGTGCACAAGACTCAAACTCTAACAACATGTTAATGATATCTAATTCAGGGGTTTAATGGCTCCAAGATGAGATACAACAACTTTCGCACACTTTCCTCTAAGGAAAGCTTTTTGGAACATTTTTAGACAATTATTCATAACAAGCAATAAAAAATTAATTGGTTAGCATCTGCCTTTGGGGCAGACTTGGGTGGTGGTGGAAAACCTCAAAATAATGGTGATGGAAATGTTTAATGGTGGTGGGATTTGTGTTGAAATATTGAATGTGATCAATCACTGTGAACAACTCTTTGAAAATAAAATTTTAAAAAAATATATATAAAATGGGACTGTCAAGGAGGCAAGCTAGGCGGTGAGAGGGAACCTGGGAACTCTTGTAGAGGAAAGTTAACACCAGTGGTCAGATTGGTGCTAGAACATTATATGATGTCTAAAATTCAACAATGAATAACTCTGTAAATCATTACAAAAATAAAAATAAAGATTAGCATAAATGATTGTTATTGGTAATATAGGCTTTTAAAGTTACCTCTTATGGAGGTGATTAGTGTAATGAAAGCTGATTACTCATGGAACGTGCGTTGAGAGATAATATGAAAACTAAGCAATTGTATTACCTACATTGATGATTTTGTAGTAAATTACTGATATCACAGAAACACTCCTGGATTTATTTCTAGTATTATTGTCTAGTCACACAAGAGGAACAAGAGGGAAAGAAATGGAGGGTGCAGTTGACTAAGAGGAACTTAAAGAAAACTGATTTTATGAGGGCTGGCTAGGACGTTGATTGGGAACCTGGTCAGCAGTAAAGGGAAGGTTCACTGACAGGGATGGATGGTACTGGAACATTGAATGTTGGAAGCAGCTGTATTATGACATCTTTGTAAACCTGTATTAAAATAAATATAAAAAATAGAAAACTGATTTTAGAGACCTTTTATGCATATCTTAAATGTCTTAAATGTTCTTCTTCATTAAAATTCTAATTCAGCAGCTTTACTTTAAAAAATAAATAAAAACTTCAAATCAAAGAGGGAGTTGCAATGTTACTGGAAAAAACTTTTTATATTTGCATGTTTTCAAATGTATGAGGATGTTGGAGGAATATAAAGATAAGTGTGCTCTTGTTTAAAAAGAATGATAAACTAGATAGACAAATCATTAAGCAGATTCACAAACAGACGAGAGAAAACACAAAATCAGAAATCAAAGAGGAGTTATAACAGATACTACAGCAATACAAGGATAAGGGACCACTGGGGATATTTATTAAATAACATTAAACAACATAGAAAAATGGTTAAATTCTTAGACGCATACAAATCCCAAAAGGAAGTAGAACAAAGCAGAAAACCTGAAGATCAAACCCACTGCAATTTACAACATTGAAATAATTATGGAAAGGTATCCACCAAAAAATAAGAGCTACAGAATAAAAAAGGGCTTCGTTAGAAGGAGAGTTAGTACCTGCTCTTCTCACATTCTTAAACAAAATTGAAAAGGAGAGAAAAGTCCCAAACACATTACATGGAATGAATGCTATCCAGGATTTGAATATAGAAAGACAGCAATAAAAAGAGAAAATTAAATTCCAATACCTATGATAAAATGAAAAAGAACTCAGAAATAATGACAAAACAAATATTGAAAGAATCATATATGGGGGTATTTATCCAAGGGATGTAAATATAGCTCAACATACAAAAGTCAATATGTGTGATTCGCCATATCAAGAAAAGACAAAAATCATATGAAAATGTCAATAGATAAAGTGACATGGCTCAATATCGTTTTATGATTGAAAAAGCCTTAACACAATAGGCAGAGGAAGAATGCGATTCAACATATTAAATTTCATATATTACAAGTCTATAGTCCAAATATATTGAGTAGCAAGGCAATAAAAGCTTTTACTTTAGGAATAGGAATAAGAATAGGAAATCCATCATCACCACAACGATTCAATATAGTATTGTAGGCTCTATAAAGAAAAATCAGACAAATATGAGGAATTCAAATTATAATGGCAGAAGCAAACCTATCATTTTCTGTTGATGACATGATAATATAACTAGAAAGTCCCAAGACTACAGTAAAATGTTACAATATAATAAATGGATACAGTAAAGTAGCAAGCTACAAAATCTTATTTCCACACACAACAATGAGAAAGGAAAATCAATAAAAACAGAGAAAATCAATAAAAACCTACAGTCATATCGAAATGAATTAAGTATTTTAGAATTAAATCAAATAAATAAAAGACTTGTACACAGATATAAAACAATGAAAAGCTATTTCGAACTATTAATTGGAAAAAATCAATATTGTTAAAATGGCAATATTACCTAGAGATTATATAAAAATTAAATGCTATATATATATCAAAATATATATCTGATATTATCCTCAGAGAGAGAACAACAATCATGAAATATATTTTAAAGTTTATAAAACCTTAAACAGGAAAATGAAAACACCTTCCTAAGAAAAAAGAAAAAAAAAGTAAGTTCACAGTATACTACAAAGTGATAGTAAATAAAACATCATGGTATCAAAATTAAAGTATAAATATATCTAATGAAATTCAGAACCCAGAAATAAGCACAGCTAATTTAGCAAAACATGATAAAGAACCTACAAATAACAAGCAAAATCTCATTAACATGCGGTGTTGGGATAAGCAGACAGTAATATGTTAGAAAAGAAATCTAACAATATCTATATAAGACAGTTACATAGATATAAAGGTGTGGAACTAAGTACACAATGTTCCACAATATTGTAAATCAATGTTAATAAGAATTAAAAATTAAATTAAAAATCAAGGTATGAGAGAGAGTTAGGGATGGAGGGACAGAGAGAGAAAGAAGAAATCTGCCTTCCACAGAGGCAGGCGAGGTGGGGGGTGACTGAGTGGAGGGATATAGGGAATAGTGATGGTGGGAAATGTACTCAGGTGAAGGGATGGGTGTGGAACATTGAAACTCAATCATGAAAAACTTTTTAATCATGGAAAAAAATAATTGAACTTAAAAAAATCAAGATCTGTTAAAGACTTGTATATAAGATCTGAAAATATAAATTATACAGAAGAAAGCATAGCATATATGATCCAGGGCAGCATCCGCCTTAAAAGTGTTTTTGAATCGCTACTCAATGTCAAGGTGGGGGGGGGGGGGGACAAAAACATATAAATGGAGCTATATCTAAATAAAATGTGTCTAAGCAGTGATAGAAACTTACATAAAAACACCAAAATATACTACTGAATGAGCTAAGTTGCTTCCATGATACACAGTTGGCAATGGGCTACAAACAAGTCAAAGAACTCAAATAACTTGAAATTTTTTAAAACCTGGCAGAAGATTTGCATAAAAATTTCTTCCCAAAATACATCAGATGACATATATACACATAGTGTTTACTAACTCTTATTTTATGAAGATGAATATCCAAATAAAATAATAATGCAATGCAATGGCTGTGAACAAGTTGAAGAGGAGTGTGAAAGAGAGAGAATCCTAATATATTGTTGGCGGAAATATAAATCGATATGTCCATGTGGGCTGGAGCGATAGCAGAGTGGGTAGGGCATTTCCCTTGCATGGGGCGGACACGGCCCACTAGAGTTAGATTCCTCCACCCCTCTCGGAGATCCCGGCAAGCTATTGAGAGTATCTTGCCAGCATGGATAAGCCTGGCAAGCTACCCAAGATGAATTCGATATGGCAAGCACAGTAACAAGTCTCACAATGTTACTGGACCCGCTCGAGCAGATTGATGAACAACGGGGGGAGGGGGAGACAGTGACAGTGATATCCATATGGAAAGTAAGTGTTCAGATTCCTTAAAAAATATTTATTTTAAAATAGAAATTCTGTATTATCCAATTACCCTTTTCTGAGTATTTATAAGAGTAAACGTTTTTTAACTACAAGACCAATTAATGGTCACCAGATCAAAGAGGAAACGTGTGGGACATACTTAGAGGAGCAAAATGGATGCACCTGTTGATAAAATTTCTAATTATGTGCCAATACAATGACATTTAATTGAAAAAGTAAAGTTAAAAAGAAGATTACTCGGGAAAATGTATGCCTTCACAACAATCTAAGTGCCACTGATAAATAACTAGATTAAGTAGTGGTGTGTTGTGTATTAAGCAGAGGCGTATTGTGTACTAACCATTGTGTTATTTAAGTATATGAACACAATAGACTATAATTCAGCCATATAAAAGATGAAAGCCAAGTATTGGTAAGAACACAAATATTCCTATTATACTTAAAGTCAGCCAGATAAAAGCAAGCTCTATATTGCCATACAGAGAAAACATATAAACTAAATTGAAAGTGAAAAGGCAAGATTATAAGACTGATAGTGGTACCAGAAAAGAAAGTGGGGGCTGGATATAGAACAAAGCATCGAGCCAGCTCAGTATTCAATCTCCAACACTCTATACGGTTCTCTGAGCACCACCAGGAGAAAGCCCTGAGCACCAGTGGTTGTGGTCAGAAGCTAAACAATGGAGAAGAAGATGGTAAATTGGGCAGAATGAATAGCTTTGTGGTGAAGGATAGAATCACAGTTGTGAACTTAACATACTGTGCATATACATATTTTCTTTTTATTTTCAATGATGTACACCTAGAGTTATTAAAATGTTGTAATACAAAAGTTATTCAAAAACTATAATTGGGCCAGAGTGATGATACAGGAATTAAGGCATGTGCCCTGCATGCTATTGATCATGGTTCACTTCAAAGCACCGTAAGTAATACCTGAGTACCGATAGGGTTCCTCCATGAATAGCTACGGAGTGGGGTTGGCTCAAAAGCAAATCAAACAATTGCTAAAATTAGAATGACAAATTTTTTAAAAGTACTGGCAAACTGCCATTAATTTACATTCATTCCTACTCAGTGTCTTATATCTCATTGTTGGTTTGTGGGCTACACCCATCAGTGCTTACTGACTACTGTTACTGTTTTTTGGTTTTGGATTTGGTTTGGAGGCCACACCCATCAGTGCTTACTGCTTACTGCTTACTGTTGGCTTACTGTTGGCTCTGCACTCAGTGATCACTCCTGGCAGACTTGGGGTCCACATGGGGTGCTGAGGATTGAACTTGGGTTTTACTTCATACACTATTATTCCCACTCCACCCAGAAACCTATATTTAGATGTAATTATACTATGGTCTGAAAAGCAAATGCAGCCTGATGATCGCTTTTCATAGCCCAGAAATTTAGAATGGCTTTTACATTTTTCAATTATCGCAAGTCAAAAGAAAAATTAAAGCAATATAAATAGAAATTTAGAGCTCCTAAATAATTTTTGGTCTCTATTATATTTTAATATGGCTAGTTTTGTGCTCTAATGTTTTGCTAAATAAGTAAGAAAAATTGCAATTATTTCACCTTTTACAAAAAACAAAAATAAAACCAAAAAACGTATCTTTCTTTCTGACCCCTATTATAGATATATAATACCAATACAGAAACAAGTAGAAATTATTAATATTTGTATTATTCCAGCCTATGATTAATTTCTTGATTATGACAGTCACTGCAGTGCTAATAGTCTCTCTCTCTATAATAAGCTGTGAAAAGACCATTTTAACTATACAGAAAAAGAAATAGATTACTGACATAGTTTCTATGAAAAGTAAATACTTATTCATTTTTATTTGTTAAAAAAATCCACTTAAAATAAGGGCAAGAATATAGTTTCTGCCAAAACCACATAGAATATTAACCTATCATTGTTAAATTCATAGAATAATTGAAATATTTTAAATTATATTTAAGTTTAATGTAATCCCAAGTGTTAGGTTAAAGAACTCAGCCTTTAAATTCACTGTATAAAACTTTCTTGGAGATTGATAAAGATAATTCAGTCATTAAAAATACATAATTAAAAGGAGTGACATGTAATGAATGAGGTGACATTTAGGGATTCTTAAAAACAATTTTCCCATTTGTCTCTTGTATGCACTTTAATAAAATTAAAGCTGATATTTAAAATGATTGATAACCATATAAGAAATTTTTCATTCTTTCTGAAAAAATTTAGAATGCACAAAATCTTGACACACTTTTTAAAAAATAAACTATAATCATTTTATTTATGGATATTTCAGATGTCTTCAGAAAATGGAAAAATAATCAAACAATATATTGAAGAATATGAAATTGGAACTTATAAAACTTGAATATGTGTGTACATCACCAGGGCTGCTGGTACAAATATAAGTACTGATTTAATAGTTAATGATAGATGATTATCAGTTAGGTAGCAAGGTCTATATTATACTGGCTTCCAGTAGAGAGAAAAAGAGCATGGGCTTATTTAAAAATTTATAATTTTCCTCCCTTAAACATTGTAGACATTCAGGAGAAAATTGCTTTCTTTGATTCCTGAATTGGGGTTTTGACACGCTAAATTTCTTGTCATTCTTAGGATAAATATTAAAGTCTTACAATAGCCTAAAGAACTCTTTATGTCTAAATATTGGACATTATTAATTTCATTTTTCCTTACTATGCTTCAGAATTCCTGCTAGAACAGCAGTTTTCAAGACACAGTTTAAAGGACCAGTACTTGTTCACAGTTACACAAAAGTCTGAAAACCACTGTGCTAATAGATTCCAGAATATTTTTGTTTTAGACTTTTGCCCTAAGATAAAAGATACACATCATGACCAAATCTCCACTTTCAAGAGTTTTTTATTTCTGATTTAACCTCACTACTTAATTTAAAATATAAATATTCTCTTCCTCTGTTGTCCCTCAGTGATATATTCTGTTTGCTTTTTATTCCTTCATTTATTTTATCATTCAACTTACCACCTTATTTAATAATCAGTATTTTTTTCCTTTTATTATCTGATTCTCTCCATTAGAAATTTAAATCTATAGCCTAGTTAGAAACTTTCTTGGAATGACTAATTTAGAGACTGAATTAGTTTGCCATTGTATACACCATGCCCAGAAGCTTGTCAAATAAGAGGGAGCAGAAATTTATTAGATAGTTATCAATTTCTTTTATGAATGAGTACTTTTCATTTGATTCTCATACATGCTTAAAATTTGTTTCCTTATACATATAGGTATTTATACATTGAGAAAAGGCTGAAATTATACAAACTGAACCTTTGGGCTGGAGCAATAGCATAGCGGATAGGGTGTTTGCCTTGCATGTGGCTGACCCAGGTTCAATTGCAGGGATCCCATTTGGTCCACCAAGCACCTCCAGGGGTAATTCCTGAATGCAGAGCCAGGAATAACACCTGAGCATCACTGGGTTTGGCCCCCAAAAGAACAACAACAAAAAAGAAAATAAACCTTTATTAGATAAAAAATAGCATTTGGCTAGTGTAAATCTTTTTTTTTATTTCTGGCTTATCATTGTTATTATTTAGATTACAGTCTTACCTAGATGGGTCTTTTAAAATCTACCAGAGTCTATAATAAAGCTGGAATATTTTGCTAGAGATAAAAATCATTATTGATAATTTTATATTTTATGGTCCTATGGAAATCTTGCAGTAATTTCAGACTGTTTAAAATAAACTGTCTTACCCAACAGTGTTCCCCTGCCCCCAAACAACATAGAGCAGAGAAGCCATTCTTGCCCGACTGCACTCTAATACGTGACCTCAGAACCACCAAGAAATAACTCATTTTTTTTAAATTTATTTATTTATTGAATCACTCTGGGAAAAGTTACAAAGCTTTCAGGTTTAGGTCTCAGTCATGCAAATATCAAACGCATTTCCCTTTACCAATACTTATTTTTTACCACAAACCCCAATAAAATCCCATCTCCCACCCCTCCCAATTCCTGTGAAGCAGATGAGTTCTAGTTAACACTCTATCTATTTTGACTAGATTCATTGTTTCGATAAAAGATGCACCATTATTATTTAGAGTTTGCCCCCCACCCCCCAAATCAGACATACTGAAAAAGTGTTGTGATATGATTTGCTTTCTACAGCTGGGTTCAAGAATTAAATGTTGTCACACGGCTGCAATAGCGGCCGCACGGTTTTGGATTTCTGCTATTTTGCTTATTAACCCTAGAAGTATTTCTGCTAAAAGTCAGATAATTAAGAGACTGGTTTCTGTGCTCTGGAGTCGCGGCCGTGCCGGAGAGCCACTTGTGGGGGGCAACTGGTGACCTCTGTAGGGAGTGAAGGAAGGGCCGGAACGCCCACCTTCCCATGAGATTTTCATCGCCCCCAAACCCCCGGCTCATACCTGCTGTCCACAAGACTCCCATGCGGCCGCCATCTTTCTTTCCAGAGAGGAGAGGGCAAAGGGAGCAACACCCTTTCCCCTCCGGGTAGGCATGATGGCCTGGATTAAGGCATAGTCTATTCACTTTTCTGCTCCAAGCTGCTGGTTTTCTGCATTAAGTCCTTGTGTTTCTGGGGCCGTGGCCGTGCCAGAGAGCCGCTCGTGGGGGGCAACTGGTGACCTCGGTAGGGCGTGAAGGACGGGCTGGAATGCCCTCCTTCCCATGAGGTTTTCATCATCAGTTGTTGTTTTAACTCACTAAAGTATCAGTGGATCATTAACCAGATATATTAATTAGATCAAACTGCTGTAATAAAAGATAGGGTGGTCTACATGAGAGCAATTAATTTCCTCATAGCTATGGAAACTAGAAGTCCAAGATAAAGATGCTGTTAAGATTGGCGCCTGATGATGCTTCTTTTTCTGATTTTTAGACAACTGCCTCCTCTCTCTGTAATCACTTGATCTTTTTCTTACATGCAGAGAGAATTCTGTCTGTCCAGTCCTTATAAGGACAGCAATCCTTCCTTAAGATCAGTGGCGATCCTTATAAACCCATTTCATTTTATCCCCCTAAAGTTTTTCCTTGAAATACAGGCATATTGGAAGCCAGGGCTATCAACTATGAATATCTGGGAATAAAATTTAGTCCTTAATAGCAGAAATAGAAATCTGTACATTAATCTATAGAACATTAAACAAATACTGTTCAATTCCATGTAAGTCTTTTATGTACCAAAGACATATAAGTTCTCTATGGAGCACATACAGTCCTAAAGAGGGTTAATATGCTTCATTTGAGGTGCTATTTTTTGTTTGCTTTTTGTTTTGGAGGGGGGTTGGTTTGAAGACTGCATCAAGAAGTGCTCATGGCTTACTTCTGACTGTGGAGAAATCAGTCCTGGTGGTGCTCAGGGCACCGTATTTGATGCCAGGAATAGCCGCACACAGGACATGCACCCTATCCACTGTCCTTTCTCTCCAGTCCGTAGTCTTCTGATTTTAATGCAAGACCTTTTGAGTATAGAACCAAATTGTGTTTGCCTATGTCAAGATTATGGCAATATTCTGAAAAGTGTCAGGAATAGCCTCCAAGTATTGCCAGAACTGAATCCCCAAACCAAAAGTAAATAAATAATATATTAAACAGGGGCTGGAGAGATAGTACAATAGTCAGGAAACTTGTCTGACACATAACAGACCTGCACTAAATACCTGGAAGTATGATTATAAATATGATTATATCATGTCTATATAAATGTATTATATATTGCACATGTAATATATAATCAAATGAATATATAATTTTCTTAGATAAGATTCATTTATTATCTAAAAGTAAAGTAAAGGCCCTCCCGTTGATCATCGATTTGCTCGAGCAGACCCAGTAACGTCTCCATTGGAGACTTTGTTGTTACTGTGTCTGGCATATCGAATACGTCATGGGGAGCTTGCCAGGCTCTGCCGTGCAGGCTAGATACTCTTGGTAGTTTGCTGGGCTCTCCGAGAGGGGCGGAGGAATCGAACTCGGGTCGGCCATGTTGGCTGCGTGCAAGGCAAACGCCCTACCGCTGTGCTATCGCTAGTTTTAGCAAATGCTTATGCTAGCCTCTGTCTAATTTTTTCCCTTTGATTTCTTTTCCCTAAGTTTAAGAGTAAGATTAAGAATATTTCTGGGGGGGAGGTTGAGAATGATAGTATAGCAGGAGGGCATTTCCTTAGTATACTGTCTACTCAGGTTTGATTCCTGGCACCTCAATTGGTCCTTGAGGCTTCCAGAGGTAATACCGGAATTAGAGCCATGAATAAGTCCTCAGCACCTCTGAGTCTGCCCCCCAAACAAAGAGCAAAACAAAACAAATAAACAACAACAACAACAAAACTTCTCTTAAGACTAGAGAGAATACAATGGGTAGGGTAATTGCCTTGTCTGCAGGCAAGTGGGGTTAAATCCCTGGCATTCCATATGGTCTACCAAGCACCACCAGGAGTAATTACTGAATGCAGACCCAGAGGTAAACCCAGAGAATTGGCAGATGTGGCTGCAAGAACAACAATCAATGACTTCTCCTTGCAAAGTAAGGCTAAGGATTCTAATACAGGATAGATTATTTTTATTTTTTCACTATACTTGGAACTCCACAATGAAAGGCTGTAACCAGCAGCACACATTCTGCTGGTTCAATATTCAGAAAAGAACACACACTGTTTCATTATGCTCTAGTGGTTTCATTAATTCCGTTCATTTTACTCTCATGACCCAATGTTCTAGGGGTAAAGTAGAAAATTTTCCATTCTTTTTATTTAAAATTAAAAAAACAATGTAAAATATTCAAAATGTGACCTATAAAAACAGAACATTTTAAAAGTTAACACTAAATATAACCCCTAGTGTCTCTGTTGAATGTTATTTCAAAAATAAACTATTCCTTAATTTTTTTTCAAAAAAGCCAATCATCTGGGCTTTGAGAAGTTTTCAATTGGGAGAGCTAAATTTTCCAAATTGACAGGGGCCACAGAGTTAGTAAATCAGAGGTTAAAGCGCATGCTTAAGTGCTCCTGTCTGCATTTGGTCCCTGGCCCTAGCTGGTACCCAGGTGTCACTGAGTTTAGTGCTGTAGGCTTCCAAGCACATCCCAGTGTGATCCGTATAATCCCCAATACCACAAGCTCTGAGCAGGACCCAGGGTCTTGCATTAAACCACCAGCTCAGCTGGCAGAGGTTCACTGGAAGTGGTCCCCAGATCCTCTGGGCATGGTATGGGTGGACCCTCTCACCCCAAAACAAAAAACTAAACAACATAAAAAATGGATAAGTTCTTAGAGACATGTAAATTCCAAAATCGCGTTGTGCTCAGTGATCCTTGAATCCATTACAGAAAATGATTAAATGCTGTTTTAGGCAAAAAATTGGGGGTAATTTCTACTCAATGATAAATAGGCAAGAGGCTTGTCAGGATCACAGAGTTGGACAGTGCGAACTTCTCTCCTAAATTCTACTTCTTGTCCATTTCTATAACCAGCCACACCTGTAGTTATCAGCATTTTCTTGGAATATCTATAGTAGTTAATTTTATAATTATTTTCTACTAAGCAAATACTGCTTTAATTCTTTATCCATGCTTTTCATATTGCAAATGACATAAAAGAAATAGCTGGATATATATTACCATCCTCAGGACAAGTGTAAACGCATGACTTCTAAATGCAGTAATAATTTAGAGATCATAGTGATGTTTAAAAATTAACTTTCATCACTTTGAACTTAATAAATGTTAGTATAAATAATTTACTACACAGTCTAGCTTAGGTTATTACGGATTTTACCAGTGGGATTGAGGAAACCAAATTGATTGGTAGATTCTCTCCTTCAATTTCTGATACAGAAGGTTAAAAACATGTCTCAAGAATCTGCTTTTTTAACAAGCTCCCAGTAGGGGAATGACAGGTCCAAAGCTACGTTTTATCCAATTCCAGGTGCAGATAATCCCCAAACCATTTTGATGCAGAAATACTAGTCCTCCTAGAAAAAAAGAATATGAAAAATGTTGTCTACTATGTTTTTCAATTTTTCATTTCTGTTCTATTTCTCCGTGATTGCTCTCTCCTTTCAAGTTCATCTCCAGAACAATTTCATGTCATCCCTCACAGCTCTGGGTGCTTCCATACGTATAAAATATGCCAGGATTTGTCCTTTGCCTCAGTACTTTTGAACCATAAGCATTGAATTAAATAATTAACTTTCAATGGGTACTGGATTGAAATTGATTGAAATTATGCTGGTATTATTATTTTTTTATTGTTGTTGTTTGCTTTTTGGGTCACACCCGGTGATGCACAGGGGTTACTCCTGACTCATGTACTCAGGAATTATTCCTGGTGGTGCTCAGTGGATCATATGGGATGCTGGAAATCGAACCTGGGTCAGCTGCATACAAGGCAAATGCCCTAACCATTGTGTTATAGCTCTAGCCCCCACTGGTACTATTATTTATTAGCAGTGTCCAACAACACAGCATCTGACATAGATGCTACCTAACTATTTTTAGGTAAAACTAAGTAAAACTTAATTGAAAATTTAAGTTATTCATAGATCTGGGATCATGGTACATTGCAAATATTCTATGTAATTTAATAACTACATCTAAGAATTGGAAATGAGTGAAACAGAAAATATAGATTAAAAACAGATATGTATTAGACATATTAACTGCAGCCAGAAAAATAAATGCTGAAAGCTATCTAATCTCAACTCCCCAAGTATTCATACACTAGTGAAAAAAAGAGTGAAAAGGGGTAAGGGTTGGCTTCAAAGTATAAAATTCAATATTCCTCTAGACATGGCCTCTTATGTTAGAGATATAATCATGTATAGGTTTAACACTGTGCCAGATATAAACTATGCTAGTCACATTTACATGTATCAACTCAATGACTCCTCAGGATTACGCTGAGCTGTAGAAACAATTACTTTTAGCACCTTCATTTCACAGATTAGGAATCACAAAGAGTACAAGAATGAAACTGAACTTGAACCATTTACTTCATAGATTAGGTTCCATGTGCCTGGGTTACATTGCTATTAAGGCAAAAAGTTAATAACATTTGAAAACAGTTATAAAAATTGGCATTATGAACCCAGAGTTAACCTCTTTCTTGCCGTCTCTCCTGTTTCATATGACATTTATATCAGAAGTATTGGCCGGCCTACATGGAATACCATACAGAAACAAGGAAAGATCAATTCTACCAGTTCACCTCAACTTGGAGGGAACTTGAGGAAATCACTCTAAATGAAATAAGTCAGGGGGAGAAAAACAATTTAATTTGTCTTGTATTTGTCATTTGTATATAGACAGTTTATACATATATATTGTCATTTATTTCTCTATATACCCAATGACATATATGGTCACTGTCACTGTCACTGTCCTCCTGTTGTTCATCGATTTTGCTCGAGCGGGCCCAGTAACACTGTGAGACTTGTTACTGTGTTTGGCATATCAAATACGTCACGGGTAGCTTGCCAGGCCTTGTCGTGCAGGCGAGATACTCTCAGTAGCTTGCCAGGCTCTCTGAGAGGGGCGGAGGAATCGAACTCAGGTCGGCCATGGCCACTTGCAAGGCAAACGCCCTACCCGCTGTGCTATTGCTCCAGCTCCGACATATATGATATATATATATATATATATATATATATATATATATATATATGGCTGGAGCGATAGCACAGCAGGTAGGGCGTTTGCCTTGCACGCAGCCAACATGGCCGACCTGAGTTCGATTCCTCCGCCCCTCTCAGAGAGCCCGGCAAGCTACCGAGAGTATTCGATATGCCAGACACAGTAACAACAAAGTCTCCAATGGAGACGTTACTGGGCCCGCTCGAGCAAATCGATGATCAACGGGAGGGCCTTTACTTTACTTTATATATATATATATAGAGAGAGAGAGAGAGAGAGAGGGAGGGAGAGAGAGAGAGAGAGCGAGAGAGAGAGAGAGGGAGAGAGAGAAAGAGGATAGTACCAAATGATGATAAACATTTGACATTGGATTATAAAACTGACATTACCAAACAAGAAGGGAAGGGTAAGGGGTAATGATGAGATGGGGCAGACGTAATGTTAGGACACTAGTGAAGAGTCTTGGGCACTGTGGGTGGTGGTGAGATGTAATAACTATGTACATCACTGTCACTGTCCTCCCATTGTTCATCGATTTGCTCAAGTAGGCCCAGTAACATCTCCATTGTGAGACTTGTTGTTACTGTGTTTAGCAAATCAAATATGTCACAGGTAGCTTGTCAGGCTTTGCCGTGAAGGCAAGATACTCTCGGTAACTTTCAGGGCTCTCCGAGAGATGTACATCAAGATCATAAATAATAGTTATAAACATGTGTCTAATTAAATTAATAAAAAACATAGAGTAAATAAAATAGAATTCAATTTATAATAGTTGCACTGTTATCTGAAAAGAATCTAACACTGATCTATGTTAATTATTCCCACCTGGGTAGATTTAAGCACCTGAAAAGAACACGTAATCAGACACATGAGACCACTTTGTTATTGGAGTTGCATTTTAATCATAGATTAAAGCAGATTCCCCTAAAGTTCTAAACGTGAAATTTTAGGATGTGGGCATTAGCTCTTTCAGAAAAAGGATACACTTTCATTCACATTTTTCATAATTTATCAAATCAAATTTATCATAATTAAATCACAAGTGCAATTTATAATATCAAAGATCTTGAAAGGGTGAAACATCATAGAAAATATAGAATGTAACTAAATAGGTTCATCAGGGGTAGATCATGTGCCTAGTATGTGTAAAGACCTGGATTCTATTCCTTGCAATGAATTGCAAAAAAGAAAAATATATATAAAATTTAACTAAATAACATAGAACTTGAGTACAATTTGGCTTTTGAGGTTGTATGTATTACTAATAATGTTGTTTATATATCTATTGCAAAGCTATATTAATTTTTAAGGAATTGGAAGTATTACTATTTCAAAGGTTGAACATTCAGTTAATCATACTAAAATTTTCTATATTACACTCAAACAAAAATGTATAATTGTACGATTAATACTTTGGTGCTTCCAATGTGTCTGATAATGTGTTAGCTTTATAAACATGGCTATTTTATATATAAAAGAGATGCTATTTTATTTTAATTAGTTTATTTAAATGATCAACCATTAAGAAAAACAGTATTTGGGTATAAAGTATGTTTTTCATAGCTACTGGGTGTATCTTTCTACCTAATAAATAGAATGAAAACTGAGCATACAATTTCCCAGTGTTTAAGTCTAATGACCAAAGTAAAACTTATGGTGAATAAGTATATAATGAACATCTATGTATTGGGGTAGGTGTTCAACACTCAAAATGAATGTGAACTTAATAGCTACAAAGATGATAATCATAAATATTCCTGAATTAGCAGAAATTAAATAAAAATTCTTGATAAAATATTAGGTTTAGAAGTTAATATGTTAGAACTCTTTCTATGTAACTGGTGCAAGCTACATTCTTTCCTATGTTAAAACAGAACATAACTTTCCTAGAACTCTCATAATTTTCACAATTTTCCAAATGAAGAAATTGGATCTCACTGAGAAACTAACTTTTCATGGTCAAATACCTCCCAAGTAGAAAATTTGAAGTTCCAAATCAAATTTGTTTACTTCAGAATATTAGCAGGAAAGTCAGATTTTGTTAGAATATACATTTAACAGTCATCAATAATACCCTCTATATGTTCTATAATGTCTCACATCTCAGTGGTAGATATTACTGCCCAAAGTATGCATTTGTTGAAAGCTTCTCTCCTTTTCTCAAGGGTCAAATTCATGACTCCTTATATTCATCTTCTTGAAAAAGTCTTTTGGTGTGCTGCTCTGATACTATTCACTGTAACTTATGTGCCCAGAAAACAAATAAAAAATCTTGTTTTGGTTTTTGAAAGGCATTTTAGTACTCACTTTCAGATAAACAGGGCAAAAATAAAGTGAGGGAGAAAAAAAATCTAAAACTGAATTTCTCCCTGGGAAATTGCTAAACTCAGCATTAGGAAACAGGCGACATTACTTATTGCAAAAACAGTCATCACTATCATGGATTCTGATTTTCTCTAATGTGTAGACACAGGTGATCATTTTGCATGTATTAGTATTAGCAAATAAAAGTATGAAAAAGAGCATCAATGAAAACCACCATTAAGTCCTATTTGTTGAGTCCTACTGTTAGATGAGTAATAAGTAATATCTGTCTTCCTAGAGTTTGGGGACTTTTTTTCCCAATTGTGCACTCTATACCAATTTCACTTAAAAGATACAAGGGCATGTAGATTAAAAAACCCAAATCCTAATATCTGGCAATCATTTTTCCTCACACTCAGTGTTACTCCTCTTCTAACTCCTCTGATCCAACAAATTACTGTGAAGTTAACCCTGGAATATAAAATGCAACCAAAAAAAAAGAAGAATTCTTAGCTCATAAGTTGTTTACTTAAATTTTTGTTTATTCATTTCATCTAGCCATCATTCATTAATTAGGAGGGAAATACTTAATTTATCCCCCCCACCCCTGGCCTGCAGAAAGTTGTGGCTTGTGTGGTGTATGTGTGTCCGTGCATGAGTGTGTGTGTGTGTGTGTGTGTGTGTGTGAGTGAGAGAGAGAGAGAGAGAGAGAGAGAGAGAGAGAGCTGGCCTGCAAAAAATGGGGGCTTTGTGTTGTGTATATGTGTGTATGAGAGAGAAAGAGAGAGAGAGAGAGAGAGAGAGAGAGAGAGAGAGAGAGAGAGAGAGAGAGAGACAGAGACAGAGAGAGACAGAGAGACAGAGAGAGAGACAGAGAGAACAAACTATGGGAATTACAGGTCCTAAAAATAGCCTGCATTTCAGAACTTGCAATAGAAAAGCTGAGAGACATTCCCTCCAGCCACAGACTCATGACTAGGAATCTGTTTGCAGCAGAGAAGCAAAGGGGTGGGGTAGGCAAGTGCTCTCCAAATTACTGTGTTCTTCACTGAGAGGGCTGACAGGAGAGGAAGGCATTGGAGACAAGAATGAAGCGTTCACACTGCCAGGAAAAGGAGGATCCCAATTCCCCTGAATATGCACAACTGATAAACCATTTGTAATATCAAGCTTTGAAGTGCCATTTGAGGTAAGAAAGATGTAAGAGAGCAGAAATTCAGCATGTTGCCTACTTTTTTTTTTCTTTTTTAACTTAAAGTCAATTTTGTTGTGGAAGGAAGACATTATAATATGTGTTCAAAGTCTCTTCCAGTGAAGACAGTCATCAGGAAGAAATAATGCTTCCTGGGGAAGTGATTGTTGACAAGCTGGTAGATTTTTGACAAGTTGATATATACAACAGAATATTTATTGTATACATAGTCTCATGCTTGCACAGAAACCGAAAATAGATTTAATGTAAAACAAAAACAAAAACAAAAACGGTGGGTCTGGACTGATAACACAGCAGGTACGGTGTTTGCCTTGCATGCGGCCAACCAGGGTTTGATTCCCAGCATTCCATATGGTCCCGTGGGCACCGCCAGCAGTAACTCCTGAGTGCAGAGCCAGGAGTAACCCTTGTGCATTGCTGGGTGTGACTCAAAATGAAAAAAAAAAAAAAGGTAAAAAAAGGTAAAAAAAAGGCTTCTAAAGGGGCAGGAGCAACCTGTATTCAATCTCTAGCATTTCATATGGTCCCACAGTAATTTTTTTTTTTTGCTTTTTGGGTAACACCCCGCGATGCTCAGGGGTTATGCCTGACTCTGCACTAAGGAATTACTCCTCAGCACCAGCAGGAGTAATTCCTGAGTGCAGAGTCAGGCAACCCATTAGGTAACCCCTGAGCATCGTGGGGTATTACTCCAAAAAGCAAAAAAAAAAAATTACAGTGGGACCATATGGAATGCTGGGATTCAAACCCGGGTCAGCTGCATGCAAGGCAAATGCCCTACCAGCCGTGCTATTGCTCCAGCCCGACCCCCAGAAATTCTTGAGTGAATAGCCAGGAATGATCCCTGATCATCACGGCCTCTGAAGGCTCCCCACCCCCACAAAAACCAAACAAAACCAAACCAAAAACAAATAGAAACCATGTTTTAAAATTAAAAATCATCTTTTTAAAACTTTAAAAATAATTGACCCATGATTTAGCCTTGGTGATAAAAGTGGCAAACATTGCTGTCTATCTGGGTTGCCAATAGATCAAAATAAATGACATAAACTATATGTCATAAGTAGCACATGTCTCTGACATCCTGCTTCTTTTTCTTTCTTGGTTTTGGGCAATCTTCAGCTGTGCTCTGCCTAAGAACTGGCTCTACACTCAGGGATCACTCTTCCAGGGATCACCTGGGGTTCTGGGATTAAACTACACAAAGGCAAATGTCCTACACACTATACCATTTATTACAACTTTTCTTAAACTTGGTGTATTGATATGATATTAATCACTACATTTATCATTCAAGAAATGTTAATATAGTTTGGAATGAAAACATACAATGGTATAGGAAGTGATGCTCTTCCATGCAATATATGGACTTCAATATATTCAATTCATAATATGTTGTGGAAATCATTAAAGGTGTACCAACAAATAAAGCCTAAAATGATGTGGAATATTAAGTCATTATTTTAATGAACACTGTTTATTTATATATAAACATCCAGGAATGAGTGCCTTACATGTCCAATAGCCTGAGTTTGGTCCTTGGTATCAAACTGCCCTTGAGCATCTCTGGGTGTACACCTCGTAGCCCCTAAATACTGCTCAATGTGAGCCTAATATTCTTCAACACCTCTAAGCTTTAGTTTTACTGCTAGATCCAAACACCAAATCTGCACATTAGAGTCAAGTAACACTGGGAACCCGTGAGGCCAGAGCACTGGTACACAGATTCCCTTCAAAACACTTACATTTCAAAAAAATAGAATCTTGCAAAGGAGGAAGGAAGGAGGAAAATTAGAACAGAGCAAGGGTTCAGAGAGTTCGAAGGCGATCCAAACATTTGAGAGAATGAAAGCCTCTAAGGTCTGGGAGAGAGCTTAAAGGTCAAAAGCAAATGTTTTAGATATAGGAATTCTAGATAAAATCACCAGCTACCGGTGATTTCCCAAGCATCTACCTGGAGCACCAAATCATGAGCCTGGGGCACCAAGTGATGAGCAGCCATGAGAACCGATGTGTGTGTATGTGTGTATATGAGAGAGAGAGATAGATAGATAGAGAGAGAGAGAGAGAGAGAGAGAGAGGAGTGAGGGAGAGGGAGAAGAAGAGGGAGACGAGGGAAAGAAGGAAGAAGGAAAAAAAGAAATGAGAGGACATACACTAGACGTACAGTTTTCAGGCATAACACCTTTAAGGTTCATTTATGATATTGCTTCACATTATTACATATGTTGTAGGAGTTTTAAAATTGCCTTATAGGAAATACATTTCTTTGAAAATGTATAGTATACTGTAAGTTTTTAGTGTCCTGAAAATAATTTGATTAATAATAGGATCCAGTAATGTTTCAGGATTACATCAAGCATTTGAGTGGGGAATTCTTAATTATTTGGGGATAAATGGAGTCCCTTGTATACTGTACTGCATTAACCTAAAGTCCTTCACAAATGACCAATCAAAAATATGGGCATCTTTTAAAACAGAGCAAAGGATTTTTTTTAAAAGGACTTTGATTTTCTCCCCACTTAGAAATTAATTCTTCTCTTGAATATTACCTTCCAAACTGTCTCTCCATTTGAACACTATGGGGACAAGAATTTTTCTCCAGCTTCCCAAAGCAATTTATTTAAATTTCAGCATAAGTTATCCAGTCTTATGTATGGTGAAGAGTTTCTAACTCCCCGAAAGACTAATCTTATTTTTTTTTGGGGGGGGGGGCTACACCTGGCAGTGCTCAGGGTTTACTCCTGGCTCTGCACTCAGGAATAATTTCTGGCGGTGCTTGGGAGACTATATGAGATGCTGGGAATTGAACATGGGTCGGCCATGCGCAAGGCAAACACCCTCTCTGCTGTGCTATCACTCCAGCTTGGACAGACTAATTCTGACATCAGTAATTATACTAAGTTGGATACTTCTTCCATCATAGGATAGAACTTTATAGCCAACGGACCAGAAATTCTATGAGTAATAGAATTTAACTATTCTAACTCATATTCTATGAGTAATTCCTAATTAGTGTTACACTCACTCCTAGTAAACTGTTAGAATGCAACAATATTTTGTTGAAGAGATAATTCATAATACTGTGAATAATCAGAAAAAAATGTTATTTAAAAAGTAAATAAATGAATGACACCTTAGGTACTTTCAAGCAGTTGAGTAAATATTGACGTTTAGAGAAAAAGAAGAAAATTCTAATGTGTCAATCAATGAGGGAGAGTCTGCAAATCTAGATCCTAGGTAAACTTCTGCTTCTCAAGAATAATATTATTTTAATATATTATTATTAAATATATAATATTATTTTAATATTATATTAAAATATAATATAATTTTAATATAAATACCATGATGCTAAACTATTTGTTTGGGATGTCTTTAATTAAAGAAGAGAAAATTAGATGCTTTTCCTCTACTGCCTCGTCAAATTTGGATATTTAGTGACCTTTTAATTCTATTAATTTTTTCCAGTGCTTTCTCCTAAATTCTCACAGCTTACTCCTGGCTCTCTGCTCAGGAATGCTCCCTGGCAGTGCTTAAGGAACCAAGGGTAATGTTGAGGATAGAATTAGCATGTAAGGCAAGCATCTTAAGCTGTATATTATCTATCTGGTCCCACACTGATTTTTGCAGAAAAGGATTAAATCCTCTTTATCTCATGAGTTGCCCATGTTAATTTGTCAAGAGTTTTCTTAAAATGCAAGATTTGGTATCAAAGACAACATTACTTCCAATTTCTGAATGGTACAGACTAAAAAGAGACTCCATCTTCCTGGTTCTAAATATCATTTCTTGATCCTGCAAATATTTACTGTGAGATCTCATTGTGCTAACACTACTCCAGGCATTGGGATTATAGCCAATGAGAGAGGCAAAGCACTTCTCACTTATGAAAGTTATTTTCAAGTAGATGTAAACAGAGTATGTAATTTTGGATCTTGACCCACATTGGTGAAGCAAGTAATATCTAGTAGAGGATACAAAGTGGAATAGGGAGATGTAAAACTATATAAGAGATTCAGACAGCTGGGAAAAGCCATCCCATAAAGAATTAAGGTAGAATCATAACAGGTAATAACTACAAATTCCTTTCTGTAAGGCAGAAACCAGTTTATTATGTCCCAGCTGAAGAAAAGACTATGGCTATCAGCCATGGGAAACATAAAATCTGGGGAATATTTATATTATGTGAAATATAATTGCAATGCTTTACAGTTAGAGTAGTTTAAGTATTCAAGTTTACCATTTTCTCTTGCCAATCATATAAGCCTTAAAGTTTTCACAGAAACTAAAGAAAGGGAGGGATTGTCTCTCCATAACAATTTTGAATGATAGTGATTGTCTAAGATTAAAACGAAGCTGGGGTTTGGGGTTAAAATAAGTGAATAGGCATGAAAGCTGAACTGGGAAAGAGATGGAGAAAGAAAAAAGAAAGGAAGGAAGAAAGGGAGAAAGGCAGAAAGAGCGAAAGAGAGAGAGGGAAAGAGGGAGGGAGGGAGGATGGAAGGAAGGAAGGAAGGAAGGAAGGAAGGAAGGAAGGAAGGAAGGAAGGAGGGAGGGAGGGAGGGAGGGAGGGAGGGAGGAAAAGAAAGGAGAAAAGAAAAAACAAAGAAAGGTTTTAGTCTAAGGAATGAAGAAATTAGACCAAGTAAAGCCTTAAAACTTAATGTTTGGTAGTGGAGAGATAGCGTAATAGTATTTGCCCTGAGTTCATTCCCTGTCACCCCATATGGTCCCCTGAGTAGTGCCAGGATTGATCCCTTAACAAAGAACCTGAGGTAAGCCCTGAGTACAGTTGGGTGTGGCCCAAAGATATAAATAAATGAACAATACCCACAGTGTTTTCCTTTTAGCATTATTTCCTTTTTTATTTTAATGCAGCAAAGTAGTTTTCATTGAAAACAAAATTACTTTGAAAAGTGTGAGGAGATAAAGAGAGAGATGAGAGAGACTCACATGTTCAGGAGAGAGTACTGGCTTCTCCAGATTGGAAAACACATATAATTGTTTTTGTCCCAGCTACCACACATAAATTAGAATATATTTTCCACAGAAAATATACCGAAAAGCTACTATGGTTTAGGGGCTATGAGAAAAAATAGTCTCATAAGATGTCATTTAACATTACTGAAACTTCAAAGTACAAAAATTTCAAAATTATGAAGTATACGCTTTTTAATATTGCATTAAAATATTATAGAGAATAAAATATCAATAGCCAAGGGAAAGAGCCTTGTGAAAAGCATTTTTCAGTTTAATTCTAAAATTGTTTATTTTTTAAAAACTCAGCTACACTCTATTTTTAAATGTTAGAATTATTTATACTATAATGTATGTTTATACTTAAAAAAAGTCTTGAATGTATTTTTAAGAGCTCTATTAGATATAGAAATCTAAGGGACTCCATTTAGAAGAATCAGAATGAGTTACTATTAGTGTAATTGAGATGGTTGTTGAAGTTAATTTAGCAGATGAAATTAACCAAGCTGGCAATGGTAAAGATGATTTCTATATGTAAATGTGGTATTAAAATAGATTGCCATATCTATAAAAAATAGTATGGCAAGCATCAAACCTGCATTTAACCTTTTTAGGCACTATCAAAGCAAACTATATAGATCGATCATGTGTAAAATAAGATTCTATAACAAAACACATTATTATTTTATTTAAAAATACTGGAACAGCTTTCATGGCTGTAAGGCTAACTACAACAAAATATAAAACAGCACACAATTTTGTGGAATAATAATTTTGGTCTCTCTTCACTCAAATAAACTCAGCATTCTCACACACACCTCAGACACAGTGGGGACTAGTTGTTCTTCAGTATTCTCAATTACCATCCAGTAACCAGTTATATCTATTAGGTAAGGGCAGCAGAGATGGCAGTGCTACATTTCTCTCATTTAATAGATACTTTTGTTTTAAACACCCGGCAAGGAAAAAAAAAAGAGGGAAAATAATAATCATCAAGTCTTTTACCAGGTTTAGCTATATTTCTCTTCCTACTAATCTTTTGGTCAAAAAAAGATACTTATCCAGATCTAGAAACAGTTTTAGAAGGCAGCCATCAGTCAGGAAGAATAAAAAGCAGGGGGAAATTACTTTAATGAATCCTCCTCACACATACAGTGTAAAACAAGAGCAGAAATCAAACTACAGTTAGAAGATGACATGGATCTCTTGGAATACGAGACCAGGGTTCTGTGAAAGATATTAGGAATGATTATGCTGTGTCAAGCAGGTGACATTTGTATCAACAATTCTATCGTTATTTACAAGTTCGGTGTTTGGAGTCTGTTGGCAGTACTGAATATTGAAAAATATTCAACAATTTTATTTATGCACTTACCTGTTGTTTGTGGTATATCAGGGATGAAGCTTCACATATGCAAAACACACGTCCTTTCATTTTTCAGCCATATCCCTAGACCTTTCAAAAATGTTACAATTTAAAAAGGTACTCAATTCTTCATCTTAAAGTCTGGCATACTAAAATACACCTATCATATGTGATAACTTGATGGTATAATCTAATGGTTTCCTCCTGGTCTCTAGAGGCAGACTATAATGACAGACGCATTTATCATATAAATCCATATAAACACACACCTAGTAAGTATGTTATTAAAGAAAGTACCACACCTCTTTCCAGATTGATTTTCTGAACTGATTTTCTTTATAACTTACTTTTTGAGGGAAAATAATTCTACATGATTTTGAAAGTTTATGTATTATGAGGATGGCATGATACGACATCCATCATTAAGGTGTCAGTATCCACCATCACAGTCTATTAGATCCTGTCAGCCCACTCCCCATTCTCTTTGTAACCCTCAGATAACTGGTCACAGCACACTGATTACTCACTTGCTTTGTTTTTTTCTATAGACCTATGTATGAGACCATTCAGAACTTGTCTTTCTCCTAATCTTATACAACATTGGCCTCTCCAGTTCCATTCATGTTATTCCAAAAGACATAATGCTATCTTCTCTTAGAGCTGAGGAGTGTTCTAGTGGAATGTGGATGAGGTTTTTTCCTCCACATCCTCAATGATACTTGTTGTTTCTAGTCTTTGTCATAAAACGATGAGAAATGATATATTCATGCAGCTCTGATGTGCATTTCTCTGATAACCCATGATGACAAACACTGAATATGTTTGCTGGTTGGGGAAAGTCTGCTCAGTTTTTTTCCTCATTTTTGAATAGGGTTTTTTTTTTTGTTGGCAGTGGTGTCAGGTATTGTGAGTCCTTATTTATTTTTATATAAAAATTGTAATTGTTTTTGCATATTCATTCTTGGTCAGATGAACAGTGTCTGAATATTTTATTCCCTTCAGTAGGAATTTTGTTTGTTTAATATTCATTTGGGGAAAACAACTGACAGTGCTCAGGTCCTATTCCTGGCTTTGCTTTATGGGATCATTCCTGGACTGGCACAGTAAACCATATGGGGTGCTAGGAATCCAACTCAGATTGACCAGATGCAGGATCAGCATCTTAGCTACTCTATCTAGCATAAATATTTTTAGGTCATAAAGTAGAGAATTCATTTCATTTTTTTAATGTAATATTCACTTGATGGTGTTATTCTGCTCCTAAGAGCCATTATAGAACTTCAGAAATGAATTTATTTAATTTTATTTACTTAATTCTCATAAATTTAAGAGACAATCCTCACATTTGTCACTAACAGCTGAGGAAGCTTAGGCATAGGTGTGTTAAAGTGATTAAAAAGGTGACTCTTACAGGTTCCCAAAGCTGAGAATTGGGAAAGCCCTGATATGATCCAGGTTACTCTCCCATAGGCTTTTTTTTATTAATTTCTCTCATTTTGTTTTTTGGCCCACATCCAGGGATGATCAGAGGTTACTTCTGGCTCTACACACAGGCACACTCCTGGCAGTGTTCCAGGGAGCAAATGAAATACCGGGGGTTGAACCCAGTCCAGCCATATGCAAGGCAAGTGTCCTATCTGCTGAACTGTATCCCACATGCATTTAACGATGTTACTATTCCTTCTCACCATAGGCAATCATATAAGAGCAAGAGAGATTTCCTTAATTCTGAAGTAAGCACTTAATTATATTCTCATAGATGACAATGGTTTTCCTGAGTCAAAGCATAACACTGACAGCCAAAACCAAATCCTTCATTGTGTAATTGGCTGTGTGCACAAATCACTTTATTCCCAAATCTGAATGAACTATGACAGTGACTTAATAATAAATGGGAATACATAAAAATTCTAGATAATAATAAAACCAAGTGCTGGGGTTTAAACCTTTAATGCTTTATACAGTTAACAGTAAAACCACCTTTTACATAATGAGTAAGTTGATAATTTTAAGCAAAATCAGAGAGCAAAATTGTTCTATTGACCTAAGTCTTCACAAATTATAGTTTTCAGTCACTAAACAGCCGTATGCTGTAGTAGGAAGTTGGCTTAGCCATAAGCTTGTTTGGGGGTGCCAGGAAAGAACAATCATTATCTGAAAAGAATTCAACTGGTTGTGAAACATATAGTTGATGCCTCAGTTAACAAATAGTTATTTTCCTGTATCTTATATATGAGCTTCCTTTTTTGCACCCTGCAGCACTCCATGTCCAGTTTTTTTCTGGAGCTATAAGATTTTTTCCAAGAAACTTTATGTTCTTGATATCAAATACGTCAATCCTAAAACATTCAAAGTTCTTCTTTGTATGTGAGAATGGGTATTGGATAGTGGTTCGAAAGAAAAAATCCCATCCACAAGCCTCACAGATATTCTCTTTAAGCCTTTTATCCAGATTCCACAATTTAATGAATGTAATAATAATTGTGCAAAGTGAGAGGCGGCAAGCCTACCAGTCGCAAGTGGGTACTCATTCAGCCCTGTTCTTCACTCTCCTTCTCACTCTTCTAAGAGCAAAGTCTTATTACGAGTCCTGCTCGGGTGCACGCCTATTTCAATTATGGAACAGGACTGCGGAGACAGGGAAGAGAATAAGTATCGAATAGATGTCATTTCTCATCCTCACCTGGAGGTTATGAAGGCTGCTGCAAATGGCTCAGGGTGATATTCATTAGAAATGAGCTGGGAGGTGGGGGTGGGTGAGTAATACTCAGACTGTGATCTTCCCCCTTCAGCCATACCTCAACTTTTAAGACTCTAAATTCATGTTGGCATTGTCAGTGATCCCTTTGTGCTGCAAAGAACTGAGTTAAATGTTCACTCATCAGCAAGTTCTAAGCGTCCTGATTAATAAAACATGTGTAGCTACACCTGCTCTTACCATGCATCAAGATGCTTTTGCATCAAGATTTTTGTTGAACAATTTTTCAAGCACAATGCACACTTTGACTCTCATTACGTCAGCCAGGAATTCATAGCAACAATTTAAAATTCGCACCAGGGAGGAGTTTGGACAATCTACCTAAGTGAGCTCACAACTGAAAAATATTGATCAGGGTAAGTTAGCAACTACTAATTGTCTTCATTTGATAGTCAATAATATGTGTTATTTAGTCTTCGTTATTTATGCAATTACCCACAACATCTGTTTTAAATAAGAAAAAATAATGTGAATTATGGTAATTTCATTGCCGAAAGCAAATAGCAATATGGAAATTTTACTGATTTTAATTATATAAAATAGTTTTAATACAATTAGCATATTCAGTAGGATTCGCTTTAACCATATGGGAGGTACTCTGATACTCAATTTCGATTCAGGAGAGTGGTTGGGAAGTATTCTTCTACAGAATGAAAAGAGAATTACTGCCTGACATCTACCAATAGTGTAGAATCACACCTGCTAAAAATGACTTTGGGGTAAATGTGCTCTCAGCACAATTTATTCAAAATGATGGGGGTTGGGGAGATAGTGCATCAAATAGAGAGCTTGCCTCACACTTCCAACCTGGGTTCCATTCCAGTACTCCGTATGGTCTCTGAGCCCCACCAGGAGTGAACCCTAAGTACAGAGCAGGACTGACCCTGAGCACACTGCAAGGAGCCCAAAATCCAAAAACAACAACAACAAAAAGTTATTGCTTTATCAAAATCCTATTTATTTTTTTGTTCTTAAATTTTATTCTGTTTTAGTTACTGTAGTTTAGGTCAGCTGGTTACAATAGCGCACATGTTTAGGCTTTGGGAATTCCAAGTTACTGCTCCTTACCCCACCAAAGTGCCAAAGACCCTCCACCACTCAACTCTTGTGACTTTTAGCCAGCTAGTTTTTAAAAGTTGTTTCAATCAGGGTCAGTTTCATTAAAACCACACTTCGAAATATGCGGAGCTACAAGTTCAAGAGAGAACATGAACTTGAAATAACAAGCATGCAGATGAGACAGAGAGACAAACGAGCGAGAGGCGTTTTTAAAGAAAAACATGGGTCTGAAGCTCCAGCCATTCTAGCCAGCTATTTTTAATCTCTGAAGACACTTGCTACACGGGGACAACACAGGAAACTATTGCAACTACACTTTGGCAACGTATCATTTAGCCCTGTGATGCTCTAAGTGGTTTGCAAGCCATCCAAAACTAATGACTTGAGCATAAAAGGACAAGGACGGATTTGGAATCACTTTGCTGGAAAGTTGTTTCCAACTGGGTAAGTTTCAGTTGAGCTACATCAGAAGATTAACATATAGAACCTCTATTATCTTTCCCTCTGTGGCCTGTTTATTCCCCAGGAGTATCACTGGCCCCACTGAATCCACTATCTTCTATTACAAGACACAGTCAGCCTCCAAGTTCTCACACAAACCAGAAGAAAAGAGCAAAACTCTTCAGACACAAGACTATATCTCTTGGACTGTATAGATAGTACAAGCTGGCAAGCACTACTGCCTGGCAAGTGCTATAAACCACCCTGTAACACTGTAGCACTGTCCTCCTGTTGTTTATCAATTTGCTTGAGCTGGCCCAGTAACATCTCCATTGTGAGACTTGTTATTGTTTCTGGCATATTGAATAGGTCAAGGGTAGCTTGCCAGGCTTTGCTGTGCAGGCGAGATACACTCAGTAGTTTGCTGGGCTCTCCAAAAGGTGTGGGGGAGTCAAACCCGGGTTGGCTGGGTCTATAAATCACCCTACAAACCCAAAATCCTGGATGCCATCCCTGGCCCTCAATGTGACCTCTCAAATCCCCCCAAATTTTTAAAATTCTCTTTAAGTCCATTCAAAACTTAATATGTACCATTGATTCTGATGGAATTATGAATCCATTCAATTACTATTGTTTATATAGGGTTTTTTAAATATACCGATTAAGACCCAATGACTGAAATAAGAGCTGTCTTGAATCCTGTGGCAGAAAATGGGAAGGTTGGCTATTAAACACTTTTATCCGACAGAAGACATAAGGGCTGGAGCAATAGCACAGCGGTAGGGCGTTTGCCTTGCACGCAGCCAACATGGCCGACCCGAGTTCGATTCCTCCGCCCCTCTCGAGAGCCTGGCAAGCTACCGAGAGTATCTCGCCCGCACGGCAGAGCCTGGCAAGCTCCCCTTGACGTATTTGATATGCCAAACACAGTAACAACAAAGTCTCCAATGGAGACGTTACTGGGCCCGCTTGAGCAAATCGATGATCAACGGGAGGGCCTTTACTTTACTTACTTTACTTTTTAAATATACTGATTAAGACTCAATGACTGAAATAAGAGCTGTCTTGAATCCTGTGGCAGAAAATGGGGAGGTTGGCTATTAAACACTATTCTCCGACAGAAGAGATGATTCAAAGAAGAAATAGTGGGAATCCATTAAAGTCAAGTTCTTATAACAATGGTCTGCCTGAGTCAGAAAAGTCATTTACAACAATCTTGTGTTTTGTATGTCCAGAATTAAATATGGTCATATGATAGTGTTAAAAAGAGAAATAGAATGCAATCAAAGTTTTTAATAATTTATATGAGGTCTAGTAAATATACTTTTTTTTCTTACATTTACCATTAAATGCAGAAGTAACTTTGTTTTTCCTCTAAGGGTGGAGCTAATACTCTTAAGTGACTTATTACAATGACTTTGTGGAATGAAGACTTTGTTCCATGACTACACGATCTTATTATTGAATTTTACTTTTCTCTAAATTTAAGGAAATGATGTCTATTTATACACTATAAATGGGAGCCATTTACAGTTTCTCCACATGTAGGAGTCAGGGAAAGACAACTGTAATAACAAGAAACTCAACTTTATTCAGAGAGTAGTTATTGGCTTTGAGGCTCTTTTATATTTGGGGATTGTAATGTGCCTTGGGGATAAATCACTAAAAACAGTAACAATAGAAAGGGCACCAGACTGGCAGTCCTGTTCTTTGTTCCAACTTTACCACTAACTGAGAAATGTGGCAACGGCAAGCCACATTAACTATCCTTTATTAACTATGAGTTTTGACTGTGAAGTTTTAGGGACTTTTCTAATCCTAGTGATGTTGCAATATAAGGATCGGATGGACTGTAAAGTGAAATTAGAGGTAACGGCACCAGAGAAAAAATCCTGAGCAAGGACCAAAGATATGCAACAGATAATCGTTTCAACCAACTTGGACTTTCATTGCCCATTATTTTACCATTTTGTGTATTTTAACTCAAGGTGTAGGTCTCACTCAACCCCCTAATTAAGAGAACGGGGTAAAATGCTTTCCTCATGTTCTTGACAGCCCCATGCCCACCCTGCCTGCCCTGTCCAGTCCTACCCAGAACTGCCATGACCTACCCTTTTATTTCCTTAAATAAGTACTGTATTGAAAGAGGCCATCTTGTTTCTGATACTCTGCTTTTTATCTTGACTACCTAAGGAAAAGATGCTGAGGGCACCTTTGATTCCACAAGATTTGCCTAAATAATGCATGGAGGTTATGAGTCCTTAATTGTCCAAGAACAGAATTTGAAATTAGTTTGTTGAAAATTAGGAACTCACCCTGAGATTAAAAGTTCTTTGTCTTTCCAGAGTTTTCATCTTTTTAAATTTCTATTTTTTTCATTGGTATATTTTATTCACAATATGTGGGACTTCAGGGGTCCAGTCTTATATATGTATGTAAAAGAATTAATAAAATATCTTCTGCTTTCAAAATTTAAAAAATTACATATATTGATGTTTTGTTTTCGACTCACTTAAGTTCATGAAGAAATAGGCAAGTAACAAGTAACTACTCTGAGTAGAGAAAGACACGTCCCCTGAATTATAACTGGAAATTGGAAAAGGAAATCCTAAAAGGGTATCCTGGTACAAAGAAGGAAAGGTTAATTGATTTTTTAATTAAAATGAAAGTTCAGAAATATCCTAAACATATGGAAGTGATAATGGAAAATATATGGAAGCAACAAAGTTTTTCTCACATTTTTGTTTTCCTTCTTTAAATCTTTTGAAGCTTGGTTATTGTGCAATGCCATTGGAGAGTGAGAAATAATTAGAAGGAAAAGGCTGATGGTCTCTTTTATCACTTAGTCTGAGAGATGGATACCCGGCTGCATACAGAACAATGGAGAGCAGCTGCTTTTTTTTATGCTTCCTGATTTAGCTCTACATTTGAGTCACACTGATATTTTGAGATATTTGCTCATAAATATCAAGAATTATAAGTCATATAGGACACAAGTTCACTAAATACTGGAGCTATAGTCACTATCATTTCTAGTTATAGATTATGAAATTAAATAACCCTAGTGGTATAAGATTAATTATCTATGTAAGAGATGTGTGTTATAGACTCAAATATTTACATTGAATTAACTGTAGCCTAATAAATATTGTTACCATATTAAAATTGCCCCTCTCGGAGAGACGGGCAAGCTCCCCGTGACGTAGCGGGTAGGGCGTTCGCCTTACAAGCGGCCAACATGGCCGACCTGAGTTCGATTCCTCCGCCCCTCTCGGAGAGCCCGGCAAGCTACCGAGAGTATTGGATATGCCAGACACAGTAACAACAAAGTCTCCAATGGAGACGTTACTGGGCCCGCTCGAGCAAATTTAATATGTCAAACACAATAACAACAAGTCTCATAATGGAGATGTTACTGGGCCCGCTTAAGCAAAGTGATGAAAAACGGGAGGACAGTGCTACAGTGCTGTCAAAAACTACTGGGGAAATAGAGTCAAAGAAGAAAAATGTCCTATTTAGACAAAGCAGAAAATAAGATTTAAACCAACTAAGCTTTGTAGTCTCAACACAAAACTAGAAAAGATGCATAGTGAGATCTAGAGTGAGAGATCTCTTCAGAGAAAGACCTTCGCAGTAGATTTTCCCAACCTCAAGGCTTTCCCTAGGAGTAGATGAAGGTAAATTTAACTAGAATTTTTCCCCAGAACTTTTCTGGAGTTTGCACTTAAACATTCTACCATTAGAATAAAATTATCTTCAGAATAAATAAATTTGACCACTGGCAATTATACATAAACAATCTATTAGTTTTGGGGACAGAGCTGTAGTACACCAGCAGGGTGATTGCCTTACATGTGACAGGTTTAATACCTCACATACTATATGGACTCCTAAGTCTCTCTAAGAGTGATTTCTGAGTGTAGAGCCAGAAGTAAGCCCTGAGAACCATCAGTTGTGTCCCCAAAGAAACAAAAACAAAACAAAACAGAACAAAAATCTGTTAATTTTGATTAACACAACAGCAAGTATAGCATCCTAATAAAATTTTGTATTTGAAATCCAAGTCAGAGGCACTGCCAAATATTCTCCAGTATCGATGTATCCAAAAGATAAATCTACGTTGTTCTATACAAGAAAATCATCCAAACTGGAATTCAGTGTTCTTTTTGAGCTTCTGGGATTATTAACCCAATGATACCTTTTATAGTCATGTACTACACAATATACATTAAATATAGATTCATTGAAAAACTGGGAATTATAATTAATATATTTTAAATGTTAATTTTATTGATTTCCCACTTAGATAATCTAAGGTATAATAAAAATATGTAATCTACACAACGGAGTACTATGCAACTGTTAGAAAGGATGAAGTCATGAAATTTACATTCAAGTGGTACTGCATGGAAAGTATCATGTTAAGTTAAATGAGTCAGAAAGAGAGGGACAGACATAGAAAGACTGCATTCATCTGGGAAACATAAAGTAAAAAAATAGGAGACTAACACCCAACAATAGTCGAGATAAGTACCAGAAGTTTCACTCCATGGCTTGGAGGCCAGTCACACATGCTGGGGGGGAAAGGCAACATTGATAGAGAAGGGAACTCCAAGTTAAGAGTGTTGGGAAGATCTCCCAGGATGGGAGATGCATGCTGAAAGTAGACTATAGACCGAACATCATTGCCACTCAATGCCTCTTGTGCAAACCACAGCACCAAAAAGGAGAGAGAAAACAAAAAGGAATACCCCGCCACAGGGATGGGGTGGGATGGGGGGTGTGGAAGGGATACTAGGAGCATTAGAGGTGGAGAATGGGCACTAGTGGAGGGATGGGTACTCAATCATTGTATAACTGAAACCCAAGCACAAAAAATTGTAAGTCTTCAACTGTACCTCATGGTGATTCACCAATAAAAAATAATAAATAAATAAATAACATTAGCAAAAAATAAAGGCTGGGTAGAAAATAATTTCAGAGAGAAGAATTTTCAGGTCATTTCATCATTCAGTGAGGGACAATTACACCTGACTACAAAAGTCCCTTAGGCAGACAGATTCAAACTTCTTCAAGCACTTATATTCCAAGAAGGGATGTTTTTGATGGATTATTTGTAATTTATGGAGAGGACTCTATATTGAACACATTTGAACTGATACTTTTTGTATACTAACCGTGGCCTTTGGATTACCCAGAGCAGAAGTTCTAATGATACTGTTAATTTACTCTAATAATAATACATTTTAGGGTGGCTGCTGGAAAATAAATAAATTGGAAGACTTTAAATAGAAGGCCTCAAAAAGAGAAACTCTAAATTTTAAAGTTAAATTGTTTTTGTTTGTTTGTTTGTTCGTTTTCTTGCGTGGTTTGGGAACCTGCAGTGCTACAGGCTTATTCAAGGCTCTGCCCTGAGAGATCACTCCTGGTGGGCTTGGGACTATATGGGGTAACACAGATGAATCCTGGTCTGTCACAAGCACGACAAACATCTACCCACTGTACTATTGTTTGGGCACCTAAGTTGATTCATTGAGCTCTCCCAGGTCAGTGAATAATTGGACCCAGGACACCACTTCCCCCGCGCCCATATCCTCCCCTCAAACCAGGCACCCCTTGGGGGCGTGATCTCTGCAGAAGTGGGTGTGGCCTATTTTGGAGGCGGTCACAGTTATTTGTCCCTTTCCTAGCACTCTGGACTCACATCTTCATCTTCGTCATCTAATTCTGTGGAAAATATCCTGGCCATCTCAAATACTCTAGGCCAATAATCCAGTAGCTTCTTCCATTTGTACCAAAACATTGGAGACTCTATAAGCCCACTATAAAACACATCCCTCAAAAGCTTCACTAGATACCTCATTTAAGCTGCTGAGGAGCACCTGAGAGGAAGGTGAAACTCTAGAAAGGGGAAAAGGTAACCACCATCCACTGAAACCTTTTCATCTAGAACCCTTTCACAACTAGAGGGGATTACTGATAGTGAACTGGAAGGTCCCACCTTCATACTACTACAAAAACATAAAGAAACAGTGAAAATCCCCACCATGAGGAGAGGTTAATGAAAAGGGTCCAGATGCCTCAACAAGTATTACCAACAAAAACAATATCCCCGATAAAGAATTCAGAGACGAAATGTTGAAGATGTTCAATAAACTCAAAGAAACGATGAAACAGATATCCAATAAATTAAAGGAGGACTTGCAAGAAAGAGTGGAACAGACAGCAAAGAAAATACAGGTAGAAATGAGAGCAGAATTAAAAAGCTACAAAATGAAGTGTCACGAATAAAGGACTTGGTAGATGAAATTAAAAACTCAGTGGGTGGCCTCAATAGTAGAATGGCTACAGCAAAAGACAGAAATCAGAGAGCTTGAAGATGAACTGCAGGAAGCTTAAAGGCAACAACAAACAATGGGAAAAGAACTCAAAATAGCTCGTAGGCGAATCAGAGACCTAGGGTATGATTTCAAGGGTTACAACATTAGAATCGTCAGAGTATCAGAAGGACAGGGAGACAATGAAAAAGCCACAGTTAAAAATATCATTGCTGAAGAGTTCACAGAGCTGGACAATGCAGGCATCCAGATACAAGGAGCCTGAGGAGTGCCGGTTAAAAAAGACCCTAGTAAAAAAATTCCAAGACATATCATAGTCAGAATGGTGGATGCCATGGATAGAGACGCAATACTGTAAGCAACAAGGTCAAAGAAGGAAATCACCTACAAAGGAGCACCCCTTAGATTTACAGCAGACCTATCAGACGAAACTGTCCAAGTCCGAAGACAAAGGTAGGATTTAGTGGAAAAAAACGCAATGAAATGAACTCACCAAGAATACTTTATCTGGCTGAACTCTCACTCAAACTTTAAGGAATGATACACTGTTTCATGGATAAACAAAGCTCAGGAACTTCACAGACTCAAAACCAAACTTAAAAGAAGGACTAAAGGGGCAACTGTAAAAAAAAAAAAACCTACAAGCACAACAAACCCCGAAAGAAAGATGCCACAAAACCCCATGACAATAATTCCCCTTGATGTCAATGGTCTAAATGAACCAAATCAGAGACACAGAGTGGCAAAATGGATTCAGAAACTAAACCCAACTTTCTGCTGCATACAAGAAACACATCTGAACAGTTAGAGCAAACGCAGACTCAAAGTCAAAGGATGGAAAACCATCCTGCAAGCAAACAACTCCCTCAAAAAAGCCAGGAAGGTGATGGGAAATGGACACTGGTGGAGGGATGGGTATTTGTTCATTGTATAATTGAAACCCAAGCACAAAACTTGTAAGTCTACAACTGTACCTTATGGTGTCTCACTAATAAAAATTAAAAAAAGAGCCAAGTTGACCATACTAGTAATCCGACAACATAGATTTCAGGTTAAAAAAGACTAAAAGGGACAGTGAATGACATTTTTTTACTAATCAAGGGATATGTACAGCAGGAAAAAAAATCACACTCCTAAATGGGTATGCAGATTTTAACAAGGGTGTTGCTAGTAATACAATAGTACTTGGAGACTTCAACACTACCCTATCACCTCTAGATAGATCAACAAGATTAAAACTCAGCAAGAAAACACTGGCTTTGAAGGAAGGGATAGAAGAGAGAAGGCTAATGGATCTATACAGGGCTCTGCATTTCAAAAAAGAAAAAATACACATTTTTTCAGTGCACATGGATCATTTTCCAAAATAGATTATGTACTGGGAAACAGACCATACCTCAATAGAATCAGGAAGATAGAAATTGTATCAAATTGTATCAGACCATGATGCACTGAAGATAGAAGTTAATCACTTACAGACATGGAGAACCAAATCAAACAAACTTAGAAATTAAGTTCCCATTTGACATAGCAAGACCACTTCTGAGAATATATCCCGGAAATGCAGAAAAGGTATAGTAGAATTGACATCTGCACTTATATGTTCATTGCAGCACCATTTACAATAGCCAAAATCTGGAAAACACCTGAGAACAGATAACTTGTTAAGGAAACTTTGGTACATATACACAATGGAATACTATGTAGTGGTTAGAAAAGATGAAGTCATGAATTTGCATATAGGTGGTTCAACATGGAAGGTATCATGTTGAGTGAAGTGAGTCAGAAAAAGAGAGACAGACATAGAAAGATTGTACTCATTTGTGGAATATAAGGTAACAGAATGGGAGGCTAACACCCAAGAATAGTAGTGATAAGTACCAGGAGGATTACTCCACAGCCTAGAAGTCAGCCTCACATGCTGGGAGAAAAGGCAGCTCAGATAGAGAAGGGTCCACCAAGTAAAGTGTGCTAGGAGGGACCACTCGGTATGGGAGATGTGGGCTAAAAGTGGACTATGGACCGAACATGATAGCCACTTCATACCTCTATTGCAAACTACAACACCCAAAAGGAGAGAAAGTGAGAGAGCAAAAGGGAATGTCTTACCACAAAGGTGGGGTGGGGTGGGGGGATGGGATGGGGGTGGTGGGAGGGACACTGGGATCATTGGTGGTGGGTAATGGACACTGGTGGAGGCATGGGTACTTGATCATTGTGTAACTGGAACACAAGCACGAAAGTTTGTACCTCATGGTGTTTCACTAATAAAAAAAAAAATAAAAAAAATAAAAAAAATAATAAGTTGATTCATTGAAACGATTAATTCTTAATTCTGAAGTTTGCTAATTGTGTGTGTATATATATATATATATATATATATATTTGAATTTTTAGTGATAGCGAAATACACTAAGGAAGCTACAAAGTTCATTGCTACATACATGTTCAAAAATCAAGAAAATGTCCATATGTGTATAAGACATTTTCTCTTCATTCATGAAGAACTAACACTTGAAATTACAAAAGTAACTTTCCAGAGGGTGGGGACATAGTTCAAAGGGAAAGAGTTCATGTCATTGCATGGGCCTTATATGGTCCCAGAGAGCTACTATGTGACTCCACCCCCCCCCAAAAAAAAAAGTTAATACATTCCTGTTAGCCACTACACAGAATATGTTGTTTAATTTGGTCACCTTACGTAGCATTTATACCTCTTTTAGACAACTCATTTTGTTCGTTAAAGCAAGTGATAGTCTGTAAGATTGATTATGTTTCAAATGAACATTTAAAGAAACATTTAACTAAATCTTATCAAGAACAAAGCAAAATTAGAATCTTGAAACCATATGCTCTAATATTTTTTCTGAATCATGCCCTTTTAAAAATTATAGACATTGTGAGTTTCATTTGTTTTATAATTAACCTAATTTTCTTTTAATAATACTCACTGACTTGCAGTGTCATATTTAGTGTATATGCTCCCAAGAGATACAGAGCTTCTCACTTATAGATACTTCATGAAAATTTGTCTGAATAGGTAGCTTCAGATCAGAGTCTAAAACATTTTGGCTTATTTGCGGGGAGTAGAATAATTTAATTATCATTTCTAGTGAAAAAACCCACAAGTTTATTGCTTTTTAAAGTCACATAAACAACCTTGGCTTTAATCTTATTCATCATCAAGGAACAGCAGGAGATTTCTGGTAGTCACAATGCCAAATGATGGGTACTGAAATTAAGCCAAATCAGCATCATTCAATTACAGACAATTTTTAGATACAAAAAAAATTTCATATTTTATATAATATGAATTATCCTCCAATTTGTTTTAGTTTAATCTGAAGGATTTAGATGATTAAGAAACATAAGTTTTATAGTTACCATTTCTATGTCTATTTTCAGTGCTAATAAGATTTCCCAACTTCCCACCCCATGCCAATAAACTTTAGAGATGATTCTTTGACATTCTAATAATTACATTTAAATGAGTCATAGACAAGAAATCTATGTCCAATTAGTAAGAAACACTGTAAATATTAATGTTAAGAGTACTTAAAGATGCTTCATCTCAGAAATGACAGAATATGTGAATATGCCTAAAGCAGGGTAATTGCTAGAGTATTTCTCCCACTAAATTTTTCAGTAAATTCTCCTAAATCTTTCTAGAAATTTGAGTCACATCAAGACATGAATGTTTTTCAACGACATTTTCAAGATCATTTCAAAATATATAAAGGCAATAAAATGGTCTTTTGTTTCTTTTCTTTTCTTTTTTTTTTGCTTTTTGGGTCACACCTGGCGATGCACAGGGGTTACTCCTGGATCTGCACTCAGGAGTTACTCCTGGAGGTGCTCAGGGGACCATATGGGATGCTGGGAATGGAACCCGGGTCGGCCGCGTGCAAGCCAAACGCCCTACCTGCTGTGCTATCTCTCCAGCCCGAATGGTCTTTTCTTATTTGAAGGTATTTATTCTTCTTTCTAGAATATACTCCCAGGATATTATTACTCTGGTTTGACACTCTTGAGTCCCTTCTTGACACTCTACTCCCTCCAATTTGCTTTGATCATTTGTTTTCTTATTTGTCTTTTACTGTCTACTCTGTCCCTAGCACCTAGTCTTGAGGGAAAAAAAAAAGATTAACATAGTACTAAAGTAGAGAAAGCTCATTTTTTACAAAGTCAGTGAGGCCTGAGGACTATACTACTCAAGAAAATTACAGTTTCTGCCATTCTATCTCAAGCTTCCTTTGAAGGAAACATTTATAATTGCTTTAGCCATTATCATTGATTCTGCTCAAACCTCTTCTTAAAAATCTTTGAAACAAATTCTCATCTGACCTTTCAAGCAACTGATCTAAAACAACACCAGTGAAAGTTCACTGCAAACACAATCCTAAATGCAGTTATGTTTAATATTGTATTTCTCATCCATGCAAGTTTCAAATAATACTTTTATTCCTGAAGAAAACAATACAAATGAAACTAAAAAAAAAATAAGCCAGGGTCTCAAATGTACTTAAAATGAGTAGGGAAAGTAAGAGATTCACTGATGCCTTGAAATATCAAAATTCATGTTGTGTGTATTCAGTGACACTCCTGGCTTCTCTGTCACCTTTTGAAGCTTTAAGCATTCAAGTTCAAAGTGCAGTGAGCAAAGTTAGCAACCATCAATAGTATCCCTCTCAGAAAATGAATAACAGCAATGTTCACAGCCACCCAGGACATGTGGATTGCGACCTCTGAGCCACAAAAGCCGACACGAATATCCAGGGTAAAAAGAGTGTTTTGGGGAGTGTTTTTGATCTATTAAGTAGCAAGTAACAAAACTGTTCCCTTTCTTCATTCAAAAAATTGAGGTGGCATTTGCTGTGCTCCTGTTAGTGACAAACGATTCTCTTCATATTCCATCCTGAGACCTGGAATCTGGCTGCTGGTAAGCGTGAGTCACATCCTGTGGAGCAAAGAGCAGCAGCCTGCCCTGATTTATCAAATCAAACCTCCTCTTACCTCAACTTCCTTGTTCTTCTCTTTGTTTCTGCCCATTGAACTTCTCCCATTGCAGGCGGTCTCCCGTGCTGGGATTATAGATATCTGGTGGAGGGGCATATTGGCAGGGCTGCGGGCTGCCAGTACCTGAATGGATGCCTTATCTCTTCACTCGCCCTGAGTAGCCCACCTGCACAATTGTTCATATCCTTGCTTTGCTCAGCTCAGATCTAAATAAAAAAAAAAAGGAGGGGGGGATAGTGTTTGAGACACGGTACAGCAGAAGCCAGGGTCTCTGGCCAAAATGTCAAACACATTGGGAGTTGAAAAGAAATGCAAAAGCAAATAACCCGGGGAACAATGCATTCTCCAGAGGACAATTGACTGCAGGTCATAACTGCACTGCTTTGTCACTGCAGCACCCCCTCTCCCTTAAGAGCATTGTGGGAGACAATTCAATTTCTATGGTCCCTAATAACTGTCATGGAAACCAAGGAAACCTAGGTCTCACAGGCCCTTATTAGCAACTGCTTCCTCTAATGGCGCAGACTCCCACATTTGCAGCGGCTGCCACTTCTGCTTTTGTTTCCCTCCTGATTCCCCAGGAGTCCACTAAGCACCCAGAGACACTGCATCCTGCTGACTAAGTAAAGACGCGGAGGCTGAAAAGCTTAGTGTCCTATTTGGAGCCAAATCTCTTCCTTAAAAACTTAGGCTCTTGGGCTGCGTCCTTCATGCAACCACATTAATCTGCTTAGGTCAAAGGACCTGCCTTAAAGTGAAGAGGATCTAAGGGGGTGTTAAAAATTAACGGGGGCGGAGGGGGGGCGGAAGGGGGGCGGAGGAGGAATGGGGAGTAGAGACACTTAAGAGTGAGCACAAATGTGTTTCTTTGGCTAGTCCTGAAAGAGAGTTAACCATTCCCTGAACAATGCTCAGTGAGGTCTCAGCAACAGAAATCAAAGGCATCAACTTTCTCAGGCACAGTGCTTGATGCCTGATGCCCATTTTACCTTGACACTGTCCCCTGTACCCCTAGAAAAGTAGGAGGTGCCCCTTATTTTTTCCAGGAAGGAAATAGAACTTTCTAAGAACTCTCCTGTCTATTCAGTAGTTATCCAACGTGAATAAAATAATGGTTAATGTCTGAATTTCTGCCCTACGTATATATCAGCTTATCCTTTCATAGCGCTGAAATGCTCATTGTCCGAATATCCAATGGCCTGTCTTAAGAGCACGGGCATACTCTTCTCACTTTAGATACACACTTTATAATTTCTGGACATTTTGCAAAGATCAGCTCTCCATTATCGTATGTGCTTTTTTCACCCCACAAAAAAGTCAAATTCAGAAAAATCAATTCTTTTGACACAGTTGAGGCATTGCGTATAAATTCTGAAGTCCATAATCACGTAGGATCTTCAAAGTAGTTTCTAACTGTAATTCATCTCTAACTGGCTTAGTAGTCACAATAATGATATTTCTACAGGTCATGCAGTTGGTTTAAACTCATGATAGAGATATGAAATGAGAAGGGTCGATATTCTCATTGGCGATTAAACCATAACTAACGTTATGAAGATTGTTGGAGCTGGAGCAATAGTACAGTAGCACTGTAGCACTATCCTCCCATTGTTCATCAATTTGCTCTAGTGGGCACCGGTAACTCCATTGTGAGACTTGTTACTGTTTTAGGCATACACCATGGGGAGCTTGCCAGGCTCTGCTGTGCGGGCGGAATACTCTCAGTAACTTGCTGGGCTCTCTAAGAGGGACAGAGGAAATGAACCTGGGTAGGCCACGTGCAAGGCAAATGCCCTACCCGCTGTTCTATCGTTCCAGCTCAATAGTACAGTAGGTAGGGCATTTGCCTTGCACTCTGATGACGTGGGTTCAATCCCCAGCGCTTCCGATGGTACCCTGAGCAACACCAAGAGTAAGTCCAGTGCACCAACAGCTGTGACTCAAAAAAAAAAAAACTAAAAAAAAAATCAGAAAAACTAAAGCTATTTGGATTATCTGAAGAGACTTTGTAACACCTAGATACCTTAGACACACTTTCCCATAGATTCAGGTCCAGAACTATGGAAGAAACCTTAAGTGAACTATTTTGAAATATTACAGATGACCCCGCTGTGAACCATTTCTGGGAATCAATGCAGTAGATCATTGAAATAGCCTCAGAAAAATAAGCCAATTAAAGTTTGCTTAGAGACAAATCTCCTATTTTAAAATAATAAAACATAGAGAGTTATGCAGCCCTAATTCTGTCATTTCTTCATCCACACTGAGCATCTCAATGCAGGTGCTTTAATAAAGAAGTTAAAATGCAGCCTCTTCCAAAAGTGACTTATCTAAAGTCAAATTAATAATGCTTCAGATTTTCTTCAGTTTAATGAATACAGCTGTGATCTGTAGTTATGAGGTGGGTATATTACTATTTTAGAAATATTTGGTAAATCTAATAGGAGAGCCTTAACTAAGGGAGTTTAAAAGAGAAATCTGTAAATTTAATATGTCATAAATACAAACATGTAAATTATGCATCTGTTTAGAAAAGTAATACTGTCAGAAGTACACCCATGGGATGTTCAATAGAAAATTAAGGCAGCATTTCAGATAATTTAGCTTTTAGTAATTTTGTTTAAAATATTTATTCATGTTATTGGAAAGGAGAGTTTTAAAGCTGGAATTAACTAAATGGTTGTCTTAATCCTTAATGCCATTACATGTGTGATGTCATCCTTTACTTATGCTGAGATGTTTCAAAAATCAGATTTGAGTTTCAAGGAATATGGTTTATGTGGTTAAGCTGCTTCAATTAGCTGAATAATAAAATTTATAAAATAAATTGAATTTCAGGAAAAGTTTTTACTGTCTAGAATATTCAGACAGATTAGTGTTTAAGCTATTTATCCTAATCCTATATTTCCAAATAAAGATTTCATCAGTCACAAAGAAAACTGTGATCAGTCTGCTTAACAAACATGTACCTAATGTTGTATTAAAAATTTTTTAACAAGAGAAAATACACTTCTAATATTTTTTGGGTTCTAAATCTCAGCCTGGGAAAACTGGAACATATATCAGCTAACTTAAAATCTTGTGTTTACCTGTTTCGTAAGTACTTCCCAAAGTTCTCAGAGGACTGAAAGCATGAAATCTCCATGGAATAACTTATTATATAACAATTCAAATAAAAAAAACTGTTTTGGAATGTATTTCTCCTATGGGAGTGCAGTTGGTCTTGTGTGGTAATTAAACCCTGTGGACTAAATGAGAAACCACGCATTCAGCACTGAACACTGGATATAAAACCAGAGAAAGGCTATGGATTTTGAAGCCCTCCATCTCATTTTCAGGTATGTACACAATCACAATACATGATCCAGATTTTCAGACCTGACTTTTTATGAAAATGAGTGACTCTAATTATTGTTGAAACCATCCTGGAATATGTACTCCTCACCTGAATACTATTCCACACACATGTCAAAATTACATTTGCTTTTGCTTTCACCATCTGAATTTTGGTTCTGAAAGCAGTATCTCAATTACTTCCTCTGGCTACAAAATGAGGTGTTTACAGTGGTAATTCTAATGCTAAAACCTCAGCTTTTGCTACAAGATTCTGATTAATTGCAACTTCTTACTCTCCACAGTCTAGGTTGTCTCCAAAAGGAAAGCAAAAGAAAAACGTGTCTAATAATGCTCTACTGTAAGAGCAATCTCAACCTTTGCCAACTTCAAGAAAAAAATGGGCCTCCAAGGGGTTTATTTATTTTTAATGCAATTAAGCAAAAAAATTAGCATAGTTTTGGCCAGACAAGGACCTAGCAAATGTCTTTTAATGAGTTAACTGGATTGATTAATAATTCAATGCAGCACATAGATTGAGCATGCTGAGACAGGGAAAACACCAGTATACATGTGATGTGTAAATGATTGAAGTTACTACGTTCCATTAAAAAGTTGGTTGACTTTTTGGTTAAAAAAAGTTCCCTTATGCAGAATTTATCCATTCTTTGAAACTACATTTATTTTATATAGGAACCATATAAAGCTTTGCCAAAATATATAATATTATCAATATTAAACATCCCACAAAGTGAGAGAAATGAAAACCAAGATTCATGGTTGGAGCAAAGTCACTCAAGAATGAAGAACTGATGTTCAATTTCCAGTTTCTTGTCATATATTTATTGAATAAAAATCACACCTACTGTTGTAGTGGGCATAGACGTTCAGGTTTTGTCCTCAAGCTGCCAAAACTGAAAGCAAGGGATTAGAGAACAAATTGCTGAATTCAGTAAAAGACTTTATTTAGGAAAAAAGATGGAAGGAAGAGTGAGGCAGGGAAGCCTGCAATTCACAGGAAGGACTTCCTAAAACAGGGTTCCCAATAAAAACTTTTATACCTGTTTAACAAAGGTGGATGGGTGAACATTCATTTATTATGCTCCAAGAATGTGGGTAATTCAAACAGGGGAGGAGTTGCTGAGAGGATTATCTTCTGGTGCACAAATTCTGCAGGGCCTCAGTCATCCAAGTTATCAGGCACAATTTAGGCTTCCCTTGTGACCTTCCAGACCAAGTGATTCCTTTGCTGGAGAACATATCCCTAATCTCATCTTGCCTGTTCACCTTTAGCCTCTATCATTACCTGTAGCATGACAGTTCACAGTCACCAGGACAACTGAAAATGACCAAGGATGGCCAGAATATGTTGAATCTTAACTCCGGGAAATCTCCACCCTTGTCTCCTCGTTCTTCCCTGAAAAATTATGAAAATTTCACCTATTGTTAACTTGCACTATTACTTTACCAATATAAAGTAGAAATGTGTGCAAAAGCAGTACTATTTTCTCTACATTATGCCTGTAGACTGACTCTTAAGAGTGAGAGTGAGTTTTATTACCTTTAGTAAACGGCCTTATTTAAAAAGAAGGCTGCTCATTCTTTGAGTATGCATGTATTCTAGTGTGTATTATTCTTTAGGAAATCTTTTCCGGTTTTTCTTGGATACATGCTTGAATTCTTATGTATGCAGGCCATATAAAACTGGCACCAGGATTTCAACGTAAAAGCCATGGTCCTTACCAGGCCCATCCTGTATCAGTGAAAGGAATTCTGGGACTGTAGATTATACATAAAAGCAAAGGTATGGGTGTTGGAAATTGTGTGACTGAAATCCAATCACGAACAACTTTGTAACTGTGTATCTCATTGAGATTTGATTAAAATAGACAAATAAAGTGCCACAACCCGCCAACAAATAAATAAATAAAGTATGTAAAACAATGCTGGTGTACAAAGTATTAGCTGTGTCACAGGAAGATATGACTTACCAGTCAGGCAGGCAGTTGCAAAATAGATGGATCAACACAATCAGTATTGAAGATATTATATTCATTAGTGAAAATAAGGGCAGCGTCAGGGGTCTTTTGGGCATCAAGAAGTCACCAGAGGTCTAAATAGTTACATTCTTAAATACACTCTTCAGAAGAACCAGGACCAGGGCAAGGCATGACTAGAAAAAGTAATTAGATCACTTTAATACGTCCTGATGGGTGTGAGATTGGCATTTGGCATTATAAGCCACTATTTTGAATAACAAAGAAAAGTTGCAATGTTTTACATAAGAAAGGCTATGTGTCATAAAAAGATGGCATTGACTGGTTTGGCAGGGAAGAAAGAAAAACCAGGTCAAAAGTCTATGAAGTAAAAGCAAAGCATATATATATATATATGAAGTAAAATATATATATATATGAAGTAAAAGCAAAGCATATATATATATATATTTAAGTGCATTGACAGAGAGCACAGGAGTAATAAAGACAAGAACTTTAAATGGATACTGAAAATTGGGTCAAGGCATTCTGGGTTTGTGAAGAATATTTCATAACGGATAAGTGGCCAAGGATAGGAAACATGATTTGAAGGGTTTTCAATAAACCATCACAGAGAGTCCTTGAGTGGTCATTGTCAGTGGTTACTGGGAAAAATATATACATAACAAGTATCATGGCTCAGGGACTATGATGCCTTGTAAAATAAAGGGAGAAAAAGATATGGATTGAAAGCTATTTTCTATTTGGCATTATATATAATGCCAAAATATATATGTATATGGAATTTAGGAAACAGAACAAAATGAATGGGAATGAGGGGGGGGGAAAGAAATAAATATTTAAGGTATCTGGTTGTGGTTTTAGAAAATATATTTACAATGTAAAGTAGCATTTCTAAAGTGGTATGCTTTCCAAGGCGCTGGTTATTGTGATTTAATTGTAATTTTATCTGGTAAACATAAGTGACTTTTGTGATTAAAACATTATGTAGAAATTTTATTCCTAAGATCATTCAAAAGCAATTAGATAATAGCACTGTCCTCCCATCCATGGATTTGCTCAAGCGGGCAACAGTAACATCTCCATTGTGATACTTGTTGTTACTGTTTTTGGCATATTGAATATGCCACTGGGAGCTTGCCAGGCTCTGCCCTGGGGGTGGGATACTCATGGTAGCTTGCTGGGTTCTGGAGAGGGATGGAGGAATTGAACCCGGGTCAGCAGCGTGCAAGGCAAACTACCTACCCTCTGTGCTATCATTGCAGCCAATTAGATAATAAACCTCAATAATAAAGACAGTGTGATAGAACAGAGAGCTAAATTCAAGATCTGTGATTTTATTCTCTATCAAGTACTGAACATCAGGTTTTTGAGATTAAAAACATTGCTATGGAACACAGGAACCATTTTTCAGTCCTTTGAAGAATGGAGCAAACTTCCTAGACACAGGAAATGCATGACTATTACAGCAAGCAGTGAGATAGTTATGCTAGTTTCTATTTCTTATATTATAGTCATGACAAAAGAATAACAACAGAAACAGAGTCTTCTTATTAACTTCCCACTGATCTTTATTTCTTTCTAATTTACTGAGGGAAAAAAATGATTTAATTCTCTCTCTTACAAAAAAAGAAAAAAAAAGACATGTTAGAAGTAGTAAAAAAAAAGGAAAAAAGTCTATATCCTTATGTAATTAGCTTTGTGGACATATTTTAGAAGTGAATAAAAACTAAGCTTTACATTGTATTTTATTTTCTTAGACCAATAAAATTAAAATTTTACTTTAAAAAATTGGGGATTGGGTGAAGGTGAAGAAGGGAAACTCTCTTAGGGCAAATATCTATATCTTCATGTATGTCAGAAAATGAAGTTTTTCTCTCATAAAAAGGGTTGGCATGTATGAAAGAATAAGAACAATAGTAGAAAATCTCAAAGTCACTATTTCTTCAGAATCTTCTACAGCTTTTTTTTTCTGAAAAATTTAAGATTTTTTTTAATCACATAGGGCAGTGATGTTCCTCCCTCTTTTATTTTATTTTCTGGAATTTCACAGTTATTATCTCCCAGAATCTTATATACCAGAGAGAGACTCATACCTCCCTATCTTTCAAAGAGTCAAAATAGGGAAAGGTTGATTCTCCACATCTGTACTATAACATTTATTTGTCCTCTCTGCCTTGCCGCAGGGATCTTAGGTTTATTGGGTTACTCCCATCACAGTGCTCCCCTTCCTCTGTGTTTATTTGTAACTTCTTTCTTTGTGCTCTGTTTTCTTGTAAATATTGTTTGCATAGTTAATTCGGAGAAATGTCCTTTTTTGTATGGGCACAAGAAGACAGTGAATGCTATGCTTTTGTTAACTTAGTAGTTCAATGATATTTACCTCCTGGGCATCTGTTCTCTGGATTTAAGCCTCAATTGCCCTTACTTCCTAGTACCCCTAAAGCAGGGTCCCGGCGAGGGACTGGATGGACCTAGGGCAAGCAGCTATGTGCTACCCTGGCATCGAAATGGGCCTGGCCAAAGTGACATAATGCTTAACTATAAGTTAAGAGCTTGGTCATGGACAAATGCTGTCATGATCCAAAAAGTAATAAATGGATTTGGACCCTGCTAGGGTTAGGAATGATTAATCTGGCCTGAGCACTCTAGTCTGAGTCTGTGGTAAGATGTTCCCAGGAGAGCAGCCCTATAAGCCTCAATGTATCTCTTACTATGTATCCATACAAATATAATTAACATTAAGATGTTAATTAAATTATTGGACTAAGCACAAGAGAAACACCTCTAGGTGGTGTTTCTGACCTTGAACCTGAAGGGCAGTCAGGAAGGGCTTTCTTATGTTGATTTTGCTAGGAGACTGGGTGTAGCATTGGCAGAGAGCTCTAGGAAGAGAGACTAGGGAGTTGGAAAGAGACAAGAGAGTTGGGGAGAGAGGAGAGAGAGAACAGGGCAGCAAGATGGAGCATGAAGAGACCATCAAGGGGAACAGAGGGAGAAGAATGTAGAAGAATACAGGAGCAGGCTGCGAGATGGAGTACAGAGAGATGAGCGGGAGAGAAAGGAGGAGATGGGAATGAGGAGCAGTGTTAGACTAGAATGGGGGGCTTAGTGAGACTGAAACAGGACCTTGGGGGAGAATGGAATAAACGGCAACTGATCAACCAACCAGCTTGGCCCTCGTTTCCTCCTCCATCTGCCCCATGGCCCTGGGGATGCCCTGGCTGGGGGAACTGCCTAGGCCCACTGAAGAGGGCAGAGAGAGGGAGAGCCGTTCAGGGCCTTCCCTGGCTGCCCTGGGAGATTAAACACACACCCATGTCAAAATTCTGACATCATAAAATTAGAAAGCAAATTAATAAAGCACTTGTGTATGTTTTTTTAGTATATGGGCTAGAGCGATAGCACATCGGTAGGGCATTTGCCTTCTGTGCAGCCTGCCCGGCCGAGCTGGGTTCGATTCCTCCGCCCCTCTCAGAGAGCCTGGCAAGCTACCGAGAGTATCTCGCCCGTACAGCAAAGCCTGGCAAGCTACCTGTGATGTATTCAATATGCCAAACACAGTAACAACAAGTCTCAAAACAGGTCACGGTCCTCCCGTTTTTCATCGATTTGCTCAGGCGGGCCCAGTAACATCTCCATTGTGACACTTGTTACTGTGTTTGGCATATTGAATACATCAACAAGTCTCAATATGGAGATATTACTGAGCCCATTCAAGCTAATTGATGAACAAATGGGAGGACAGTGACAGTGTATATGGTTTAAAGATAACAAAAGACAGACAGAGAATTAGTCAAATCACTCATAAACAAGCGAAGATACACACACACACACACAAACACACACATAAGCACATGCATGCTCATGAGCACAAAAACAACTTTGTTCCAAATTCATAAAGAAAATCGAGTGAGTTTATCTTTTCTCAATATAAAGAGATGCATGTATTTTCTCAAACATCCCTTGCTTTATTGAGCGATAGCATTTGCCTTGTATGCTGCAGACCCAAGTTCAATTCCTCCGTCCCTCTTAGAGAGCCCGGCAAGCTACCGAGAGTATGCTGCCTGCATGGCACAGCCTAGTAAGCTCCCGGTGTCGTTATGCCAAAAACAGTAACAAATCTCACAATGGAGACGTTACTGGTGCCCACTAGAGCAAATCGATGAACAATGGGAGGACAGTGCTACAAATACATTTCCCTTGCTAGTCTTTTTAGAGAATAAGTGAAAAATGGAATTTCAGAAGTTTACATTTGCACGGAAAATCAAAACATGCCCTATCATTTCGAGAGGATCATATTAAGTCTTGGGGGATGAAATATTTTGACATAATTGAGGACTAGATAATGGCAGTTAGTGCAGAACAATCTCCTGATTCACAGATTCCTATTCACTTACTATGATATGATCAAAGCTGATGTATATGTGAAGCTTATAGATATTTGGGGCTGGAGCGATAGCACAGTGGGTAGGGTGTTTGCCTTGCACACAGTCAGCCGACCAGGTTGACCCGAGTTCGACTCCTCTGCCCCTCTTGGAGAGCCTGGCTAGCTACCGAGAATATCTTGCCCGCATGGCAAAGGCTGGCAAGCTACCTGTGACGTATTGAATATGCCAAACACAGTAACAACAAGTCTCACAATGGAGACATTACTGGGCCCGCTCGAGCAAATCAATGAACAACAGGAGGGTAGTGCTACAGTGCTACAGATATATATTTGATGTTGGAGGAGATAGTTCATATAGTGGTTAAGGTGTGCACTTGCTTTGCACATGGTCCATATGACATGTGATCCCCTGAGCTCTGCCAGGAGTGATCCTCGAGCACAGAGCCAGGACTAAGTCCTGAGCACTGCCTTTATTTGTACTTTGTGTTTGTGTGTGTGTGAGTGTGTGTGTTTTGGGGGGGGGGTGGGTGTCAGGAAACACACTGGTGGAATTTAGAGCTTATTTTTAGCTCATAGCTCACAGATCACTCCTGGTAGGGTCCAGAGGATTATATGTGGTTCCAGGATCAAACCTGGGTTAATCACACATAAAGTAAGTGCCCTACCAAATGTCTTTAACTCAGGATGTACCTGAAGCACATATAACTACCTATTTTACCTGGGGTGTTTCTTTAGTCAGATGTAAGAGTATTTTTGAATTGCAAACAGAACCTAGAAATTATCGTTCTTTGACAAAAATAATTTAGAATTTATATCTCATTTTTAAAAGTCAAAATGTGTCACTACTTCATAAAATGGTTGCACACACACATGATTTTGCAAGATAGAAAAAAGGTTAACTTTATTCAATGACCACTAATTTCAAACTATTTTATAGCTTAGAGATTTTTCTAATCAAAATCATGGAATCTCTAAAATAACTGTGTATCACTCCAGGTTAACTTTGTTATTGTTTTGGGGTCAGAGAATTAGAGCCCATCTAGGCTATTCCCAAAAGAGTGCTGGGGAACCCATGCAGAGGAGGGTTCTTATAGCACGCAAGCTTGCATTCCAGCCCTTTGAGCCTGGACCTGAACCCGAACACCACATTTTCAGGAACCAACAGGTGCTATTCAGAACTGTTTATTGGTTCTTTTGAAAATAAAATTGCTTTTTCCTATTTATTTAATCTGTGCATATCATATATATATATGTGTGTGTATGCACACACATACATATTCTTTGTAGACTTTTAAAAATATTACAATACTTCTTTTCAATGAATATTATTACTCCATATTAAAGGTTTTCTCTCCAAAAAGAAATGTTTGTTATTTGAGTCTTAGTACTTAAAAAATGCTTATATTTGGATAAGAATCTTTAATTTGAAGATATTTTTGAAGAATTAAAAGCAACTTTTTATGTATCACCTATTTCAAATTTACAAAACTAAGTTTCTTTCCAGAATTTTAAAATTTCTCTAAAAGAAATGTTTGGATGAATGAATTTGCACTTTCATTTTTTTGGTATAGAGCAAGGAAATCAGTAAAATCCTCTGAGATGTCCTTGCTTTTAGCTCTCTGCATTAGTCTGTTCCTCATCAAATCGAGTGAGGTTTTGTTCATCTTAGATCCTATTCTTGGTGAGAAGCTAATAGAATTTGCATAACATCAAAAGGTAATGTATTAAAAGATGACAATCTAGAAAGATGGGTTCCTTGAGTAGTCCCCCAAATGGAAATGATATCCCAGTGAAGGGCAGGGCTTTCAAGGTTGAGTTGGGTGTGTTCAACATACAAAAAAACCTCACAGAAGGAAATACAGAAACCTCAATGGAACATGATACATAAGATGGAGGAGTTTATAAAAGATCAAGCATTGGTAGAAGGTCCTATAAACAGTCTTAGAAATTTAATGAATCCTGAGAAAGTTTATCATTTTCATAAGTGAGAATGACTAGGGAAAATAGCTAAAACAATAAACAGGTGATTATTGAGCAGTTACGGAAAGAAAGAGAAGACCAAGTATGCTCTAACAACTGTCAAGAGCTCGGGTGGAGGTATAAGCAGTTTATAAACAGTCTGAGAATGAAACATACACATCAACTGTTTCATTTTAGTATTTTACCTGAACTGTGGTCATCAGGGCTGAAGGAACTACTAAACAGATGGAAAGGGTGGTAAACAATGATGTTAAGTAGCAAATCTTGAGCCAAGAAAAAAAATTTCCTATCTATGAAACAGTACACCAGTGGGGCCAGAGAAATAGTAATGAGGGTACTGTGCTTGCCTTACACAAAGCCATCCTAGTTTGATCACAAGCACTCCATATCATCCCCCAAGCCCACTCTGCATCACTGAGTGCAGAGTCAGAAATAAGCTCTGAGAACAGGTGTGACCCCAAATCATAGCAAAAAAAAGAGAGAGAGAAAAATACTATTGTAACATTAGTCTACACAAGTTTAAATATTTATAGTGTTACTGTATGTGACTCACACACACCTATATATGCATTCACACATAGATTCTGTATAAAAAGTCTAAGTGAAGGCAGAAATGATAGGACAGATTTATATTATAGTAACTTTGAGGCTTGCTCTTCAAGCCTTTGTTCTCCCTTGAACACATATTTTGCTTGCTTGTTGCTACATTTATTTGCTTGCCTATTTCTACTCTGTGTTCTCTCTTGAACACATTTTTCTCCCTGGCTCTGTCCTCATGTCTTTCTTAATAACTTTTAATAAAAACTAACTTGCTTCACCAAATATAAATATATGCTGATATAATGAAACCCTTAATGGTTATTTTCATAACATTTCTAAAAATGTAAATTAAAGTTAAGGAGTAAAATGAGAAATTTTTGAAAAGGAGTTTAAAAATATAAAGTAGTTTAAGTTATTTGGTATATAATATGCATGTTTAGAGTAAAACACTACATTTATAAGCAGAATACTTTCTTATATGTGTATATAATTTGAAAGCACATTTCCAAAATCTGATGAATTAATACATTATAATAATCATTTCTTTTTATGTAGTAGTACTAAAACAAATGTAGGTCTTCCACATTGCAAGATGCATTGATTTTTTTCTTTTCTACAATATCATTAACATAGAAGCACTTTAATTCTTTGAATGAATGAGATGAGGGACAGTCTATCATGAATGAGCATAAATTAAGAGTTAACCATTCACATTTGAAGCTTAAGGTTTCATAATGACTACTTCAATCACTTAAATGTACTTATATGAAAAGAACAGTAAATATTAAATGTTTTTTGAAAACAATTGGGCATGTTCACTTAAACTCTAAGAAAATAACATTCAAATACAGTGAAATCCAGTGTCTTATACAAAAAAGAAATTGCTTTCCACTGCTTAAATGTAATATAGAATGGTTCATTTAAAAAGTTAACAATTACAAAAGGTGGCATGTATTTTTTTAAACTATAATCTATACAATGTAAATTTTCATGATTATATAGAAGGTTGACATAATTATCATAAATAGGAATCCAACATTTTATGTGAAAATAGAACTGTCCTCCCATTGTTCATCGATTTGCTCAAGCGGGCTCAGTAACGTCTCTATTGTAAGACTTGTTACTGTGTTTGGCATATTGAATACGTCACGGGTCGCTTGCCATACTTTGCTGTGAGAGCGAGATACTCTCGGTAGCTTGCCAGGCTCTCCAAGAGGGGTGGAGGAATCATACCCGGGTTGGCCAGGATGGCCGCGTGCAAGGCAAACGCCCTACCCGCTAGGCTATCGCTCCAGCCCATGTAGAAAATAATACAAAGATTTGCTCAGTCACCTTATTGCTGCCAAGTAAGTATGTGAAACTTTGCATATCCATTATCTACTCTGATTCTAATCATATTCATTGCTACCTGAATTGTTATCTCCATTTAACAGATTAGGAAACTGAGGTGCTCAGATATATCTGAATTGTCCACAGTCTTATTTATATTTGATTTCTTATTTAATATTAACTTTAACTCTGACACTAAATACTTTCAAAACACGCAAAACGGGTTCTGATCGATAAGACACAGAACAAAAGAAACACTGTGTGAAATGATGATGAGATACAACTTGTATCCTAATTATGCAGCCCTTATGGTCCCTGCAGCAAAGCCCCCTAGTCAAGTTTCCTAATTTAACTAGCAATAACATCACAATACACTCTTATGATAATTTCATTGCTCTGGGCAATGAAATTGCAATGAATTGATAGAACTAAATATCTAAAGCAAGTTCTGAGTCATTTAGCTGTCCCCCCAAGTGTGGAGTCAATAGAGTATAAACGAGTTAAACATCAAGAAAAATTTTCTTCTAAGTGGTTGGAAAGAGTCGGAGAGCCAGAGAGTACAGGCGTTAAGGCACTTGCCTAACACAGGGCCAACTCAGGCTTGATCTGTAGCATAGGAAAATGGTCTATAGTTCCCTTTTTTTTCTGCCAGGAGGAAGCCCTGAGCACAGAGCCAGAACTATGTCCTGAGCACCACCAGGTGTGGCAGAAGGAAAACAAACTGGGGAGTTTGTTGCACAAACGAGTGCATGCTTTACTTGCAGGAGACAAGACACAAGTTTTTTGTTTGTTTGTTTTGTTTTTTTTTTTTTTTTTTTTTTTTGCTTTTTGGGGCCACACCTGGTGATGCACAGGAGTTATTTACTCCTGGTTCACACACCCAGGAATCACTCCTGGTGGTGCTCGGGGGACCATATGGGACGCTGGTAATCGAACCTGGGTTGGCCTTGTGCAAAGCAAATGCCCTATCTACTGTGCTATTGCTCCAGGAGACACAAGTTTTAACCTGAACACCACCGGGTCCCTTTGACCACCACTCATGTGACTGCAAAGCACAGAGCCAGTAGCCCCAGAATATGGCCAGGTGTGGTACAAAAACAAAATAAACAGCTAAAAAATAAACAAGGAGCAGGGAAATAGCTCAGAGGGATGGAGTATATGCTTGGCAACTGAGAGAACTCAACTTTGATTCCTGGTATCCTCAGACCAAGTATTAAATGATCAAATCTGTACCACTGAATATCACTGCATATACTCCTGGGTGCAAAAACTGATAGCACAGTGGTAGGGCGCTTGCCTTGCACACGGCCAGCCCGGCGGAGCCAGGTTCCATTCCTCTGCCCCTCTCAGACAGCCCGGCAAGCTACTGAGAGTATCTCGACCACATGGCAAAGCTGTGGCAAGCTACCTGAGATGTACTCCATATGCCAAACACAGTAACAAAAAGTCTCACAATGGAGCCGTTACTGGGCCTGCTCGAGCAAATCGATGAACAATGGGAGGACAGTGCTACAGACAGTGCTAAAAGTAAAATAACTAAAAATATAAAATGAAATGTTCAACCTTCCCTCATCTCCCTGTACTTCTGGAAACCCAGGCAGTCACATCTATGCCCACCTCTAGTGCCAAGTAAGCTCATTCACTGTCCATGGTTCAGAGACACATAAATAAATCTCAAAAGAGACAAGTTGCGGACATTCTTCCAGACCTTGTACAAGGCTGATATGTCTGGGACACTCTGGAGGGGTGTGGGTAAGCCCAGTGCCCACCCAAACAGAACCCCAATAGCTAAAAACCTCCACACTCCAAAACAGCAGCCATGCTCCCATTTCTACTCCACTTCTTCGATGAACCTTAATCAGAAGTTAATCTGTTGAAAAACTTAGGTATATATAGGTTTTGTGACTGAAATCTCCAGGCTTTTATGGAGTCAGAGATGGGAAACATGCCCCCAACTCCCTGTACTCTGTCACACACACATACCCCTAAATCACCACCCAGTTAAAAATTTAACTCCAGCTATATTACCCCATTAAAAATTCTTGACTTCATGAAACAAGTGGCTGAATTTGCAGCAGTGCAGTATTTCATGCTCTACAACACTGATAAACCAGGAGTAGCACTGCAGTTTGGATGGGATGTAATATAGAAGGCAACCAATCTTGATTAACAAAATATAAATACAGAAGGCTTAACCTGTAACAACATCTTAGTAATCTTTTATACAACGGCGTAATGTCTCCATGGTGAGATACAACAATCTTCACTTTCTTCTATGAAAACATTGTTTGGTCATTCTTTTAGCAAATAATTTATAATAAGCAATATAAAATAAACTATTGACGACTTGCTATGGGGTCAGGGTGATTGGGAAAATTGGGTATAATTGTGGTGCAAAGGTGCAATGATGTTGGGATTGGTGATAGAATTTTGACTGTCTAGCAAATAATCATAAGCAACTTGTAAACCAAAATGTTTATATAGTGTAATGATAAAATAAGATTTAAAAAATAAGTAACACATAAATGTGGGAAAAAATAAAATAACTGAAACACTGAGTTTCAAACCTATCACTTTTTATGTCAAATCATTAGTCATTGAACTAAAAGGGTATTTGGCAAGATAGTATTCCCTAAAATATTTTTAAATTTATTACACTAAAAGTATAAAAGACACTGGATAATGAATTAAACAAAGCATCCACTGAATATAATTGAATAAATAAAAATAAAGACACACACAGAAAGAGAGACGGAGTGTAAAAAAATACCCAAACAACTTTAAACAACTTAAAAAGATTAAATTGAATTATTTGGGCAGAAAGATTTTCCATTACAATTACCAAGTGGAATAGTATTTACTATATTTAGACTCTGTGGATGTAATATTGAGTAAGTACACTTGAGTATGATATTATGAAGCACTTATTTCTAGACTACATAATAAACAAAAATATCTAATTAACTTGAAACAAATCTGAACCATGATTCTATTATGAACACTTTACATGACTTTATATTTGATATACTTTCCTTTAGAGAACAACTACTTAATAAAATGTCTACTTATTATTGAAAACTAATAATACATAGAACAGTAAAAACTCTGATTTCTGTTAAGAATTTTAAAATGGATTAGTGATATTTAATCTGTTGTAAAAGGAGCTGCAATTATTCAAGGATCATTTTCCTAAAAAATAGATATAATAAGCAAAAGAATAAGACTTGAAAAATGAATGGCCAGTTAAGCCACATTAAAGTTCTTATTAACAGAATGTCAAATGGATTTGTTATCATATTTTTTCATAGTATACTTTTAAGTGTAGTGTCAGAGATATAGAACAATTGAGATTGAGAGAGAGAGAGAAGAGAGAGAGAGAGAGAGAAAGAGAGAGAGAGAGAGGTCTCACTAAGAAGGTGGCCAACTGATTTTATCCCAGGAGTAAGCGATTATTTATATTATTTTTAAAGACCATTTGTTACTAGACTTTACAAAAATATACAAAACATTGTAAATCCTTATTATCAAAGTTTTAAGTACCTAGAAACAACACTGAACAGAATCAACCATTGTTTGAAGAGGTAAAGTGGATAGTGCATGGAAGGAAGCATTAAGGGTTAAAAATGTAGTGGAGAGCTCAGAAACTTTCTACAGCTCAGAAACTGGCTTCCACTCTATGTAACTATAAGCAATGTCAGATAGCAATGAATGCAGAAAACCTTTGTTGATAATTATTTCTGGGCTCTGGACAACAGAATCGTAGATTCATGACATCTGGGAACATAAGGACACAATGGGTGAATTATTATAATTGTCTGATATCTGCCTGGATGCAGTATCTGAAATCTGGTTAAGAGGGAGGCAACACCAGAGCCTGGTTGTCTGTCTTAGTTGAGATAAGTACTAAATGGATATAGTATGTGTGTGTATGTATATATGTGTATATGTGTGTGTGTGTGTGTGTGTGTGTGTGTGTGTGTGTGTGTGTAGGGCATTTGTCTTGCACACAGCCAGCCCGGCCGAGCTGGGTTCGATTCCTCCGCCCCTCTCGGAGAGCCCAGCAAGCTACCGAGAGTATCTTGCCCGCACGGCAAAGCCTGGCAAGCTACCCGTGACATAGCGACATATTGGATATGCCAAACACAGTAACAAGAAGTCTCAAAATGGAGACGTTACTGGACCTGCTAGAGCAATGGGAGGACAGTGACAGTGACAGTATGTATGTATGTATGTATATATGTGTGTGTGTGTGTGTGTGTGTGTGTGTGTGTGTGTGTGTGTGTGTGTGTGTGAATGGATGGAACTATAAATATCACTTGAATGAGTGAGCCAAAAGAATCAGAGGTAAAAGCCTCTTAGAGAAGGAGCTCTTGAAACTGAATTATGGGTCTTCTTCGTGTTTTACCAATATTGTCTTCCACATGCCTGTGATGTGAAAAACCTCCAAGGAAAACAAAAGGAAAGAATACAGGTCTGAGAGCTAGAAACCAAATTCCTGAATTTAGCTGGGTTTAAACTCTCAAAATTAAGAGAGAACATGTAGGATCAGGGGCTATCAAACAGACATCCGTAAATGACTGTCTTTGAGAGTCAATTCTACTCCACACTCTCGTAGATAAAATTGAAAAACTAGCCTCGGGGAACAAGTGAAACCTGAAGTAAATTAATTACTTGCCAATATAACTTTTTTACTGGAGACAGCAAAATCTAGATTCTCAACAATGAAATACTCAGTCTATTTGGCACCATAGAAGAAAATCAGACTAGACAGAAAAAGAAGCAGCAGGGAACTTGAGAACAGGATAGAAAGGATAGTGAACACTGAAGTTTAGTGGTACAGCTTGAGCTAAGGAAACGTTCTTTCCTATCTATAAAAATAGCACAACGTGGGGGACGGGGTGGAGGGCTAGTATAGAGGGCAGAGCCCGGTGTCTATGTCTTGCATAGGGTTGACCCGTGTTCGATCCCCTGCTCCTTAAACTGTCCCTCAAGCCTGCCAGGAGTGATCTCAGCATGAGACAGCAATAAACCCTGGGCACAGCTGGATGTGGCCCCCAAACCAGAACAAAATTAAAAGGTACAAAGTAGTCCTTCAGGGTGGATATTAACATCAGAGATGTGGCAGATCCAGAAATGACAGAAGTGACAGAATTATCAGACATGCCATTATAATACTTAAAAGAAATTGTGTCTAAGAAAAAAATATATAGAGGAAAGTATACAAATATATTTTAAAAGGCCCCAAATTCACCTCTAAACTAAAAAAAGTGTCTGAAATTAAAACTACTAAATACATTTAAAACCAAGTAAGACATCATAGAAAAACACAAATAAATTTGAAGACATCAAAAAGTGCTATTCAAATTGTAGCACAGAAAGGAATAATAACAAAAAATAAAAAAGTGAGCTGAGACAAGAAATATGTGGAATAAAATGTAAGTGTTCAACACATATCATTGTAGAGATAGCAAGAAAGAGAGAAGGGTAGACAAAACTAAATATTAAAGAAAATGCATTAGTCGTTTCCCCAATTGCCATGGTAATTAAATCCACAGAATACAAATTAAGAAAGTAATCACACCCCCAACTAAATCTAAGGGAGAGAAAAAAGAGAGAGACACCTAATTTAAATTTCAGAACACCTTTAACAAAGAAAATCTTTTACACAAGAGAAGAAAAAATAAGAATTGCAATAACTTCTCTTCAGTTGATTCTAAAGACGAAAAACATTAACCTGTCAAATCCAAACTAAATGCCAACAAAAATATCCTTCAATTATGGAGGCAAATAAAGTGTTTTCACACAAATAAGAGGATAAGATTTATGCTAACAATGTTGCATTAAAAGAAATATGAAAGTTCTTCTAGAAGGAATGCAGTGCCTCATTGACATCTGTATCCACACAAAGGGATGTGTATCAGAAACTGTAATAACGTAATTATAAATAAGCTCTAATTTGAAATTACATTATTTGGCGGTGGGTGGAGGGGGAGAGCTGGCACACCCAGCATTGTTCAGGGCTCCTGGCTCTGTGCTCAGAAATAATTCTTGGGGACTCAAGGAACAACACATGAAGCACCCTACCTGTTATACTAATTCTCTGGTCCATTTAATATGTTTTTAAACACTATGTAATATACTATGACGATCATATATCTAGTCTTAGTAATTTAAGATTTATATATTATTGTCAGTATAATGGTCTTATGAATGAAAAACATTATGAAAAATATCTATGAAGTAGATAATTTAAATATAATTATTTAAATACTGAGAACAATAAAATGGCTCAACATTTAATTAAAATAATCCTTATGTTTTTGAAAACTATCCTCTATATGACATTTTTGTACCTTGACTCAATTTCCAATTACTTTCTTGCATGTTTTGCACATTTTGTCATTTACTTAATTTTCACATACATTATAAATATAACTTTTTAATACTTAAAAAAATAAGCCCTTTTGATTAAGGAGCATGCTTTTACCAGAAAACCAACTCACATTTTGTCCAAATTCTATTTTTATTTATGACAGCATTGTGCAGCTTGTTCTTCAAGCCCATGTTCTCCTTTGAACATATAATTCACTGAACTGCTGTTCTCGGTTTCTTTACTTGCTTATTCACACTCTTGAGAAGCCACTTTTTTCCCTAGAACAGACATTTCTCCCCTTCTTTCCCTTCACATCTTCCTAAATTAGTTTTAATAAAAACTCTCTTTCTGCAAACATACACACACACACACACACACACACACACACACACACTGAGCATCGTGCAATGCATTCATTTCTTACATACACACACACACACACACACACACACATACACACAGAGCATTGTGCAATGCATTCATTTCTTACACGAGCAGTTAAGTGGAATTAAAATTTATTTTCTAAGTAATGTACTAGCTGCTTGTCAAATATTCAATAGGGGCTAGGGATCAATAATATATGATGAACATCATATATTGTAAAGCAGATTTCCATTGTTTTCTGAAAGTACCACAGGAAAGTACTATTGTTAAAAAAACTGTTTATGTCTTATACTGCTGGATATGTTAAATATTATTGGAATCCATCTTCCTTTGTAGAGATTGCTAATAGCTTTATTAAGTAATCATTATGTAGTAAATTATGCTTGAATGCTGCATGACATAATTTAATTTACTATAGGATTTGTTGGCAGCAGTCACTAACATCCTACATGGGATTTCCAGTATAAAATGCTATTTTAACATCCATACATATTTTAGATTGTTAAATTTTGTATGGGTACAATAGTTTATATATATAGCACTGTAGCACTGTCCCCCCGTTGTTCATAGATTTCCTGGAGTGGGCACCAGTAACGTCTCTGTTGTGACACTTGTTACTGTTTCTGGCATATCAAATACACCATGGGGAGCTTGCAAAGCTCTATTGTGTGGGCAGGATACTCTCGGTAGCTTGCCGAGCTCTCAGAGAGGGACAGAGGAATCGAACCCGTCGGCCATGTACAAGGCAAACTCCCTATCTGCTGTGCTATGGCTCCAGCCCATAAATATGTACGTTTGTGTATATATATATATATATATATATATATATATATATATATATTGAATTTCTTTTAACAGTAAATGAGGTTTGCTCCCAAGCAGTGCTTAGGGACTTTCGGGACCACTCAGGCATATTTTGCCAACCAGTATTTCAGTGTTAGGTCACGAGCAAGAGGCACTCCTTGGGATTATGGTGAGAGAGACAATTAGGGCCACTCTGGCAGTGCTCTCAAGGCAAATAAGGTCACACTCTATGGTGTTCAAGGGTCTCAGGTATAAACTATGTCCTATTTAGGAGATGATGTGATGCCAAGGATAGAGCTTAGATCTAATTCATACCAGGCAAGTGCCCAAACTATTTTTCTCTCTCCCAATCCCTGAACATAACATATTCTCTTTTGAGAAAATATTTGTTTCTTTGTTCTGTTGCTATGCTCAGCTGTGCTCCAGGCTTACCCCTGGTTTTTAGATAATGGATCACTTCTGGTGAGCTTCTGGGACACTATGGGGATTGAATCTACTTCAGGCACATGCAAGACAAGTGCCCTACCCACTGCACTCTGTCTGGCCCCCGAAAACACTATTTTAAAGGAAGTGTTTATTACCCTTCTGACATCTGCATATCATAGTCCTATTATGATAAATGAAAAATAAATAAGGGACAAATTAAAAATAATCCCATCAGAAACACCTCAAAAAGTCAATTAGAAGACAGCTGGATTTTCATAAGAGTAATATGCCAGAGGAAATATATGCTAATGTTTCAGTATTTGTAATATCTCCTAAAATTGCAATAATAGCTTCAAGAAGCAATTCTGAATTTAGGATTGAAAAGAACTTTACTTTTAACATTCATGGAACAAAGGGCATGAACTTCCTACAAAGATGATTTTTCAAAGGAAAAAATAATCATCCTCATTAATTTAGAAAATATGGAGTAGGTATCTATACACCATTTTTTGTGGTTTTATAACCTCAAGATGTAACAAAAAGCATTTTTAATATCCTTCCTAAGAAAAGAAACTTTATTCATAAACTGTCATCGGAGATGAAAAGCTGTTCGACAGTAACCAGCTTAATTATCTGCCATCTATTTTTGTGTCCTTAAGACCAAACTACCTGCTTAAAAAAAAGAAAAAAAACTTTCTATAGAAGATTTGCTTTGCACAAAAGATTCACCCTAATCACAAATTACATGTGAGTGTGACCATCTTTCAATTATTTAATGTATTTTTGGGATGTTCAGAATGGTTTTGGAACCTGTATGGTATGCAAAAAAAAATCATAAGAAGATAGTATTATGGAGGAGTTAGTACATATACAACAGGCTCTATTTAGCAATTAAGATAACACAGCATCACACAAAAATCTGCATCACATTGCTAGCAACCACAAAATAATTTTCGGCATGAATGAATCAGCATATCCTTGAGAGGGAATTTGTTCCTGAGTAAGTGAGATTACAGTGATGGTTCAGAATAGAATGACAATGAAGGTAACAGTAGTGGAATTCAAGATAAAATAATTTTGAGGGAGAATATTACACATTTTGACCTACAAATATAGAGGAAGGAAAATGTTCTTGTATGTCTATTCTTGAAAGTTAAACTTAGAACTATAAACACAGACTGTTTTTACAAATAGTAATGGGAAAACTAAAATTCAAGAAAATAATTTATATTTGCACTCACAAATCATTCCTGGAGGTGCTTGGAGTACTCTATCTTGCTTAATTGTTTTATCGTTTTTTCTTCTTTATTTATTTTTCTCTTTTTTGGGGGTCAAGGCTTATATCCTGGCTCTGCATGCGGGATATATTATTGTCATAATCTATGTATCTAGGGACAAAATGTGTTGTTGGGCATCAAATCTGGGTCAACTATCACTCCAGTCCACGGTGATATTTTTAATGTACAAATTTTGATTTTCATACCACAGAGACTGGCCCATATCCACAGGAACAAAAGCAACTGGTGCTGGCGCAGATGTGGCGAGAAAGTGATGCTCCTTCACTGCTGGTGGGAATGCTGACTGGTTCAGCCCTTTTGGAAAACAGTATGGACGATTTTCCAAAAATTAGAAATTGAGCTCCCATTTGACTCAGCAATACCACTCCTGGGAATATATCCCAGAGGCAAAAACATATAGTCGAAGTGACATCTGCACTTGTTTGTTCATTGCAGCACTCTTTAAAATAGCCAGAATCTGGAAAAAATCTTACTGCCCGAGAACAGATGACTGGTTAAAGAAACTTTGGTACATTTACACAATGGAGTACTACGTAGCTGTTAGAAAAGATGACGTCATGAAATTTACATACAAGTGGTACTGCATGGAATGTATCATGTTAAGCGAAATGACTCAGAAAGAAAGGGATAGACATAGAAAGATTGCATTCATCTGGGGAACATAAAGTAACAAAATAGAAGACTAACACCTTACTCCATGGCTTGGAGGCCAACCACACATGCTAGGGGAAAAGGGAGCTCAGACAGAGAAGGGAGCACCAAACAAAGGGTGTTGGGAGAATCCTCCCAGGATGGGAGAAGCATGCTGAAAGTAGACTATAGACCAAACATGATTGTCACCCATTGCCTCTTTTGCAAACCACAACACCCAATAAGAGAGAGAGAACAAAAGGGAATGCCCTGCCACAGAGGCAGGGTCGGATGGGGGAAGATGGGGGGTGGGAGGGATACTGGGATCCGTGGTGGTAGGAAATGGGCACTGCTGGTGGAGGGATGGGCATTTGATCATTGTATAATTGAAACCCAAGCACAAAAATTTGTAAGTCTACAACTGTACCTTATGATGTCTCACTAATAAAAATTAAAAAAAAATAATAGACACAATACCTAACTTTATTTCATTACTGTCAGCAAATGACATTATAGGAATTATATCTAACAGGATAGACAAATGTATGATTTATAGATATTAAACAATTACTCAACCTCAGTTACCATGACATAAAATTGCAACAAAATTCTGATACCACTGAACACTACTGAGAAATGCTAAAGTTTAAAGAATGTTGGTGAAATTCAGAAGCAAAGTGGACATAAATACATAACTTGGGATGGAGGGTGTTCAACTTGAATAAAAGTTTGACATTATTGTATGATAAATATATAACATAATTAATGACAACAATTTAACTTTTAGTTTAGAAATATAAGATTATCTAGAACTCGTGTTAAGAATTAGTGCTAGATGATTTCATATTGATGTATAAGTGAAAATACTTTTATAAAAGTAATCTATGAAAAATTTATTTTAAAATACCAAAAACTTAAATTACATAGTATTAATGAAGTTGTAGCACTTATGAACCACAGTATTGTTTTAAATTAATATAGTCAGATGCAATTGTGAACAATGAATAAAATCACATATTTAATACAGTATTTTTTCTAGATAAAGTACCGTAAGTATAAATAACTTGTGTGAAAGGAAGAACTCTGCAATTTCTCTTTTCTCCACTTTCTGTTCTTCCATGATTAGTACAGGAAGTTTTATTATCTTATGGTATATTTTAGTGCCTAGGGCTAAATGGCCAGTGGGAGTTAAAATGTAATATGTGCTTACTTAGCAAATTTCACATCTAGATATGGGGCTAGATAAAAGAGATGTCTTTTATTATTACAAAGCACATCTTTTTACTCCAGTAAGGTACTGGAATATGAAAAGTACATGGCAATTAACGATCATAACAGGAAAAAGATGTATATTCAGAATTTTGTTGAATAATGTAGTTCATCAAAGAGACTCCAAAAGAGTATGAACAACAGCATGCAGAAAATGTCTAAGATATGGAGAAACACCCAAAGGGTAGAAAATATTAATAACAGCCTGCACATATAAAGGGACACAAAAGTTACCAGAGATTAGTGTAGACTAAAGTAATGGCAAAGAGACACATTATCTATGTATTTGTGTGTATATATATATACATATGTATATATATATATCACTGTCACTGTCCTGCCGTTGTTCATTGATTTGCCTGAGTGGGCCCAGTAACATCTCCATTGTGACACTTGTTACTGTGTTTGGCATATCAAATACATCATGGGTAGCTTTCCAGGTTTTGCAGTGCAGGCGAGATACTCTCGGTAGCTTGTCAGGCTCTTCGAGAACGGTGGAGGACTCGAACCTGGGTCTGCCAGGTTGGCTGTGTGCAAGGCAAGTGCTCTACCCACTGCGCTATCGCTCCAGCCCATATATATATATATATACATATATATAATATATATTATATACATGTATGTGTATCATTATCTATGCACACACATATACACATACATACATAAATAATATATATACACACACTATATATATACATGTGTGTATTTTTTCACAGTTTTTGTAAGATAATATACTATTGAAAAATGTAGTGATGATATAAATACTGAGAACTGCTATATTTTCCTACCCTCCAATCTATAGAAGTTGTGCTCATTACTGAGCCTAAGGGAGACAGACCAAAGTGATGCTTTACACAAAGGTCAACCTCTAAAGGCCCAAATAATGAGCTAAGAACCACAGCTCTGGATAACCAAAATAACTATCATAAACTCTCAATGTATCTAACTCATTAACTACACTTATAGCTTGATGCTTTAACATCAACTTTCCATCCACATGCTGGACAAAATCTCACTGTGTCCAATAAAGTTCCTGAGTTACTTTATCTTGGCCTCCAGCATTTCTCGTCATCTCCCTTCCCCACTCACCCAAACGCCCCACCCCCCAAATGGATACTTCTTTCCCTAGATACTTTTCAAAAACAAGTGAAAGTTTCTTAGTTGGGCTTTTACATTCTGGGCCTGAACAAGGGATCAGATAACTATGTAGAGACCTTCTGCCCCAGAACCTGTTGAAGAGATTCCAGCATTCATTCCTAAACCTTCCTACAGTGCCTCACCAGTTCCTTACTGTGGAAATGAATACCAGTCCTCACCAAGCCCTGTTCTTTCCTCCATATCCACCAAGCCTTCTCCCATTCCCTGCAAGCTCTAGGACACTTGTGAACTGTGAGTTTACTCAAGTTTTCCAATTATCTACTACGTTTTATATTAATCTAATCTATACTATTATTGAAATGCACACAAGGTGTTAAATTAGTGGTGATCTAGGTGGTTATTTTTGTTCTTTTTATGTTTATTATTTAGTTATTAACTCCCCTGCTTTATATTCACACAGAAATCAGTAGAAATCAACAAAGTTTATTAAGTAAAACAAAGTTTCATTTAGAAAACTGGAGAGCAGAGTGATTGCCCTTGATCTTCTCCCATAGCTCTTGCTCTACTTTCTCTTCCTTCTTCTCATCTTTGCTCTATGATCTTTATCATATGTCCACTGATCCCTGGCCTGAGCAATAGTACAGTGGATAGGGCATTTGCCTTGCTCTGAGGCCAACCCAGGATCAATCCCCTGACCCCATATAATTTCCCAATATCAACAGAGTAATTCCCGAATGCAGAGCCCCAAGTAACCCCTGACCATCACCAGGTGTGCCCCCCCAAAAATAATAATTATATTTATTGGTCTCAACTGTATACTCTGTTTAGATTATTGCTTGATTATAAATAATGTATTCATTAATCATGTGGTATTATGCTGAAAGATCTATGATATTTGATTATGAATAGATATTAACAAAATTTTCATTTCCAGTTGCTGGGGTTTAAGTGTTACAATCAATGCTTTGTGAAATTTTTCACAAATAAACTAGTATAAAATAAAATGGTACTAAAATGTGATTACAGGAGATTCTGAAGCTGAAATAAAGTAAATAAAATAAATATAAAAATAAAATAAAAATAAAATAAATACATAATGTATATCTTCAAGTTTAAGGTCAATAGGAATGTGTACTATCTGGTTGCTTGAGCAGATACATACACACGTATGTATATATTAGGTCAGGAATTAACATAGTCTGTGTACCTCTAATCACTAATTTGGAGAATTAAGAAAAAAATCTATATTTCTTTTAATATTAACTTGCTCGAGCGGGCCCAGTAACGTCTCCATTGGAGACTTTGTTGTTACTGTGTCTGGCATATCGAATACTCTCGGTAGCTTGCTGGGCTTTCCGAGAGGGGCGGAGGAATCGAACTCCGGTCGGCCATGTTGGCCGCTTGTAAGGCGAACGCCCTACCACTTAAAATAAATCTTAAGATTTATTTTAATCTTAGTATTATTTGTGAAAGGAGTTTTTCAAAATGATTTTTAAAAATCAGTAACAGAAGTCACAGGCCAGAAATAAAACTATTCTCATGCAAACCATCTTGCTTCAGAGCAATGTGTATTGATTTTGACATGCCAATGAGTTTACCCCAAAATAAACTGGGTTCAAATATAACAGAAAAGGCATATGCAACAATATTAAATGAAAGTGTTTGTGTTCCTGACATAGCAGTTCTTTCTATTTGCTCTTACCAGCAAAAGCAATGCTCTTATAATTAGTTTGTAAAATCTGTCACCTTTCCTAATTCACAAGGTCAGACACCTACTCACTGGAAGTTGCACTAACACAAAAAACTGTGAAAGAAGGCAAACGAAGTCTGAACTTTCATCTGTTACTCACTAAATTCAAGTTAATCTGTTTAACATTGCTTTTCTCCACAACCTCACACCACATAAAGAGAATAAGAAGCAAAGATATGGGTCACTCATTTTGTACAATGTCACTTTATAGTAGCATCACATAGCATTAAACTATAACCTCAGGAACTATTCACATCTGCTTTAAGGAAACAGAAGTCGGGGCCATAGCAATACTACAGCAGGCAGTGTGTTGCCTTGCACACAGCTGACCCACATTTGACCCCTGGCACCCCAAAGGGTCACCTGAGTCTTCCAGGAGTGACACGAAACTTGAGCACAGAGCAAGGAGTAAACCTGGAGTACAGTTGAGTGTGGCCCAAAAATTTCAAAAGAAAAAGGATCTTTAATGTGAATCATAATAAAAGAAAATTTCCAACATAAAATCTTAGGATATAAAAAAATCCCAAGTAAACAATACTAGAAAGAAGAAACTTGAAATTGGTTAAAATACAGTCCATCTAATAAACTTTCACATATTTTGTAAAAGGAAATAACAATATATGCACATATATTTACATATATGTACTTGTACATGTGAAAAACTTTTAGTCTTTTAACCTGGGATGAATGTGTATTGCTGCTTGAGAATCACATTTTTTAAAGACTTGAATATATTTTAGATATCAGTATAGGCTGGGTTTTTACACTATATAGGCACATGGCAACATTTTTGTTTTCTTTACACAATTTAAAAAAAGATGACTCAACAGCAGAAAATATGTTTACTCTTAATTACTTTTCTCTCCTGTATTTAAAGATGCGGTTTGATCATGGACTTGGGGTGCTTCCATATAGAGACTGAATTTAGAAAGTACACTAGCCACTTTTTACAGAAAGGATAATACAACATACCTGGATATTATGAATCATTTAATACCATTGAATTTTGCTGGCTCAACCCAGCTAAAACTGTGACTAACTTTTATAAATAAATGTTCAGTATCACCATCCCTAAACATTTATGTACTGTCCTATTAAGTCTTGCATACTATGATTCCTTGGAACCTCACAGATCATTATAACATAATACTAAAATGATTTTAATAACAGAAGCCCAGCTAAACCAATCAGCTCCAGCTTCTTGCATGTAACAAACACTTTTAAACATTTGTCACAGAAATAGAGAATTACATGGCTCTCTAAATATGAAACCAAATAGCTTTTATTTGATAAGGAGAGAATTTAACGATGGGCAAGACTGGGAGAACATTTTAGTCACTGGAATCTCCAACCACTTTAAATTACTGTTAGAAATCTCTATCCTCACCCATAGCACACTATAACCACACATCATGTTATGGCCATAAACACTAGCACAGTAGATTCTTGGCTGATGTATACAGCAATTATTTTTCAGTGAACAAGTCATTAATTACAGAGTCAAACTTGTACATTCAGAAAGGACACTGAATTTCTTTTCAATCTTAGATTATATTTCAATGTATTTTTATATGATGAATTATTTGTACTGTGAACTAGGGATTTTGTTTATTTGATTTATTTGTTTTTGGTAATCTTTATAAAGATGTTATGCTATCTCTCATTTGACTGCCAGGAAGATCACTTACTTCTTCTTTGCAGGTGGTCTCTTGTCTTTTCTCTAAAGCTTTCTAATGTGTGCCGTTGTTGTTGTTCTTAATTATGAAATGCATATAGATAGCTTTATCTACTTAAGTTTTATGTATTTCATTAATCAGATGATTCACCCTATCATTATGAAAAATCATCACAAATTTTCTCTGAACATTTATATTCCACATGGGTTAAATCATACAATAATTATCTTTTACTTTCTAGTTTATTTCACTTAGCATATTGTTATGAAATACACAATTTTATCATTTTTAATGATTAATATTCCTTTTAGTGTGTGCACTCGATTTTTTTTCTTTTAAGTGATATATTACTATCACTGGCTGTGCTCAGTGGGTTCTCTTGGCACTATGTGCTCAGGAATCACTCCTGGCAGTGCTCGGGAGATCAACGGTAGTGCTGGAGATCAAACCTGGGTCAGCTACTTGCAAAGCAAGAAACTTTCCCACTATACTTTCTCTCCATCCCTTATAATGATGTTTTTTATTGAGTTATCTAAAGTGGGGTGGAGTGATAGCACAGACGATAGGGCGTTTGTCTTGCAACGCAGCCGACATGGCCGACCCGAGTTTGATGAGTTCAATTCCTCCGCCCCTCTTGGAGAGCGCGGCAAGCTACCAAGATATCTTGCCCGCACGGAAAAGCCTAGCAAGCTATCTGTGATGTATTTGATATGTCAAACACAGTAACAACACGTCTCACAATGGAGACGTTACTGGGCCTGCTGGAGCAAATCGATGAACAATGGAAGGACAGTGCTACAGTGCTATCTAAAGTGAAATTTTGTAGAATAATCTGTTTCAGTTATTGTGAGTAAAACTGCTATGAACACAGGAATGCAAATATCCTTTTGAATTATTGTTTTCATTTCCTTTGCTCAATAGCAGGGTTGAAGAATCCAAGAAATGATCATATCATATGGTAACTCCAGAAGGAGAAGAAAGAAAGATCACAATGTTTAACTGAAGAAATGATGGGAAACCAGAGATACGGTTCAACTTGTAGAGCATTTATCTCACATGGCAAGGCCCTGAGTGTGATTTCTGCCACTGCATCATCTGTCAGCAACACCTGGTATAGTCCTGGTGACACATAAATACTGCCAACCACAAAAGTGTCAAATCCACACTGCTTAGCAAATCACACACACACACACACACACACACACATATTTCATTTCATCATTTCATTTCATCATCCTGTTATTCGTCGATTGACTTGAGCAGGCCCCAGTAACGTCTCTTTCATCCTAGCCCTGAGATTATATTCACGGCTCTTTAGGAGAATGAGACCCATCATTGTTACTGGTATTTGGCATATTTGGTACGCCACGGGGAGTTTGCCAGACTTTGCCCTGTGGGCAGGCTACATTCGATACCCTGCAAGTTTGTCCAAAGTAGGAATGAGATAATAAGATGTCATAAAAAAAAAAAGTTCTGATAAGATGTTCCGGGATCTGGATTTTATAGTCTCTGAGTCTTGGCCGCTGATGGGATTACACAGCGCCAGGGGGTCAGGTGGTGGGTGTGACCCCCGCCTACTGGAATTTGGAGGATCTGGATGGAAGATGCTCGACTCCAATCTGAGTAGGCTTGGAGGTCTCGGCCCCGGAACCCGCGTGGCTTTGTCCCTCTGCCAGTACCTTCATGTGTGTGGAGAGTGGTCTCAGCATGGTGGTGGCTAGTCCTGGAGGTCTTTGGCTGCCGGAGCCCTGGTCGGGGCGGGGAGGAAAGCTCAACCCACTCCCCTCCAAGGGGTCCCGGCGAGGAACACCCAGGCGCGGGGGCAGAAGACTGCACTGTTCTCGTCCGGGATCTGGATTTTATAGTCTCTGAGTCTTGGCCGCTGATGGGATTACACGGCGCCATATATATATGAGGGGCTGGAGCGATAGCACAGCGGTAGGGCGTGTGCCTTGCACGCAGCCAACATGGCCGACCGGAGTTCGATTCCTCCGCCTCTCTTGGAGAGCCTGGCAAGCTACTGAGTGTATCTCGTACACAGGGCAGAGCCTGGCAAGCTCCCTGTGACGTATTCGATATGCCAAACACAGTAACAACAAAGTCACCAATGGAGACGTTACTGGGCCTGCTCGAGCAAATCGACGATCAATGGGAGGGCCTTTACCTTTACCTTTTATATATATGAGAAAGGAGTTAGACACTGAGGTCCAGAAAGCTCGGTCTCCATGAAACAGACTCAGATCAATGATGCCAAGAGAAATAATTATTACAATGCCCCAAACTAAGACAACAGTAAAAACTGTAGGAAGAAAGCTGAGTTTTATGTAAAGAAACTCCTTTAGACTATCATCAAATTTCTCCAAGACTACAGTCCAGAGGAAATGGTATTTATATTGTCTTTACATTGGTGTGAGAATTTTATATACATAAAGAAGCTGTTTGTCTTTTCACCAAGCCACTACTCTATCTTGATTAGGAATATCTGGAGTTTAATTACTGACTTTGTATTTTTTATTTTTAATTTTTTTTTTTGCTCGAGCGGGCCCAGTAACGTCTCCATTGGAGACTTTGTTGTTACTGTGTCTGGCATATTGAATACTCTCAGTAGCTTGCGGGGCTCTCCGAGAGGGGCGGAGGAATCGAACTCGGGTCGGCCATGTTGGCCGCTTGTAAGGCGAACGCCCTACCGCTGTGCTATCGCTCCAGCCCTTTACCTTAATTTTTTTTTAATTTTGGGTTTTTATTTGAGTGCTGTTGGCCACTTAAATAGGGTCCCCCACCTAAAAATAGAAATACTCTCAAGTTTATGGTTTCCTTCAAGTTGAAAGGAGAAATTCTCTTAATTCTCCTGGCTTTTTCTATTTTTCTATTAGTGTCTATGTTCCATATTTTTGTTTGTTGTTACTGTAATAATTTTATCAGTAATTTTATATATGAAATATATTTTTGTACTATTTATCCATTGGATGAATTTATTGTTTTTAGATGTTTTGGTCCTTTGGGTAATACCTGACCATGCTCAGAGCCACACTCCTGTCTCTGCACTCAGGAATTACTCCTGGAAGTACTTAAGGTACCATGTAGGATACCAGGGATTGAACCTAGGCATTCATATACAAGGCAAACACCATACCCATGGTGCTATCACTTCAGTCCCCATTGGTTGAATTTAGAGTAGACAGATACATTTACATTCCCCTTTCTCTTTAATAATTTTTTATTACTTATTTTTATTTTTGCTTTATTCTGACTCTATATCAATATTTATCACCATTATTTTATTGTATCTGGGCTGGAGCAATAGCATAGCGGGTAAGGCATTTGCCTTGCACGTGGCTGACCCAGGTTAAATTCCTCTGTCCCTCTAGGAGAGCCTGGCAAGTTACGGAGAGTATCCCGCCCACATGGCAAAGCCAGGCAAGCTACCTGTGGCTTATTCAATATGCCAAAAACAGTAACAAATCTCACAATGGAGACATTACTGGTGCCTGCTTGAGCAAATCGATGAACAATGGGAGGACAGTGCTACAGTGCAGTGCTATAATATTGTATTTAATTCCTGAAAAAGCAACACATTTCCACAGTTTCTGATTTGCAACTATGGAGGAAGGAGACTCCAGAAGCTTTTGTTTAGTTGGAGGTGCCTTTCTTTTTTTCTTTTGTGGGTTGAGGTTGGAGGGGACTGTGATCTGAGTTTATTCCTTACTCTGTGCTCAGGGATTATTTCTGGTTGTGATCAGAGAACATATGGAGTGCTGGGGATTGAACCCAGGTTGATCACGTGCAAGACAAATACCTTATCTACTGTTCTATCTCTTTCCACACTACTCCTTTATTTCTTTTATGATAGTTTTGCAAAGTAGAGAATTTTCTGCTGAAAGGTTTTTGTATTTATTTATTGGTTTTGGCAGTGTGCAGGGCTTTTTCCTGCCACCATATTCAGGAATCATTCCTTGTGGTGCTCAGGAAACCATATGGGATGCTGGGGACCAAATGTGGATTGGCAAATACCATAACTGCTGTGCTATCTCTCCTGCTCCTGGACATTTTATCTTTTAGGATCATGACTATATCATTTAGTTTTTTCTATCCTGTAGCATTTATGAAGGGCAATTTTCTAATAGTCTGGTGTGGATAACTTTGTATGCTCCTTCCCCTACCAATATCTAATTTTCTATCATTGGCTATTTTTATTGTTTTGGGGACACATCTGGTAGAACTCAGGCTTATTTGTGGCTCTGCACACAGAAATCACTCCTGGTGGTGCTCAGGAAACCTTTTCTAGTGCCAGGGATCACATCAGGGCCTGCTGCATGCAAGACAAGCATATTACCTACTGTACTATCTCTCCAGTCCTTTCATAATTGACATTTTATGATAACGCGATAATAGGTCTTGATGTTTATCTTTTTTGCATTCTGACAATTGAGTGTTCTTTCAGCTTCCTGGACACTAGGACTAATTCTTTATGTTTGGAATATTTTTAGCTATTAATTCCTTGATTCTGACCTTGAGACTGGAAGGTCAGAATGGGACTCCGCACCGGGCTGTTTTCACTCAGGGCGGGTGAGAGTGGGGCAGGTGAGAGCCCTTTCTGCCCCAAGGGACTCAGCCCTGGCAGCTGACCTCCACTACCCAACCACCGACACACTCCAGGCCACTTTTCAGACACATTATAAGACACTTCCTACCCATTTTCCATAATTACCATACCATATTTGATGGGGTTTCAGACAGTAGGCAAAAAAACATAGAGAGAAATATATAAATATATGCTGCTCGGAGAACCCGACAAGCTACCATGGGCAGAGCCTGGCAAGCTCCCCGTGTCGTACTCGATATGCCAAAACCATTAATTAAAACAGGTCTCATTCCCCTGACCCTGAAAAAGCCTCCACTCATTGGGAAAAGACGAGTAAGAAGTGGCTGCTAAAATCTCAGGGCTGGGAGGAATAGAGATGCTACTGGTACCCGCTGGAATAAATCTACGAACAATGGGGTGACAGTGATACAGTGAATTCCTTGATCATTCAGTGTGTGACCTCTTACCTTCTGACATTTCTATTCTTATTCTTTTTTTCAACTATGGAGTTAGATTTTCCTGAGTCTCATTTATTCTAAATATTATTTCTCTCTTTTCCATGTGTGTCACTTAGTCTTTGCTGTGTAAAATTGAGCCTACTTGTTATGTTTTCCATGGAAATTTTTATTTCCTTAATTATGTATTCCATATCCAGTTTCTCTGTTGGGGTTTTTTAAAAAAAACATTTTTCAATGTCTGATGAAAAACTATCACTGTTCCTGCATTTATTTTATATTTCATTGATGTTTCTTTTGCCTTCGTGTTTATTTGATCATCTCAATGTTATTCTTTATGATAACATGCTGTAACGTGCTGTCCTCCCGTTGTTCATCGATTTGCTCGAGCAGGCCCAGTAACGTCTCCATTTTATTTTTATTTTTTAAAAATTTTTATTAGTGAAACACCATGAGGTACAGTTGTAGATTTACAAATTTTTTGTGCTTGGTTTTCAGTTATACAATGATCGAATACCCATCCCTCCATCAGCGCCCATTCTCCACTATCACGGATCCCAGCATTCCTCCAACCCCCCCATCCAAAACCCCCATCCCACCCTGACTCTGTGGCAGGGCATTTCCTTTTGTTCTTTCTCTCTCCTTTTGGGTTCTGTGGTTTGCAAGAGAGGCATTGATTGGCAATTATGTTTGGTCTATAGTCTACTTTCAGCATGCTTCTCCCATCCTGGGAGGATCCTGGGATAGACACAGAAATAATGCATTCATCTGGGGAACATAAAGTAACAAAATGTGAGACTAACACCCAGGAGTGCCCAAGATTAGTACCAGGAATTTTGCTCCATGACTTGGTGGCTAGCCACATGTGTTAGGGGAAAAGGAAGCTCAGATAGAGAAGGGAGCACCAAATAAAGGGTGTTGGGAGGATCCTCCCAGGATGGGAGAAGCACGTCTCCATTTTTCCATTTTTTTGAGACTTGTCATTACTGTGTTTGGAATATCAAGTACGTCATGGGTAGCTTGCCAGGCTTTGCTGTGTGGGTGAGATATTCTCGGTAGCTTGTCGGGCTCTCCTAGAGGGGCGGAGGAATTGAACCTGCCTCGGCCTGGCTGGCTCTGCGCAAGGCAAATGCCCTACCACTGTGCTATAGCTCCAGCCCATTCTTTATGATAGTTCTTATAATTTCTGTTAAATTCCCTATTTCCTTATTGTTAAGATTGACTTATAGAAAATTTTTTTCATGTTATGATCTGGTCTTTCTAGAGCATTTGATTTTTGTGTCCAATGCGGACACTATGGCCTCATTTGCAGAGTTCTTTTTTTGGAGGGGTTGGGTCATAGCCAGATGTCCTCAGAAACTGTTGCTGTCTCTTTGTTCAAGAGTGACTCCTAGGGGTAGTTAGGGGAATTTATGTAGTGCTGGAGATCAATCCAGGATTGGCAGGATGCAAGAAAAGTGCCTTAAGCCTGTCTCTCTAGCCTTAGATCCATTCTGCTTTGGGGAACTCAAGTTTTTCAGGAAAGAGAAATTACTCTGTCAGGGTTAAATTGACTTTAGTCACTCCTGAATGGGGAGTCTCAACCTGGCATGAAATTCCCCACTGTCCCTGTCCTGAGTATAAAGTCTGTGGCCCAAGGTCCCTTCTCTGTCTGCCCATGGGTTGCTGCTGTCACGGATAATTTACTCTGGAAATAGATTCTCCTTGCTTTTTTCAGCAGAGGAGAGGCCAAACTGAATTCATGTCTGCAATTATCACTAGGGTTCAGTATCTAGCCACAGTATCCCATACATACTGCTGAGTGGATCTCCTCTCTGGAAGACTTTTGCTTAATTCTGAAGGCTAATGAATTTCCAAAGACATTACAATGTCTTAGCTCTGGAGGTTCAGCAGTAGACATCTTTCCCTGCTCTGTTAATGGCTGCTAAAATCACTGTGATTCTATGTGCCTTCACAGCACTTCACTCTGAGCAGCTGCTGCAAATTCTCTAGGAGTTCCCTTAAACTCTAGATATTTGCTGGTCCCCAAGTTTTAACATTTATTTCCCTTAGCTCTGCTACGATCCCATTAGTAGCACAGTTCTCATGGAAGGACATGTAGGTACAGAGCAGATTTCAGGAGAGGATAGGGGAAAGTGATTCATTCTGCTCTACTAAGACTGTGAAAATGAAAACAAGTTAGAGTTGTGGGCCAGTACCCAGTATCAGATGATCATAAGGTTCTTTTCCCACTAAGTAACAGAGCTCACTGGAGTTCTGGAAATTTAACTGCCCCCATATCCTGTACCTCCCTTGACTTTACCTACAATTCATGCAAACATGGCCATCTGCTTAGTCAAGGTTATAGCTGAAACTTTAACATGCCTCCTCCTATATTCCCCAAACCATAGGCTTTGGGCAACTTAATCAAAAAATGCAGATGACTAGATTGCTCAGTGGACCTCTGGGGATAATCTCTGTAAGACATATGACATATGAGAGAGATGTGTTTTAGGGGAATCTTTCCCTGAAGCACTCTACCCTACAATCTTTTATGTCCTTCATCAAGAGCACTGCATTTCAGATTTGAATATTTATATGTGCCTTTCACACTTATTCTAATGAAAACCTACAGCTATGGTTCTCAAAACTTAGTCCCAGAACCAACACTATCAACGTTGTCGAGGAGTTTATGGTAAATGCTAAGTGTTGTGATCCACCATAAATATACCGAGTTTGACATTGTGTATGTGGAGTCCTGCGATCTATGTCTTCAGGGATCCCTGTAGATTTTAATGTAAGCTAAGGTTCATGCCTACGGATTTATGCCAGGTTTAAAATAATATCAGGGTTGTTGTTTTGATGTCACATATCACCTCATAATCTTATTGCCTAGAATTAAGATGGACACTGTGAAGGAAATAAATGGTCTCATAATGAGATTTCCATGATGAATCTGTGATGTAAAGAGGAGGCACTCATCTCTGCCAGCCCTGCATTCGAGGATACTCAGTGCTGCTGCATAATGTCACAGCCAACAGTTCTCAATTTATTTCTCTTAATTAATATTATTTCTAACTGAGTGAAATATATTTATCATTGTCTCCTCTTTTGTCCTCCGAAGCTGTTCATCCTGGGCCAGAAGCCAAAAATTAGACCCGTCTGTCCCTCCAGCTTGAGTCTCTCCAGGCTAAATGAGTAGGGATTCATGTCCTAATTAAAATAAATCATTCTATGGGAGGAGAGGTGAAGCTCCGAGGGAACAGATGGTGGATGACTGGAATTAGGCCTAGGAAACTCCCTAATAGCTTTCTTTCTCTTTCTTGCTCAAATAAATATATATATATATATACATATATACATGTATATGTATGCATACACACATATATCGTAAAACAAAAACAAAAAAAGCACCTGATTTTTTTAAAATCTAATTCCCACACCTAATCCAAAACTAACTTTATGAGCTTATCTGGAGAAATGTACAAAATGATACTGAGATTCTAAGACTCAACAAGTATTTGAAAAGACAAACTTCCTAGTAATTCAGGAAAAAACATATGAAAGTGAGTACCCTCTAAGAAGTTTGTTGGGATTTGTAGCTGATGGTGTTCTGGCTGTGTGTATCAAAAGTCATAAACCATATGCCAAAAGATAAAATTAGTCAATGTTACTGTATGATAATCAAACATCTAAACTATTATAAAAAAAAGAAAACAATTTTTAAATGCCTCAATCAATAAAGAAAAAAGCAGAACAGTCACAAACAAGGACCATCCATAGGATTTAAACTCTCTAGACGAGAGCAGATTTAATATAATTTCATATTTGTTAAGTCTCCTACCCTGTGTCTGACTATCCTCGCCAGGGCCCAACAGCTGAAGACTTCCAGGCCCCAACCAAGGCCTTACTGGAGCCACTCTCCACACACTTGGATAAGCCTCAGACATAACCGAACTGGCAGAGGAACCCAGGTGTGTGGGACCCGGGACTGAGATCTCTAAGCCTGCACGGTTTGGGACTGGACCTGTCAGTAGCTAGACAGTTACACCCTCCAACTGCCGTGTAACCCCAACAAAGGCCAGGATCCAAAGATTATCACAACAAGCTCCCGGGAGCGCGCGGCCGCATTCGCGGCCGCGCGACTATTTATTTAGTTTTCTCTAAATTTTCAGGATACCTTAAATATCCTTAAATATCCAACCCACACGGCAGAGCCTGGCAAGCTATCCGTGGTCTATGCCAAATAGACCAAATTGATATGCCAAATCCAGTAATAAATGGATCTCATTTCCCTAACCCTGATTATGCAGAGTCGAGAAGGATATGGAAGGAGAAACTGATAAAACACCAAGGCAGACATGGGCTGCCAAAATGCAGAAAAACAAAAATGATTGTCTGTACTTTTAATGCTCGTATGCTGGCATCTGCTGCATCCATTGAAGACCTTATGGTACAAGCATGAAAGATCAAGTACGACATCATTGGTCTGACCGAAACGAGAAGACATCAATCCCATCATGCTGTTTTCGACACTGGAGAAGAACTGTTCCTTGGAACATGTGATAAAAGAGGTGTCGGTGGTGTCGGTATCCTTGTCAACACAAGCTTAGTCACAAACATTGATTCATTTGAATGCCTAACAGCCCGAATCGGACGATTACACTTGAATAAATGTGGCTCACTACCGGCAGTTTCTATCTTTGTTGTCTATGCACCAACATCCAGTTATGGTGAAAAAGAAACTGAGAAATTCTACATGGAGCTGGAGAAATTCTATAAAGAAGATCACACCTTCTACAAGATCATTGTCGGTGATTTTAATGCCAAGATAGGACCAAGAAGATCAGTCGATGAACTCCACATCGGAACCCATGGCCTGGAATGGAACGAACAGGGTGACAGACTGTCTGAGTTCATCATGTCAACCAAAACCTTCCATGGTAACTCACAATTCCAAAAGGCTGAATCTAAACGTTGGACATGGGAGTCTCCCGATGGACGGTTCCACAATGAAATAGACCACATCATATTCAATCGGCGGTTTTGCCTAACCGATGTTGCTGTTGTCCCAAAATTCCAAACGGGATCAGACCACCGTCTTCTTCGTGCAAAATTCTACCTCACAGAACGAGGAGAAAAGAATGCAAGGTTTAAGAAGAAGACTCCCAGAACAACCACCAACTGGGAACTCTTTGGCTCTATTGCAGCAACATGGGAAGATGCCGTCATTGACAACATTGATGAGGAATACGATCGAATGATTCAGCACCTCCATGATTGTGCAAGGAATGCCAAGAGAGAGATAACCACAAAAAACCGTCTTTCTTCGAACACTCTTGAACTTATTCGCCAACGTGGCGTGGCACGTGCCTCAGGCAACCACAAGCAAACGTCCGAACTGGCAAAACAGTGCAGAAAAGCCATCAAGGATGACCTCAAAAACAGGAGAGCAGCAGTACTGGTAGATGCAGCAGAAGCTGGGAAAAACATTCGTAATGCCCGCCTGTCCTTCACCAACTACAAAACCAAGATGACTGCCCTCCGACATCATGATGGATCTATCACATCTTCCAGAAGGGCAATGGAGAAGATTATTCATGACTTCTACTCAGATCTCTTTAATAGCCACATCCACTTGCCCACATACCACATACCACATGATGGATATGTCGTTCCCAATGTTCTCCCTTCCGAAATCCAACATGCCATCTCGTCGGTAAAGAAACAAAAAGCACCTGGCCCAGACAAGATCAGACCTGAACACCTGAAGAACTTACCATCAGTACTCATCAATACATTAGCTTGACTCTACACACGCTACCTATCTGAATGCAAGGTTCCATCCCAATGGAAAACCAGCAAGACTGTACTACTATACAAGAAAGGAGACATCCACGACATTGGCAACTATCGCCCAATCTGCCTATTGTCTGTCATCTACAAACTATTCACTCGAGTCATCCTGAATAGGATTAGCAGAACACTAGATGAAGGACAACCATGTGAACAAGCTGGATTCCGAAAAGGATTCAGTACCATTGACCATATCCACACAATAACCAAGCTCATTGAGGTATCTCGGGAGTTCAAGATGCCGCTCTGTCTAACGTTCATTGATTTAAAGAAGGCCTTTGATTCTGTTGAGACGGAAGCAGTCATGGAAGCCCTAGCCAATCAGGGCGTACAAACTCAATACATCAGGATCCTTCGTGAGCTCTATTGCGGATTCACTACCAAGATCTCACCATTCTACAAAGAAGTAATCATCCATATCAAGAGAGGGGTTCGGCAGGGTGATACCATTTCACCAAAACTCTTCAGTGCCACCCTCGAGAACATCATGCGACGACTAGAATGGGAAAACATGGGAGTGAAGATAGATGGTCGGCAACTACACCACCTCCGCTTTGCTGATGACATCGTTCTAATAATACCAAACATCAGCCAAGCGGCACAAATGCTTGCGGACTTTGACCGTGAGTGTGGAAAGGTCGGACTACAGATGAATCTTACGAAGACAATGTTTATGAGAAACAGCCTTGTTCCTGACGCTCCATTCGCTCTCAACGGAACCACCATCTCCGAATGCAACAGTTATATATACTTAGGTCGAGAAATCAACATGATGAATGACCTGGCACCTGAGTTACGCAGGAGGAAGAGAGCGGCTTGGAATGCCTTCAAGAGCATTGAAGAAATAACTAAAAGGACAAAGAACCTCCAACTACGAGCACATCTCTTTGATTCCACTATTCTTCCTGCATTAACATATGCCTCAGAGACCTGGACCCTACGAAAACAGGATGAGAACACTATTCGGGTCTCTCAAAGAGGAATCGAAAGAACTATGCTTGGAATATCACGATTCACTCAAATGAGAGATAGAATCCGGAGTTCTGATCTTCGTCAACGCTCAAGAATCAGGGATGCTGTCTCATTTGCCAAGACATCAAAAATCAGATGGGCTGGACACGTAATGAGGTTTACAGACAACCGCTGGACTAGAGCCATTACTGATTGGATTCCACGAGACATCAAAAGATCACGTGGACGCCCACCTATAAGATGGTCAGACTTCTTCGTCAAGACCCTAATTGATCGGTTTGAGGCTCTACATGTTCCTAAAACGAACAGATACCATTGGGCTACGCTAGCACGCAACCGGGATGAATGGAGACGTTACTGGCACCCGCTCGAATAAATCGATGAATAACGGGGATTAAGTGATTAAGTGATTTGTTAAGGATCATTTAAGGGTCCTATTCAAGTTTAGATGGTGTCTTGTAAATGAGAATTGATGACATTAAACCAAAGAAGGTTTAATTTTTTAATAACAAAATAGACTCTGCTAAGAAAAATAAATAATTGATTCTTTAATACACTATTCTCCTGACTGTACCCCTCCCCCATTATTGGCTCCAAATAAAACCATTTCAGACAAATTTTTATCAAGAGCAAAACACATATGTAATTTATCTTAAAAAGATAAAAATATACATTTTGCAAAGTACCCAAAATATAATGTCAAGAACTGTGAAGTACCTAAGTTTTATTCTAGTCACAAATTAATAAATTAGCCTGCCTTGATCATCAGAAGAAGTAATTTCCTTTTTCATCTACAGTAGCTAAAGTGTGATCATGTTCTTGCACCAGTTTTCTACACACAAATTCCTAACCCCAAAACATAATTAGCAAATACTGACACATCAAGAATGGTGACACTTACATATAAAAATCTCTTCATTCCATAGTCTACTTTCAACATGCACGTCGAAAGTAGACTATGGACTGAACATGTTTGCCACTCAATGCCTCTTTTGCAGACCACAACACCCAAACGGAGAGAGAGAACACAGGGGATTGCCCTGCCACAGAGGCAGGGGGGGATGGGGGGATGGGGGTGGGAGGGATATTATCCATGGTGGTGAAAAACGGGCACTGGTGGAGGGATGGGTATCTGATCATTGTATAATTGAAACCCAAGCACAAAAAAAATTGTAAATCTACAACTGTAAAAAAATAAATAAATAAAAAAATAAAATAAAAAAAAAATAATAAAGCTGCAACCAGAGGGAGAAACCCAAGCACAAAAATTTGTAAGTCTACAACTGTACCTCATGGTGTTTCACTAATAAAAATTAAAAAAAAAAATATCTCTTCATTGCAGAACAGAAACTCACCCTTAATCTTAAAGAAACAAGATGTTTACTATACTGGGAATGGACTGGAGTCAGTACACTGTATGTGGCACCTGCCTTGCATGTGGCTGACCCTGGTTAGATTCCTGGCACCCCATATAATACCCCTATCCTGCAATGTATGTTCATCATATATATTAGCTTACTCAAGGTTCTGTGCTAAGGGATCACTTGTGGTGGTAGTCAGAAGACCATATGAGGTGCCAGTGTTCAATCCAGATTGAACACATGTAAGGCAAATGCCTGACCCACTGTACTTTTACTCTGGCCCATGAATTTTCATTCTTTTTCAGAAGAGACTCCATTTTAAATATTTTCCAAGGTCGGATGTTCTATGAATTATTCTCAAAAAGATCATCCAGAACAAAAGCTGTCAGTGTCTCTATTCACAAGATGTGTAAAAAACACAGAAAACACAGGCAGAATTGTCTCTCAAAACATAATATGTGCTCGTTCCCAGCTTTTGATTAATTGGAAAATAATAATTGTGCCAATTATAGGCACTATTGCACATTACCTAACATGAGTTGTTATATATTTAAATGACCATTGTGAATACAAAATTTTTGTCTTCACATTATCATAATTCATTAAATAATGCAAGTTTTTATTCCATACTAATACAATCTAATTAGCAAAAATCTCATTCTCCCATAATGAGTTTATAATTCCAGTTAAGAAATATTAAATGTACAAATACATCGAGGAACATTAAGGGACATGAAAAACATTATTTTCAAGATAACCTCTAACACTACCAATGAGAAGAAAACTAAACTATTTAATTAAGAGCAAGGATTAATGAAAAAATACAAATCTGATCATCTGAACAAGGAAAGCAGAAATCTCAGAGAAAAGGAAACCACGAATAACTTACAGATGAGAAAATCTTTCAAATGTGTTCAAAAGAGATTGAAGTACATGGAATACTAATGCACATTAGTTAGAGATAAATATTATAAGATTATTTTTTAAAATAATATTATGTTAGAGTTTAAAACTCAGGAAACAATGTTTGCCACATTCTTAGTTAAATAAAAAGAAATCATGGTTTTATAATCAGGGTAATGTTGATTTCACAACATGAGTTTTGAAATTTTCCTGTCTTTAAAATTTTAAATATGAATAAATAATAGGCATTATTTCTTGATCCTTTGCCAATATTCACTATAGAAGCAAATGGTTCTGTGATTTACCTTTAATGGAAGAATTTTGACTATACTTTTGATCTCATTATTCACAGTGTCTGTTGACTCCTTTCCATCCTTATTTTCTACTCCATTTTTACTGATTTTCTACTCAATTCTGATTCAGTCTTGATGTTTGAATGATTCTAATTTATATATTTTGAATGGGTTATGCAATTTGTGATTATAATGTTGTTAAAAATTCCCTTATGATCCTCTGTATTTCTGTCATATCTTATATAAGATGTGTGTTTTTTCTTTCTTTGAATCTAGTCAAGAGTTTCTAATTTTTAAATCTTTTTCAAAGAACTAGATCTTATTTCTTGAATCATTTCAAATGTCTTTATCCATGTGTTTTGTTAACTTATTTAAAAAATAGTTCCTTCCATTCACTAACATTCATTTTGCATTTATTCATTCTCTAGTTTCCTTAGATGTGTAATTCTTTTTTCCCCCAAATTTGTCATTCTGTGAACACATATTAACTTAATTTTGAAAAATTTAACACTAAATTCCCATATGGACACAAAAATATTCAAATTCTACTCTAGTTTCACATTTTTTAAAGCATACATAGGTACGTTAAGTGCACGTATGCAATTTTATGTGGGGTGGGGGACTCACACCACCGGTAATCAATGCTTATTTCTGGTTAATTACTTGGGGATTGTTCCTGGCCATTCTTGTGTTGCTGGAAGTGAAATCTAAGTCGACCATGTACAGAACAACACCTTAAATACTTCATTAGCTCTCTGGCCCTTCTGACCCCTCCAGTTAGAAGCGTTTATTTATTTATTTGTTTGTTTGTTTTTTGAAGAAAAATTTTATTAAGACTTATTTTAAAAGATGTGAAGAGACAAAGAGAGAAGTATGTGTTTAAGGGGAACACAGGTGAACTGGAGACACTGGTGCTGAGAAATCTACACTGGTGGAGGGATGGGTGTCAGAACACTATATGACTGAAACCTATGATCAGCTTTCTGAGGATTTATCTCACAGTGATTCAATTAAAAAACTTTATTTTAATGGTAAGGCTGAGGAGAGTTATGGAGAAACCTGAATATCTGAGTTCTGCCAGAAATTTTAGAGATGGCTAGCAAGGGTTGAGAGAATGGGATCTTTGCCGGAAGGAACAGAGCAAACCACAGAGAATCTGAGAGTATAAAGTCATACTGTGGGATTCAACCTCTTGAGAGGACTTCATTTTGTTGAAGAAATCTGCTGAATGTTTGCAAATATATGTTTCTGGTGAGTAAAGTTCCACTGTGTCTAAGACAAGAGAGAGGGAGGGAGAGGGGGAAAGGGAGAGAGGGGGAGGGGGGAGGGAGGGAAGGAGGGGGAGAGAGGGGGAGAGAGAGAGAGAGAAAGAGAGAGAGAGAACAGAATTTTCTAGAGTAGAAACTGGCAAGAAAAAAAAAGGAAAGTCAAGTGAGATAGGTGCTGGAGGGAGAACACTGGCTTGAAGAGCAAGCCTGGCACTCCGCAGTGAAGAATCCTGGCCAGCAGTCACCACTACACTGGACAACAAAGAATGCTCTGGGACCCAGACTGAGCCAATATCACCCCGTCCAGTATGTGGGAATCAGGACTATTTCTCTGAACCTTTCCTGATAGACAAAGTGAGCAGTGGGAAATAGATGATCTAGAATCTGCCTCTAGAAGGTAGACTTGAATGGCGGTGGAAAATATATCCATGCATAATATAATGCCCAAAACTATAGAAAGAGTATCTGAACAATTGTCTCCCATAGAGGCAGGATAAGGACTGAAATGGAAAAGGAAGGGATAATGGGGATATTGGTGATGGAAAATTGGAACTGGTGGAAGGAAGGGTGATCAATCATTGTATTGCTAAATATAAAACATACCACTTTTGGCAGAAATGCATCTAAACTATGCATTAGGTTTCCAGCGCTGGACCACCCCAGGTGGGAATGGATTTTGTGCCTTGGCCTGTTTCCCCTGGTGGCTTGATCACCACCGCCATCTTCCAGAGGCCTAGAGACAGCCAGGGAGGGGCCCACAGTAACGAGGAATACCGGGCCTCATGGGAAGGGGGCAGAGCTCGCCCTATGCCCCCTTCATCCCACCCCTATGAGACCCCGAGTTGTCACCCATGAATAAGCTCTCTGGCTGTTGATCAAGCTGCTTATCGGCCATTATCCCAGAAACTCAGAATCAAAGCTCGGAACCCAGCGGCTTTTGGCAGAAATTCCTCCAGATTACTAAAACGTCAGAATTCCAAAATTTCAAAAGCGGTTGTGCGTCATCATATGCTATTCATAATCAGCAATAGAAAACAAATGGTCTAATGTTGCCTTTTTGGCAGATCAGAGTGTTGGAGTAAGCACTATAGCACTGTCCTCCCATTGTTCATCAATTTGGCTTGAGCGGGCACCAGTAACATCTCACAACAAATTGTGAGACTTGTTGTTACTGTTTTTGGCATATCGAATACATCACAGGTAGCTTCCCAGGCTTTGATGTGTGGGTGAGATACTCTTGGTAACTTGCTGGACTCTGAGAGGGTCGTAGAAACCAAATCCGGGTCGGCTGCATATAAGGCAAATGCCCTACCCACTGTGCTATTGCTCCATCCCAAGTCTTGGGATAAAATCCCAAATAATAATGGTGGGATGGTGTCGAAATATTGAATGCAATCAAACTGGAGAAAGAGTAATGTGGAAATCGTCTGCCACACAGGGACTGGGAGTGTGTGTGATGGGGGTGATACTGGGGTTTTTGATGGTGGAAAATGTGCACTGGTGAAGGGTTGGGTGTTTCTTCCTTGCATGACCGAGACTTAAACCAAAAACTTTGTAACTGCTCTCACAGTGTTTCAATTAAAACAAAAAAAAAAGAAAGGAAAAAGAAGAGCAAGACTATAATTATAATTTTAACTCTTCTAGAAATACTGTTGTCGGTCATTTTTGATTGAATAAGCTGACCTTAATCCTTCAAGACCTACTTAAATCACTTGTGATTTTACTGTTATATTTTGTTTGGGGGTCACACCCAGAAGTTCTCAGGGCTTACTCATGGCACTGTACTTAGTGATGAGATTTGGGCTCAGGGGACCATATATGGTTCTGGGGATACAACATGTGTTAGACCTGTGCAAGGGAAACACCCACCCTGCTAAACTTGCTCCTGCCCCTTAATTATTTTATTCTTGACCACTTAAACATAAGGGAAACTTAACTATTTGATTCCCAATATTTATGTTACACAAGTTAATCTGTGGACAGTTAACTGCTTTCTTATATTTGCAATTATTTGTCTCATTAACTAATCTCATTTCACAAATTAGATCTATAGTGCATATTGAGGAAAATGGTACTATTTTGCTCTTCATTATAACCATTATATTTTTCAAGGTAATACCGGGTAGATTCAAGTGTCTCTCTGAAGCTTATATTGGTTAACATATTTTCTTTCTACTTTGCTTTCACAAAATCAAAATAAGATAGTTGCATATGGATTATAATACTTTGGTAACTAAATTAATTTTAAGGAAATAATCCCAGATTTTACTATTTGTCAATGTGATATTACTTAGTTATCTAAGGACAACACAGTTCTTATTTCTTCATAGAAATAATAAAACACTGTTTAAAAATATTCTTTGGGGCAGGAATGCTAGTACAATGGGTAGGGTGCTTGTCCTATAGTACCTAAACTGGCTTGATTCCCAGTATTCTGTATGATATCCCCAGCATGATCAGGAGTGATTCCTGAGTGCAGTGTCAGGAGTAAACCCTTAACACTGCCTGGTGACACACCTCCAAAATATATACAAAATTAACTACATTTTTACTAATTTTAATTATACTTTAAATCTAGTGGGTATTCCTTTTGAGCTCAGCCCATAAGTTCATAAATTTCAATGCTGAATATCAATGTAACCTATGGAGTATTTACTTCATTTCACAAAGCAAAATTAAAATTCAAGAGCATAACACCTCAAATAGTTTATCCTATGCAGAGAAAACTTAATACTAAATAAGAAGAAATCAAAATAAACTATACTGACAAAGTTAGAGATACACTGAATAAGAATAACAAAAGTATACCTAATCACCTACAATGTAATTTTTATACATCTCCTAGGTACTCTGTTGAGAAGTCTACCAAAATTCAAGAGCAGAAAGGACATAAAAGGTCAAGTGACCATCCCTTTCTAGTCTATTTCATATACTATCACAGTCACAGTCCTCCTGTTGTTCATCGATTTGCTCGAGTGGGCCGAGTAATGTCTCCATTGTGACACTTCTTAATGTGTTTGGCATATTGAATATGTCACGAGTAGCTTGCCAGGCTTTGCCGTGCAGGCGAGATACTCTCGGTAGCTTGCTGGGCTCTCCGAGAGGGGCGGAGGAATTGGACTCGAGTCAGCCATGTTGGCTGCCTGCAAGGAAAACGCCCTACCACTGTGCTATCGCTCCAGCCCTTCATATACTATATCCTGGAAAATTTGTTCTTAGCATGTATTTGCTTTTTAATGACCTCTCGGGGACCAACTCACTACACAACTAATTTCTACATTAAAAATTCACAATGACTCTACTTTTCTCTGTACATATAGGTTATCATTGCATTTGTAATAAGGTCAATTCAGTTGTATTTTTACTTAAGTTTTCTTATCTCATTCTTACTCAACCAGAACTTGGAAGTATGTTCCTGAAAGGTTGCTTTTGGCTTTTTAAATTTTCAAATCTCAATGTATCTAACTTAGTATCATACATATTACATGCTTGTATTACATGCTTGTATGGGTGTTCCTTCCCGGAGTCCCTTGGAGGGGAGCGGGTTGAGCTTTCCTCCCCGCCCCGACCAGGGCTACGGCAGCCGAAGACCTCCAGGACCAGCCACCACCATGCTGAGACCACCATGCTGAGACCACTCTCCGCACACATGAAGGTACTGGCAGAGGGACAAAGCCACGCGGGTTCCGGGGCCGAGACCTCCAAGCCTACTCGAATTGGAGTCGAGCATCTTCCACCCAGATCCTCCAAATTCCAGTAGGCGGGGGTCACACCCACCACCTGGCCCCCTGGCGCCGTGTAATCCCATCAGCGGCCAAGACTCAGAGACTATAAAATCCAGATCCCGGACGAGAACAGTGCAGTCTCTGCCCCCGCGCCTGGGTGTTCCTTCCCGGAGTCCCTTGGAGGGGAGCGGGTTGAGCTTTCCTCCCCGCCCCGACCAGGGCTACGGCAGCCGAAGACCTCCAGGACCAGCCACCACCATGCTGAGACTACTCTCCGCACACATGAAGGCCACGCGACATCTTATTATCTCATTCCTACTTTGGACAAACTTGCAGGCTATCGAATGTAGCCTGCCCACAGGGCGGAGTCTGGCAAACTCCCCGTGGCCTACCAAATATGCCAAATACCAGTAACAATGATGGGTCTCATTCTCCTAAAGAGCCGTGAATATAATCTCAGGGCTAGGATGAAAGAGACGTTACTGGGGCCTGCTCGAGGCAATCGACTATTAACAGGATGATGAAATGAAAAATGAATGTTAAAAAAAATCCTTTATAATATAACAATTTCTTTAGAACTTCTCATTTCTTAATTTTCCCCACAGGACTAACAAACAATTGCAATTTCAATCAATAGCAAAACTTAATTTAAAGTTCCTCTCTATAAATAATTGCCAGGGTAGCCCACTTCCTCTCCCCATTCCCCCCTCTCTCCATTAAATATATTTAATGGTGTTAGGTTTACATTCTTTCCTACAAGATTTTATATACTTTTGCTGTTAGAGGTAGGATTCCCAAGCAGTGCTCAGAAGGCCTCCAAGAGCCACTTCTGGCGATTCTCAGACAATTTAGCCTGACATCTCAGTCCTAGAACCAACAATATGGTTTGCTGATATTTTTGTATCACTGGGGACCACCAAGACCACCCCTGTAGTGCTTGGGCACTACCAGGGCTATACCTCACAATTCTCAAACCACCTGAGAAGCCCTGTACCATCTCTCTGACAATTATGCTTTTACATTTGATCCATGCTACCACTACACAGTCAAAGGATGAGAAACACAGGCAGCACCGTTATTGGGAGTTAACTGAACACGCAGGGTCACAAGCTTCCTAGGGTCTGCTCTATTATAATCTGAGTTTTTTTGGTATCAGACTTAAATATAAACACATTAAATTTAATAAGTATCTTTCCAAACTATATCACTCTTCCTTCACTCTACCCTAGTTCTACATAGCACCTAGAATGATTATTTATTTTTTTTAATGAGAGGCATTGACACTCTGCTCATCACGAAAGGTCAATTTGGCACTCTGCCACTTCAGATTTCAATATTTTCAATCCCTTTCACTTTATAAGTCAACAGCCTGGATTTTATTCTTCATATAATGTGCACCTCATATATATGTAAATATATTACAAATATATTTTTATATATTTGTAAATGGAAACAGGATATTGGCTGAATTATAATGCATCTGTATGGTATAGTAATGAGTAGTCAGTAATAAGTATGTATTTTATGGAATATTGAGTCAGCCTGAAAAATGTATCTAATATAGAGAAGACTTTACAGTTTAAAATACAATATATTCCAATTATATGTGTTCATGTGCTTAAATGTTCAGTGGGAGATAAACCAAAATGTTAGCAATGTACTTTCCTAGCAGAAAAAAATTACACTTCATTCTCATGTTTGCCTACACGTGCTAAATTTGCATTATCATAATCACAGGGAACATTTGCAAGTTAATAATGTGTCAGACACTTTACTATGGTTTAAAATTTGATGACAGGTATTTAAAATTTCTTACTTATAAGAGACTCCCATGATTTGCAAAGAACAGAAAACATACAAACAGATACTAACAAGTACCAAAGAAGCACTTGTTTCAGGTTTCTGTGATTTAGCAAATTAGATTTAAATTAGAACCATTGGAGTCTTTAAAGTCAAGATAGAATTTAGAGATAATTTGCATTATCTTTTTCAAACTAATGAGAAATTTGAGAATAGATGAGGAAAGGACAGTTGTGTTTTATTTTTCTTTTTGGGTCACACTCAGTGATACACAGGGTTACTCCTGGTTATGCACTCAGGAATTACTCCTGGTGGTGCTCAGGGGACCGACCATATGAGATGCTGGAAATTGAACTCAGGTTTGCCGCATGCAAGGCAAACGCCCTACCCACGGTGCTATCGCTCCAGCCCCAAGACAGTTGTGTTTTAACCCACATATCCTCCTCTAAATGCAAAGAACTTTCATTTTTATGACCAATTATGTAATTCAGGTAGTAAATGCATTGATATACATATGATATATGCAATCATATAACGATCAAGATTATATATTATCAAGATGGTCACTTATACACACATAAATATGTCTAATTTCCATACAGTATGTTAAGGCAAAAAATAATGCTCACTATCATATTTCTCCTTTAAAACTTTAAAAGCAATATTATAAGATGATTCTCTGTGGTTTATCCAGATATTTTGTGTGTGTGTGTGTGTGTGTTTGTGTGTGTGTGTGTGTATTTGGTATTAGCTTTTAAGGATGCTTATACAGACAACAGCCTTGTATATCAGAAACGGTGTCTCTCAAAACACCTTTTTTTAATGTACAAAAATTTCATACGTTCGCCAACAGTCTCATAAGAATTAGGGTTTCCCAAGCTCAGGATTTTTCGGCTATGTGTGACAGACCTATAAGAAGCAAAGCAGTCATCTGAACTGCTCTTCATTATTCCTATTAAACTTAAAATTAGAAAGCAAGGTAAGTGAAACTCATTCTGCCTGTCATACCATGAATACCTAAGATTTTTGTCTCTCACTCACTTCAGCCAGTATCTGAGAAACTGGGCGATTAGCTCGGTGGACTGTGTAAAAGGTAAGTGGACTGTGTAAAAGGTAAGTGTCCAATGTTGTAGACAATTTCTCTAGCTTCACACCCCCAACATTTTATATCATAAAGTTCTAACTCTAAACAACTTATCTTATTCCCTGACTTGAGATGAAAAGTTAGAATTATCACTGGCAGGATATGAAACCTGATTAGGATAATAGGAAGAGGTCACTGTCACTGTTCTCCCGTTGTTCATCTATTTTCTCGAGCAGGCCCAGTAACATCTCCATTATGAGACTTTGTTGTTACTGTGTTTGGAATATTGAATATAATACGTCACTGGTAGCTTGCTAGGCTTTGCTAGGTGGGATACTCTCGGTAGCTTGCCAGGCTCTCCGAGAGGGGTGAAGGAATTGAACTCGGGTAGGCCATGTTGACTGCATGCAAGGCAAACGCACTACCTGCTGTGCTATCGCTCCAGCCCAATAGGAGGAGATGGATCCAAAATCATTGCTGAGTTTGATCAGTGGGAGCTGAAAACACACCCCAGAGAATCTTTTGCAATTCCCCTCCCCGTGGTGGAATTCCAGGGAAAACCAAGAAATATGCAGCAGATGAGATAGTAATCACTGCAGACACTGTCTGCATTGAAGTGCTCCTTCATGAAATTACAGCAGAATTACCAGACCAGTGAGAATGAAGAAATGAATTGTAGGATCAGTGAGAGGCATAGAGTAAGACCAGGCCTTAGAAGGCAGGGTTTCTGCTGCTACTTGTTCTCACCTTACCACGTGTGGAGCCCCTAGGGCCTCCTTCACATTCGTCCATGCCACCTGAGCAGGGAGAAGGATTAGAGGATTCTAACCACCAGGTTGCAAGAGAGCAGACAGACCAGTAAGACAGAATACATACGGGGTGAAAAAGTTCACAATTCTGCTTTAGTCCCCTTAACTCAAGATAGCCTAGAGAGGACTGGGGAAAAAAACTAAACCTACAATAATCAAAACAAAGCTCCAGGATAATAGCCACCTCGACATTTTGCAGTGTAAAAATTCTTACACTGCAACTCCAGCCATTGATGCAGGCGCCAGAAAACCCTAAACCACAGGAAGATGAAGAGACCAAAGCAGCAGACCACCAGCCAAGAATCTGCCTGCTCTGAGCACTAATTAGGATGAGACTGTGTAAATAAATATAAAATCCCCGTAATAAGAAAAAAAATAAAAGATGAAGCACCAAAGATGCATTGCAGGGCATGGGATCAAAAAACGTTCAAGCATAATCCATATATTGGTTTTTTTTTTCAATGTGTCTAAATTTTTATTTGACTAGCAATACTTAGATCTCCACTTTTTACCTCCAGGTTTTTCTCTGAAAATGATTTTTCCAATCAGTTCTCTTGCCATCCAGAACCACAGGTTTGCTTTGTTACTCCATTAATTTCCTAATAGACCCATTTTAGACCATAAAGAAATAATCCAAGTAATTCACCTTTCTTTGCTTTTCATTTCTACTTTATTATTTTTCATATTAGGTTTCTACTTTTGAAATTGAAATTAACTCTTAAAGGTGTCTCACCCACCTCGCTTTCTAATGCAGGTTTCATCTTTTCAAACTCTTCAATATTTAACTGAGGTGATATGTTTATAATATTCTATGTTACAGATGCTAAGTATGTAATTTGACAAATGTATATAGTACAGCATGCAAACCACCAAAGGAGGAATTATATCCATCTCCACACCACTTATTCCATCTCTTCTTCCTTTCTAGTCACCATCAATTAAATACATAAATATTTAGATACTGTTTGAAAAATTTTAATGATGAAGATCATGACATATAAGCATTATGACAAAGGTCCACTTGATTCGAAACGGTGCTAATTCTTTAGAAAATTATTTTTATAACAATATATAATATGAAGTTGCAAGACTTTGAGTATTATCTAATACAACGTATACCCCATTCTTTGGGCATTAAATAATGGGATGGGGAAGTTATAGTGAGTGAATATATAAAGATTGAACAGGATGTCAATGGAAACAATGAATGAAATATCTCTGGATAATATAAGACATTAGGTAAAGGAAATATTTGTATCAGAAGCCATATAGCATATAACTGATCCATTTTCTCAGAACACAGACACAAAATATTAAATAGATATTCATTTCTTGAATAAATAAATAAGGCGCGTGGTACTAAACAAGTGTAGATCAATATTGAACTTTTTGATTAATCTAACTATTGTTCTGTTTTGCTAATATCTTTTAAGTAGAATGGATTAGAGAAAAGAATACAAACCCAGAATAATAATACTCAGAGGAATACTGCATAAAACTTGATTAAATTTATATTTACTCTACAGAAAATTGCACATGTACATATGCATGCAGTGTCTTCCATCATCCTTACTTCATATCCCCATTATCAATTTTGCCAGATGTGGCTCATAACAAAAACAATTGAATTTCTTGAAGACCCATGGATAGCATATTTGAATTGAAATGTCATCTTGTTTTGTTCAATTAAATTTGTTCTTTGGTCAGTTCATAGAAATTCTTTCTCTTATTGATACTATTCATCTTTGCCTCGAAGGAGAAGTACAAATATCCACAGTGTAGATGTAACCGTCAAATAACTTTTCAGTATTTCCAACTGTCTGAAAATACTTATGGTGGGGAAAGTAGTCTAACTGAAGCCTCTCAGTATGGGATATTTATGGCACTGTAAGCATTACAGGCATTTGAACTGCAGTCCCTTGTACCTTTTACCATCTTTAGTGCAATGATGGTACAGATTTTGTTTTCTCTCCTACAACCAGTACTTCCTTCTCCTCAAAAATGCTATCAGCCCTGCAAGTGAACACTGGCATGCTGCTGGGAAACCTGAAAATGTATGTTCTTATGCACCATCCCTAAATTGAAGACCAGCAAACTCTTTCACATTTTTGTGAGGATAGCACAAAGGTAGGGAATTTGCCTTGCAAGCTGTCGGCCTGGCAGAGCCAGGTTCAATTCCTCCGCATTTCTCGGAGAGCCCGGGAAGCTGGCAAGCTACCAAGAATATTTTGCCCATACAGCAAAGCCTGGCAAACTATCCGTGATGTATTTGATATGCCAAACACAGTAACAAAAAGTCTCACAATAGAGACATAACTGGGCCCGCTCGAGCAAATCAATGAACAATGGGAGGACAGTGCAGTGCTACCATGGAGGTATAACCAACTGACTTAAGAGATCAACTGAACATAGCGGGGCAAGGTTCTTCCAAAAATGTTTAGGATGTCATGTCATTCCTTTTATTTTCCCACTTTGCTTCTTTATTTTCCTATGAGGTTTTCTGCCAATACTTCCCGTGGACATTTTTCACAGGAACATTCACGTTACAGTTCGTCTCCAAAAAGTCCAATCTAAACATGTTGACTGAAACAGTCGTGTGCTTCTGGGACTGCCCTCCTGAAATTCTTGGTCATGCTATCTTTGGTTTTACTTTCATTAGTGAGGTCCAAAGGGAGGATGGAGCAAATGGCAGGGAGCTTGGAGACTTGGTTTGCACAAAATCCTGCATCGTGCTGCTTCCTACCTGTAGGGCAGGCAGGTTCTCAGCTCTCACCTTTGAACACAGACACAGCCTCTCAGTCCTTGGCAGTGTGTTCTGCCAGGTTGCACAGCGTTGCAGATACCCGTGAGTTTTGGTACTCACCCTAGGAGAATATCATGCCTAAAGAAGTGCGACATTAAAAAGTGAAGAGGTGTACTGATGACATTTTGAGATAAAACCCATAATAGCAAACAATATGCACTGTCCTGTTCTTTGAAGGAAGCCTCACATATTCACCTACAGTGGGTCTCCACAGATTCTGTAAAAGCATCCAGTCATCTTATTTTCTTCCTTATAATTTTTTATTTTTTGTTTTGGGGTCATACCTAGTGGTTTTCAGGGTTCAAACCTGGTTCTACTCTCAGGGATCATGCCTGGCAGTGCTTAGGGAACTTATGGGGTATGAGATATTGAACCTACATTAACCACATGCAAGGCAACTGCCTGACTGCTAAAGTATCTAAGGCAAGTGCCTACTTGCTAGACTATCTTTCTGGCCCCGTATTTTGGTAATGATCTTAACAAAGTCAAAGCTTTCAGTGAAAAATATTAAAGATCTTATTAGTAGTTAAGGTAAGAAGAAATGAATCCCAGCTATTTTTTTGAGTTGATATGGTAGAATTGTTAAATATGCTTCCCAACTTCAATTTCTCCTCCTCTGAAACATATACCTATTTTGCTGGAATTACAGCAAGTAGGGCTTTTGACTCGCATGCGGCAGACACAGCAGATCTTAGTTGGATTCCTCTGCCCCACTCGGAGAGCCCAGCAAGGTACTGAGACTATCTCGCCCATAGGGCAAAGCCTGGCAAGCTACCCTTGAAATATTCAATATGCCAAACACAGTAATAAGTCTCACAAAGTTACTGGGCCCACTAGAGCAAATCGATGAACAATGAGAGAACAGTGACTGTGACTATTTACTTATCAGGATAGACGTTTTTTCCAGTATGACTTTTAGCTGAGTGTGGTTTTGTGATATAGTTCTGGTTAATGCTATATAAATATATAAGCATATGGTATTTCATGAAAGCTGCCTAGGAACACATGAAGGAAAAAAATCAATTGTCTTAGGTGCTTCTGAGCCACAAAATAGTTATAGAGGCTCATGAAGTAGCTTTAAAAGGAGAAATAATCAGTTATAGTTGTTTTGTAAAAGGTAGAGCTTGGGATTTCAATAAGAAATGCTATATGTATTTCTGGATTATGCACATTTAAGTTCCACGTAGGTAAGAAAGCATCATAAATTGTGACCTTAAAGTCAGAATACTTGAGGCCTGAGCAATAGTACAGTCGGTGACATGCTTACTGGGTCTTATTCCTGGCACACAATATGGTCTCCTGAGGACACTACAAGTGATAAGTGTAAAACCAATAAGGAATAAGAACTGATCACCATTGGGTATGACCCCCCAAAAAATAATGAAATAGAAGTGAAAAATAAAGTCAGAGTTCTCTCTCTCTCTCTCTCTCTCTCTCTCTCTCTCTCTCTCTCTCTCTCTCTCTCTCTCTATCTCTCGGTAGGGGTTGGAGGAAATTGGACACTCTGGTGATGGATATGACTTAAAACTTTATATGCAAGAAACCATATAATTAACAGTACTATAAATCACTGTTTTCAAAGGTAAATATATACAAGATATAATTCTGTACTAAACCTATAATTTTATGGCATACCCAGTGGTGCCAGACTTCATATTATACATAGATGATTTTGCACCTTAATATAAATGGACAGTCTCATGACAAATAAATTTATTTCATCAAAGCATAAGGGTTTATTTTCATTGAAAATTGCTATTCACATGGTTTGTAGGTTTATATACCAGAAATGAGTGATATCGTGCAGATTCTACTTTCTCTTTCTGACTCATTTTGATCATATTGGCACCCTCTGGTTCCATCCATGTTGAAGAAAAGTGCACATTTTCAAAATTTCTGACAGTTGAGTGGTACTACATTGATGTATGTTTTCACATTCTCTTTTTCTACTCATCTGCTATTGAATACTACGTTGTATTCAGATTGTGGTAAAAAAAAAAGCACCACAATGAACATAGGTATGCATATCTCATTTCAAATTGTGTTTTTGTGTTTTTTGGAAAGAGATATTAGTGTAATCACTGAATCATATGGCAGATCTTTTTGAGAAATCTCCATGGCATTTTCAGGAAGGCTGAACCAGTATTTTTTCACTTCAAAAAGAGAAGGTTGGGGCCAGAGAAATGGTAGAGGGGGTAAGGTACTAGCCTTGCCAACAACTTATATCAATTCAAGCCCCTGCAAAATCTATGTCCTCCCTTGCCCTTCCAACCCAAGCCTTACCAGGGTTGACTCCTGAGCACATAGCCAATAGTATGGCCTGAGCACCAAGAGAGTTCTCCATCCCTAACAGCAAAGAACAAGAGAAAATGAAGGATTTGGGTTTTTCTTTTTTCTTTTTTTTTTTCTTTTTGCTTCTACAACTCCATCAATACTTGGTGCTTTTATATGTTCCATCCTCACTGGTGTAATGTGATATTTTTGTCATTTTTATTTACGTTTCCTAGATAATTCCTGATGATAATTAACACTTCATTTTATGTTCCTATTGGTCATTTCTATATCTTTTATGGAATAATATTTGCCCAACTCCTCTCCCCTCTTGTTGGATGAGGTTATTTGTTTTTGTTTGTTTGTTTGGTTTGGTTTTGGGGTCATACCTGGCGATGCACAGGGGTTTCTCCTGGTTTTACACTCAGGAATCACTCCTGGCGGTGCTCAGGGGGCCATGTGGGATGTTGGGAATCAAACATGGGTTGGACACATGCAAAGCAAACACCCTACCCGCTGTACTATCACTCCAGCCCCTGAGGTTATTTGTTTTATTGTTGAATTTTGTGAGTTCTTTATAGTAGTAATTTAGATGCTAGTTCTATGTCAGATGTGTGATGTGTGAATTTTTTTTTCTATTTAGTAGAACATGTTTTTGTTTACTGATAGTTTCTTTCTCAGTGCATAAGCATTGTAGTTTGATGAATTCTGCTTATTTTTTTCTCCTCTACAGGGCAAGGCTCAGGAACTGGTGCGGGAGTATAGTAGGTAAGGTGCTTGTCTTAGAGGTGGACAACCCGGGTTCAATCTCTAGCATCATTATTGGTAAGTACTTGCAAAATATGGTTTTAAGAAAACAATTTAATTCAGATTTTATGACATATTAATATCAATCAAACATAATTTGCTCTCTCAGGCTTCCTCTAGGCATTGGAATATCACCAACGATCTGAAGAAATACCAGAACACTTTTCAATGTAATGCTAATTTGTTTATTTTTGTCTATTTTCTTTGTCAGTAGAGCTGAATCATTGGGAACTTCTGAAATCAATATTATGAAGGCATGCTTACCCATCTTTTTCTCCATTTTATGGTTTCAGGTCTAATATCAGGGTCTAGCTTATTTTAAGTTAATTCTCTTACATAGTGTAAGATTCTATTCCAACTTAATAATTTTTTTATGCTTGATTTGGGCTGGAGCGATAGCACAGCAGTAGGGCGTTTGCCTTGCACGCAGCCAACATTGCCGACCCGAGTTCGATTCCTCCACCCCTCTTGGAGAGCCCGGCAAGTTACCGAGAATATCTTGCCTGCACTGCAGAGCCTGGCAAGCTACCTGTGATGTATTCAATATGCCAAACACAGTATCAACAAAGTCTCCAATGCAGACGTTACTGGGCCCACTGGAGCAAATTGTTGAACAACGGGAGGACAGTGTCAGTGTCAATGTCAATTTCATTTAATCATGAAGAGTTGTGACAAATGGAACTAATTTATCCCTTTTAGAACATGACAAAAATGGAGTGATAATTAGTGGATAGGCACTTGCCTTGCAAGTAGGCAACCAGGGTTACATCCCTGGCACCACATATGAACTCCAAAGCCCAATAGGAGTGATTCCTAAGCACAAAGCCAAGAGTAACCCCTGCTCATAGAAAGGGAGGGTATTAAACAAACAACAAAACTAGAAATGCAACAAACAAAATTGATAACGTATCATGGTTTATTAACACACCCATCATCCAATATTTACAACTGAATGTCTGCAGTGATAACTTTTAAAACCTATTTCTCTTTGTAACACTAAGTACACAACATATTACTATCAGCTATAATCACTACTTTGCCCATGCTTTTGAAGTTTTATATATTAATGGAAGTGGAGAATACGTTAAATCCCAGGCTTGCTTCCAGATGGGGATAGACTCTTGCAAGCTATCTCATGCAATACTGATCCATTTGCTTGAATAAATTACTCTTTGAGAAAAGTCAACTTCAGAAGTAAAATTCAAAAAAATTCCAATTAAAATTTTCAAAAATAGAAATAATGATAATGATAATAATAATAATCATAATAATTAGCCAGTCATAGATTCAGACAGGTGCATTGGGGAGCAAGGGAATATGAACAAAAACTAGAGAAGTGGAAAGGCAAGAAAATACATAAGATATTAGACTTCAAAGAAACTTGTTAGAAAACACTTCTTTCCCACTGAGTTTAAAAAAAATAAAAACAAGATATAAATAACAGCATTTAGGAAAAAATGAGAAATACCCTAGCATTTAGAAGAATAACTACTTATAATTCTTACAAATGAATACCTCAGTGAATAAAAACTGACTTAAAGTCAGAATAGACATGACTATATATGCCCATTATATAGAAATGTTTTGACATATCTGGAAGTAAGGAATTCTGTGTTGATGTTCCCAAACCACATATACATTCCCACTTATTTTTTCAAAACCCCCAAATTTGCTGTTTATTATTTGTCTTACATTTTTTCAGTCACCAACATTGTTATTATTATTTTAATACGTTACACGAATAAAAAGTCAAAGTACATTAAGACTAGTGTAATGAACCTCTGGGCAGCCAGAATCCAGCATTTGTGGCACAGTCCTGCAACCTGGTAAAAACAATGTTTAAGAATTCAACAATCAAGAGATTTCACATGAATTTTGATGAGCCAAGCCCTCTTGTGGGGTTCATAGGTTGCAAAAAATACCATCAATTTTAGGGTCATTTACTTCAGTTAATTATAAACTAGCAAATAAGCGTGGCAAAGTTTACATAGACTCAAGGCTTCACCTGCCTCTCACTTTCCCAACAACATGTCTGAGGAGAGGAACCACTTCCAGAACCAGCTACAGTCCAGTACTGCAGTAGTGCAGGGGGAGTTGGATTTCTCTTAGGGTCCAGTGTAGCTGGATAGCTGGTGAGTAGCTACAGCAGTCCTTAAGCCTACCCACAAGTACACAAAGTACAGTCACCGATTTCCTACTTCTTGCTGTATGATAGGGCTGAAACAGTCCTCTTTTCTGTGATGTGTTTTGCTCAGGTGTGAGAGAGGTTGAGCACACCCAACCGTGCTCAGGTGCTTCTCCAGGCCGGGTACTCAGGAGTTGCTCCTGGGATGCTTCAGGTACCAAGGTGTCTAGGGATCAAATCCAGGCCTTCAGTAGGCAAAGCTTGTATTCACATCCTTGGAGTGATGCTAGCCCCATGTTTTTGGTAGGGACCATGTAAGCCTATCTAGCTGGAATGACTACCAACTTCAGCAGTTGGTGGACCAATAGGGGGAGAGAAGGAAATCACTGAATTAACAGACCCAGAAAGGTGGTCAATCAGAACCACAAATTTCCCCAAGTCCAACCAAACAGGGAATAGGTCTGTTGACAGTTGGGGTTCAGGGTATAAAAGGGGCTCAAAGATGTAGGGTTTCATTCTCTCTCTGGGGAGAAGACCCTGATTGATTGATTGATCGATCAGTACCTCGACGCTATGCTTGGAACGAAATAACGCTCTGTTGAACTTTCCCATTTGTCCTGCACCCGTTCGTGATATCACAGACCCTAACAGTTTGAATGTCCACATGCTGCTGCTCTTGAAAACAATCATGCAATTAGAACAACTATTGGCTGCCCACAGAGGGAGAGACAGGACTGATATTTCAGATTCAGAAGCCTGCAAAGCTCCTATCAGTAAGTGTTCTTTATACTGGTTTAACTCTTCAGCAGAGATTAGAATGAAAATGTTAGAAACACATATTGAGAGGGCAGAAATATAGTATAGTGGTTAAGGTTAGGAATCTCTGACATGATTTCTGGGATTGAGAAAGTAGTGCACTAAACTATGTCAAGGCAGGAAGGGTCAGGGCATAGAATCATGCCCTTTCTCTCTGAGGACACTCCATTCCCACTCGTTGTCTTGCCATTCAGAGTCACTTTGGGGAATGGGGAGTTCTGGGGCTCCTGGGGTGGGGGTGGGGAGCTGCCCTCAGGCCCAACTGCTGCATGAGCAGGAGTGGCTGCAGTCTCCATTGTGATGTCTGTGTTCTCTGCACAGGGTTGTGGGACATGGAATTCTCACTGGCCAATGGGGTTGCGGAACCTGGACCACACCCATGAAGCCCTCTATAAAAGCGCGACCTCAGCCTCTTGTGGCAACCTCTCTCAGCACTTTGATGAGAAATCCTCAAGGAAGTAACGAGATGAGGCCCCAACCCCGATTACCAATGGACACCCATCTGAATAAAGATATAAAATTAAAATTGGATAAAGCTAGAGAAATGGTAAGGAAAAAGTGCTGGGATCTGGTTCCCGTGGCTTACCCAAGGCCCATGATGACCCATCAGTGGTCAGTGTGTGGCCACTGGCTGATAAACCCCTGGGCCCTTTCCAGACCACCCAAGTCTTTAGCCAGTTTCACCCAGCAGCTGCTGCCCTCCTGGGACTCCTGGGGACTCTAGTCCAGTAACCCCTAGGGCTCCCCTCCTCGAGACAAACACCATCCTCCTGCCCATGGGTTCCTCCCATGGAGACGAGTATAAGAGAACTTTTGTCAGTGAGATGGGAACAAGCAGGCTCAAGCAGGTGTTGCTTTGCTTTTCTGCAGCTCAAAAAGTTCGAAGTGGAGAATGATTTAGTCCCTGGCAAGAGGAGGAAGAAAAGGAAAAACTGCGGAGACAGTGGCAAGAACATCGCCACCTCCAGGCCCTGCCAACTGCCGAATGGGGTGAGTCTTGCCCTGCAGGACATCCCAAGGAGATAGGTGCTCAAGGGGTGTTGCAGGGATGTTTAGGAATGTGGAAGGAGGGGGGTACCCACAGAAACTACATTGCTGCTTCCCCACATGCTCGTGGTCTGCTTGGCCTGACACGGGGCACAATCCCACAGCCCTGAACTGGAGTGTTTCACTCGAATGGGCAAGTTTGACTTTGAGATTGAGTTAGAACATGGGGGGAAGGGAAGGGGAAAGGCGGGAAGAAGTGTTTCTCAGGTATCAGCATGCTGGGCAGCCTAAGAAAAAAAGGGTTCTTGTCTCTCTTCTCTGCCACAAACCATGATTATTTAGCTGTAGCCCCCTTTGTTTAAGCGAGCCCCTTCATCAGAAATCTGGTTCTACATCTTACAATGGAGAAGGTTAGGTGGATGGATGCAGCCCTTCGGGTGCCTACCCCATCCTCATGGGCCTGATGAAAGGGATTCACGGTGAAAAAAAGCCTTGCAATGGGACAGGCTAATCCTCCAGGTAGGGAAATGTGTGGTACTGGCCAATGGCCCTATTTGTTATGGCCGCTTTGTTCTCTCCTGCCACATTGCAAGGGGACCTGCCACCCCTGGACACCTGGTCTTGGTTTTTCTCCCTCCTTTCCCTGGCCCTTGTCTGCTCTGTACTTTTTTCTCCCTTTAGATTAAGGACTGGGGTGAAGTGTGACCTTTACTGCTGCAATGGAGAATACTGTCCCATGGGAAAAGTGGCATGCCAGGTGCCATGCCCTCTGACAGATTTGCACGAGGTGCTGGCTGCATTCCCACTGTCGGGGTGTCTCTTGTTCCCCCCTTGGCCCGTTCTTGATGTTTTCTCTACTGCTTGATTGACTGGGATGTTCTGGAATTTGTTTCCCTCTTCCCTCTTCATCAGGAAGCAGGGAACAGGAATGATAGCACAGAGCCCTACTTGGATGATGGGGGTAGAGATGGGCAGGAGGTTTTCAGGTAAGGGGCTGGGGTGGCGCTGACTGGCCGACTCACTTGGGTCTTCCAGAGTGGAGAATATGTTAAGGACCCGGAGAGAGAAAAAATGCAATTTCTGGAGCAAACGTTAGCAGATATCACCGATAAGGTAAGCTCTGCTCCTCCTGGGGTGCGGCTCCTGCCTGAAAGGGGGAGGAGTTGCTGGGAGCCAGGGTAAGAGAGAACCAAGACAGTTCCCATGAGGGAAAGGGGGAAGGAAGATGCGAAGTTCTCTATGTCAATTAGGACCTGGCCTGGAAATCACAATCAAAGCTGAAGTAAGTAGCAAGAAAGAGTTCAAACAATGGCGGGGGGGGGGGGGGGGGGGAGGGAGGAGGGTTACAAAGCAGGGATTGAGCCCTGGGCTGAAGCCTAAACTTCAACACACACCAGCAAGTTTCGGGTGCTTAAAGCCAGGGATGAAGATTCCTGGGAGGTTGGAGGGGAGAAGGAGGTGAGGGCCTGAGTGGTGTTGGTAGTGGTGTGTGTGTGTGGGTGGGGGGGCAGGGGGATCTCTTAGGTCCTGAGAGTAAGACCATCAGGACCTGTGCGGGGAACAGACTGTCCCAAATGCTCTTTCCTTGGGCCTGGGAGTCTGTGTGTGACAGTCACCTGCGCTTGCTGCCCCTGCTGCCCGTCCTTAATCCCAGCTTCATGCCTGCAGGTGAGGAAGAGCAACCAGGAACTCTGGACTCTGTTAGCCCGGCAGCACTCCTACATTGAAGATCTGAAGGAGTGCTCTGCTAATATTCGTAGACAACTGGCTGCATGCCAAGACTCAGCCATCAAAAAGGAGCGGCAGCTCCTGGAGCAATTAGACCAAGAGAAAAGAAACCATGAGTCTAAAGTTAAAGAACTTCAAGTGAGAGAGGGGCCCTGTACAGTTGAGCAGGAAGACCTGAAGCAGGCTTCCTTCTTCACTCCCTCACCACCTTCCTCCATCTCCTTTAGAAACTCTTGAAAAACAACAAAGAAGATGCACTTCATCTGAAGGCTCAGCTCAAAGTTCACACCATTAATGCGAATAGTAAGTGACATGGACCCCAGGAGGGAGAAGCTAGCTTTGGGTGAGGTGGCAGCGGGGTGAGGTTAGGGCTACACAGGGAGGTTAGAAGCAAGCCAGATCTGCCCTAGGGGGCTCCACTGCCTTTGGCTGTCTGTGACCCTGGGGATCCTCCCACAGAAAATGGAGCTGAGCAGAAGCAAAAGGAGGAGAAAGTGGTGGAAGAAAAGCAGGAGGAGGAGGACAATGAGAAGGACAAAAAGGAGGAGGAGGAGGAGGTGAAGAAAGAGGAGGTTAAGGAGGAGGAGGTTGTAAAGGAGAAGGAGGAAGAGGAGGTGAAGGAGAATGTGGCAGTCCTGCCAATTTCAGAACAAGACACTGATGTTCGGAAGGAGCCTTTCACAGTGTTTACAACATCTTCGGTGAGACTGACTCTGCCCTCAGGGGCCCCTGGGAGACATCCTCCTTAAGTCTTGGTTTCCCTCCTTCCAATTTCTCTCAACCCCCAACTTTCCCATGGCATATTCTGGGCCACCTCTTCTCAACACATCCTTGAAAACCCATGTATGCTATTAGGGGCCAGGAAGGGACTGCCCTTCCCAAGGACACCCAACCAACACACCCCATTTGATCTTCCCCCAGCTGCAAGGTTCATGCATTCTAGAAGAAGTATCTGAAGAGGAGATTGAGGAGATCTTAAAGAATATGGAAGGGAATGAGATATCAGCCCAGTCCCCACTGGACAAGAAGGCTACAGTTCATGAGACCGCTGTAGTCATAGAAATGGGTGCTGTGGAAACAGAAAATAATTTAAGCTGGGGACTGAGGTCCTACCTCTCCTTCCTCCCCTTTATTAAGCCGTCACATGGACCCACCACGTCAAAAATTGTAACAGTGTAATTCTGTTGTATTCTCCACCTCCCCACCACCCTCCTCCTCCCCACCCACAACACTTTTCCTAATCCCACAACACTTTTCCTAAATGTATGTTTAGAATAATAATAAAGTATTTCTAAAAGTACTAAAAATTTTCTAATCTCTGGGCAAAATTAGCACATCAAAACCTGCATGCTGTCCTAAAGGATCACATGATGACACACCTGAGGTTTGTATATGGACAGAATTCTTAACATTTTTTTTCTTTTTGGGAGACTGACACACATCCAAAATAACAAGAATACAACCAAAGCTGGCATGGATGAAGGGAGAAAGGGATTCTCATTCACTGCTTGTGGGAATGTCCAATGGTCCAGCCTGTTTGAAAAAAACATATGGATGATCCTAAAAATATTGGGATTCCATTTGACTCAGCAAATCCAATTTTTGAAATATTCCCTAAGAGCCCAATAACAAAATAGAGAAAAGGCATTTTCACCCCACTGTTTCTTGTAGCATTATCCAGAAAACAATTGTGGAAACAACCCAAGTGTCCAATAATAGATAACTGAAAAATGAAACTATGGTACAGATACAGAATGGAATATTACTTGGCCATAAATACATAAAGTAATGCAGTTTGCTGCACATTGAGGGAACTGTAAAGTTTCATGCTGAGTGAAGTTAATCAGAAAGAAAGGTACCGATACTAAATGATCTCTCTCATATGCAGAGTGCAATACAGAGAGTAAGGAAACATAATGGGGGAATAATGAATGTCAAAAATAATGATTATCAATAATGAATGTCACTTCCAAAGGAAGTGGAAGCAAAGAACATAACTGATAGTCTAAGGAAACATAACAATTGAGGGAACTTGGAGATAGAACAAGGAGGGGGCAAAAACTGCAATGGAGGGAAAATAAAATGAGAGGAGGAGGTGAAAAGGAGAAAGTGATAAAGCATTATAGAAGATCAAAGCAAACTGAATTTCACAATAAATTCAGAGTCAACAGCAGGATTCAGGATTTGTCCCAGGGATGCAGGAGAGTTAAATATAAACAAACTAATTGATGCAATATAGAAAGGCAAGTAAAGATGTATCAAATGATGTTTTATAAGATTTAGTAAACATTTACAATGAAAAGCCCATTAGGTTTGGGATTAAAGAAACATATCTCATTAACGTACATGTTGTGTTTGAGACACTGACAGATAAAATCATATTCAGTTGTGAAAATTGGAAGATTTTCCCCTATCATCAGGTATAAGAAAGGTTGTTCATTCACACCACTATAATTCAACATAACTCTAGAAGTGAAAGGCAGATAAATTACGTAGAAAAGAGAAATAAATTAGGCAATAAAGAAAAATTAAAATGATCAGTGCTTTCAAAGATTTATTTTTTAAAAACTTCTGAATATCCCCACTGAAAAGCTGATTTTAAATAAACCAATATAGTAAAGTAGCTTAATATAAAATCAATATATTAAAATATCCTACATATTTATATGTAAGAAAAAACGAAAGAAATTTTTAAGTAAATAATTTTATTTATAATTTATCTAAAAATTTATGAACCTACAAATAAACTTAACAGAAGTGAGATACTATAAATCAAAAAATATGTCATTTGTAAAATAAAGATAATATGCAAGGAGAAAGACCATGAAAATGAATTTCAAGGATTAACGTTAGGAAAATTACCATCTCATAAAAATTATCATATAAATTATGTATATATGTATGTGTATACACACACACACACACACACACTGTAGCACTGTCCTTCCTTTTTTCATCGATTTTCTTCAGCGAACACCAGTAACGTTTTCATTGTAAGACTTGTTGCTACTGTTTTTGGCATATCGAACATGCCACAGGGCACAGGCAGCTTCTGAACCTCTGCTGAGCAGGCAGGATAATCTGGGTAGCTTGCTGGGCTCTCCGAGAGGTACGGGGGAATAAAACTCGGGTCAGCTGCAAGCAAGGCAAACACCTTATCCGCTGTGCTAAGTGTAGTGCCAGCCCATATATACACACATAAATATTAAAAAAAAATACTTGAAATTTTGAAAGCTTTTCATGCAGGTGACCCAACTTTGATTCCCAGTACCGCATTTGGTTCCCTGAGCACCAAGTCAGGAAGTGCCCTTGAGCAAAACAGGATGTACTTCCCAAGCATGACCCCTCCAGAACACTAAAGGTATATTTCTGATTTCAAGTGATGAACATGGAACATGGAACCAAGAGCTGTTACAGAGGTTTAGATGTCTGCCTTAGATATGGTTGACCTCAATCTGTTTGATGTCCAGAATCAAACCTGGTAAAATGAGCACCATCAGGAATGGCCCTGAGAAAAGAGCCAGGAGTAGCCCCAAAGCACCACTGGCTGTGTGACACGCCACCCCCCACCCCCAAATCATATAGTGTTACACATATAGATTTTGTTAGTTGATCTTGTGGGAACACACCTTACAGTGCTCAGCGCTTACTCTTGTCTCTGCACTCAGGAATCACTCCAAGTGGGGATTAGGGGTCATATGTGGTGCTAAGGGTCAAACTCAGGTTTCCCACATACAAAGTAAGTGCCCTACTTACAGTACAATCTCTCTGGGGCTAGAGGTTCGTTAATTTTATTTAATTTTCTTATGGGAAATAATTCTCTAATATATAAACACATTTGGGAATAATTCATGAAAGGGTTTTTTTCTCTTAAATTTTTATTAGTGGAACACCATGAGGTACAGTTGTAGACTTACAAATTTTTGTGCTTGGGTTTCAGTTAAACAATGATCAAATACCCATCCCTCCACCAGTGCCCATACTCCACCACCACCAGTCCCAGTATCCCTCCCACCCCGCTCCACCCCATCCCACCCTACCTCTGTGGCAGGGCATTCTCTTTTGTTATCTCTCTCCTTTTGGGACATTGACATTGACATTGAGTGGGAATCTTGTTCGGACTATAGTCTACTCTCATCACATATTTCCCATCCTGAGAGGAACCTCCCAACACCCTTTAATTGGTGCTCCCTTCTCTATCTGAGCGTCCTTTTTCCCTAGCATGTGCGGTTGTCCTCAATGCCATGGAGTAATCCGCCTGGTACTTATCTCGGCTATTCTTGGGTGTTAGTCTCCTATTTTGAAGACCTCCAGGACCAGCCACCACCATGCTGAGATCACTCTCCGCACACATGAAGGTACTGGCAGAGGGACAAAGCCACGCGGGTTCCGGGGCCGAGATCTCCAAGCCTACTCGAATTGGAGTCAAGCATCCTCCACCCAGATCCTCCAAATTCCAGTAGGCGGGGGTCACACCCACCACCTGGCCCCCTGGCGCCGTGTAATCCCATCAACGGCCAAGACTCAGAGACTATAAAATCCAGCTCCCGGACGAGACCAATGCAGTCAGTCTCCTGCCCCTGCGCCTGGCTGTTCCTCGCTGGGGTCCCTTGGAGGGGAGTGGGTTGAGCTTTCCTCCTCGCCCCGACCAGGGCTCCGGCAGCTGAAGACCTCCAGGACCAGCCACCACCATGCTGAGACCACTCTCCGCACACATGAAGGTACTGGCAGAGGGACAAAGCCACGCGGGTTCCGGGGCTGAGATCTCCAAGCCTACTCGAATTGGAGTCGAGCATCCTCCACCCAGATCCTCCAAATTCCAGTAGGTGGGGGTCACACCCACCAACTGGTCCCCTGGCGCCATGTAATCCCATCAATGGCCAAGATTCAGAGACTATAAAATCCAGCTCCCGGAACCGTGTGGCCGCATTCGCGGCCGCGCGACATCTTATCAGGACATTTTTTTATGATATTTTATTATCTCATTCCTACTTTGGACAAACTTGCAGGCTATCGAATATAGCCTGCCCACAGGGCAGAGTCTGGCAAACTCCCCGTGCACACCAAATATGCCAAATACCAGTAACAATGATGGGTCTCATTCTCCTAAAGAGCCTTGAATATAATCTCAGGGCTAGGATGAATGAGACGTTACTGGGGCCTGCTCGAGGCAATCGACAAATAACAGTCTCCTATTTTGTTACTTTATGTTCCCCAGATGAATGCAATCTTTCTATGTCCAGCGCTCTCTTTCTGACTCATTTCACTTAGCATGATACTTTCCATGTAGTAGCACTTGTATGTAAATTTCATGACTTCTTCCTTTCTGACAGCTACATAGTATTCCATTGTGTATACCAAAGCTTCTTTAATCAGTCATCTGTTCTCAGGCACTCAGTTTTTTCCAGATTCTAGCTATTGTAAACAGTGCTGCAATGAACAGACAACTGCAGATGTCGCTTCGACTATATCTTTTTGCCTCTCTGGGGTATATTCCCAGGAGTGGAATTGCTGGGTCAAATTTGAGCTCAATTTCTAGTTTTTTGAGAATAGTCCAACCTGTTTTCCAGAAGGGCTGAACCAGTCGGCATTCCCCAGCAGTGAAGGAGAGTCCCTTTCTTGCCACGTCCGCGCCAGCACCGGTTGCTTTTGTTCTTTTGGATGTGGGCCAGTCTCTGTGGTGTGAAATGATATATCATTGTTGTTTTGATCTGCATCTCCCTGATGATTCATTTTCTCATTTCTCATTTCTCATTTTCTCATTTTCTCATTTTCTCATTTTCTCATTTCTGCATCTCCCTGATGAGAGCATTTTCTCATTTGTCTTTTAGCCATTCGAATTTCATCTTTGATGAAGTTTCTGTTCATTTCGTTGCCCGAATTTCTGATAGGGTTGGATGTTTTCTTCTTGTGGAGTTCAACCAGTACTCTGTATATCCTTGATATCAGCCCCTTGTTCGATATGTATTTGGCGAATATCCTTTCCCATTCTGTCGGCTGTCTTTGTATTTTGGTCATTGTTTCTTTTGAGGTGCAGAAGCTTCTTAGTTTAAGATAGTCCCATTTGTCTATCTCTGTTTTCACTTGCTTAGCCAGTGGCATGACATATTTGTTTTTTTTTCTATCTGTAGGTTTATATCTTTTTTTTCCCTTTATTTTGTTTTATTTTTTTTTAAAGTTGTAGATTTACAATTTTTTGTGCTTTGGTTTCAATTATACAATGATCAGATACCCATCCCTCCACCAGTGCCCATTTTCCACCACCATGGATAATATCCCGCCCACCCCCATCCGCCCATCCCCCCTGTCTCTGTGGCAGGGCAATCCCCTGTGTTCTCTCTCTCCTTTTGGGTGTTGTGGTCTGCAAAAGAGACATTGAGTGGCAAACATGTTCAGTCCATAGTCTACTTTCGACATGCATCTCCCCTCCTGGGAGGATCCTCCAAACATCCTTTATTTGGTGCTCCCTTCTCTATCTGAACTGCCCTTTCCTCTAGGATACCCGGCTGGCCTCTAAGTTATGGAGTAATCCTCCTGATGCTGATCTCAGCTATTCTTGGGTATTAATCTCATACTTTGTTACTTTATATCCCCCAGATGAATGCAATCTTTCTATGTCTATCCCTCTCTTTCTGACTCATTTTGCTTAGCATGATACTTTCAATATTGTACCACTTGTATGTAAATTTCATGACTTCATCTTTTCTAACAGCTGGCATGACATATTTGAAGACACCCTTAGCTTCAATATCATGGAGGGTGTTGCTGACTTTGTCTTCAATGTAACTTATGGATTCAGGTTTGATGTTGAAGTCTTTAATCCATTTTGATCTTACTTTTGTACATGGTATTAGGCAGAGATCTGAGCCCAGTTTTTTGCATGTAGCTGTCCAGTTTTGCCAGCACCATTTGTTAAAAAGGCTTTCCTTACTCCACTTCACATTTTTTCCTTCTTTATCAAAGATTAGGTGATCATATGTTTTGGGGGGAGATGTCAGTATATTCAACTCTGTTCCATTGGTCTGCTGGTCTGCCATTGTTCCAGTACCATGCTGTTTTAATTATTACTGCTTTGTAGTAGATTTGGAAGTTAGGGAGGTTGATTTCTCTCATTTTCTTTTTCCCAAAAATTGCTTTAGTTATACGTGGGGGCTTATCGTTCCATATAAATTTTAGGAGTGTTTGCTCCAGTTCTTTTAAGAATGTCATGGATATCCTAATAGGGATTGCGTTGAATTTGTACAGTGCTTTGGGAAGTATTTCCATTTTGACAATGTTAATCCTCCCGATCCATGAACAGGGGATATTTTTGCATTTTCATGTGTACTCTTTTATTTGCTGAAGCAGCGTTTTGTAGTTTTCTTTGTACAGCTCCTTTACTTCTTTAGTTAAGCTAATTCCTAGGTAGTTGAATTTCAGGGGCACAGTTGTGAATGGGATTGTTTTCTTCATGTAGTTTTCTTCTCTCTCACTATTTGCATATAGGAAAGCCATGGGCTTTTGGGTATTGATTTTATAGCCTGCAACTTTACTATACAAGTCTATCGTTTCTAGGAGTTTCTTGGTAGAGGTTTTAGGGTTCTCTAAGTATAGTATCATCTCATCTGCAAATAGTGAGAGCTTGATTTCTTTCTTTCCTACTTGGATGCCCTTAATATCTTTTTCTTGCCTAATCGCTATTTCAAGTACTTCCAGTACCATATTGAATAGTAGTGGAGAGAGTAGGCATCCTTGTTTGGTCCCTGATCTTAAGGGGAAGGCTCTTAGTTTTTCCCCATTGAGGATGATGCTTGCTGTAGGCTTGTGGTAGATGGCTTTAACTATATTGAGGAAAGTCCCCTCTATCCCCAATTTGGCAAGGGTTTTCATCATAAACGGGTGTTGGATCTTGTCAAATGCTTTCTCTGCATCTATTGATATGATCTTATGGTTTTTGTCTTTTCTTTTGTTGATGTGATGGATTATGTTGATTGATTTCCGAATGTTGAACCATCCTTGCATCGCTGGTATGAATCCCACTTGGCCATGGTGTAGGATCTTTATGATGAGTTGTTGAATTCCATTTGCTAGTATTTTGTTGAGAATCTTCGCATCCGTGTTCATCAGGCATATAGGCCTGTAGTTTTCTTTTTTTGTGGTGCCTTTTTTCTTTTAGGTATTAGGGAAATATGGGCTTCATAGAAAATGTTTGGGAGGATTTCTGTTTTTACAATTTTCTGGAAAAGCTTGAGAAGAACTTGTAATAGGTCCTCTTTAAATGTTTGGAAAAATTTGATAGTGAATCCATCTGGACCTGCGCTTTGGTTTTTGGGAAGACTTTTGATTACAGTTTCAATTTCCTTGATGTTATTACTCTATTCAGGTACTCTATATCTTCTTGATTCAGATTCAGGAGATTATAGGAATCCAGGAATTTATCCATTTCTTCTAGATTCTCTTGTTTCGTGGCACACAGACTTTCAAAGTAGCCTTGATGATCTTTAGAATTTCTTTGGTTTCTGTTATGATATCTCCATTCTTATTTCTTATTCGGTTTATTAGGATTCTCTGTTTCTTTGTGAGTGTTGCTAGTGGTTTATCTATCTTATTTATTTTCTCAAAGAACCAACTCTTAGTTTCATTGATCTTTGGGATTGTTTCTTTGTTTTCCATGTTTTGATTTCTGCTCTAAGTTTTATGATCTCTTTCCTTCTGCCTACTTTGGGCTCCTTCTTGATCATTTTCTAGGATCTTGAGCTATGAGGTCAAGTTGTTTATGTGCATCCTTTCTTCCATCTTGAGGTATGCATGCTTGCAGAACTATAAATTTTCCCCTGAATACGGCTTTCAGTGCATCCCATAAATACTCGTAGCTCGTGTCTTCATTCTCATTTGTTTCCAGGTATCTGTTGATTTCGTCTTTGACTTCCTTCCTGATCCATTTGTTGCTCAGTATTGAGTTATTTAGTTTCATGAAAGGGTTTTGTACAGTAAGAAGTTCTGACAAATTCTTGTGTTGGCATCACTGGACGGCTACATGCAAAAAAATGGGCTCAGAACTCTGCCTAACACCATGTACAAAAGTAAGATAAAAATGGATTTAAGACCTCAACATCAGACCAGAAACCATAAGCTACATTGAAGACAAAGTTGGCAAAACCCTCCATGACATAGAAGCTAATGGTATCTTCAAGGATGCTACGCCACTGACTGAGCAAGTGAAAACAGAGATAGATAAATGGGACTATCTTAAACTAAGAAGCTTCTGCACCTCAAAAGAAACAGTGACCAAAATACAAAGACAGTCTACAGAATGGGAAAGGATATTCGCCGAATACACATCTGACAAGGAGTTGATATCGAGGATATACAAAATACTGGTTGAACTCCACAAGAAGAAAACATCCAACCCCATCCAAAAATGGGGCAATGAAATGAACAGAAACTTTCTCAAAGAAGAAATCCAAATGGCAAAAATGCACATGAGAAAATGTTCTACATCATTAATCATCAGGGAGATGCAGATCAAAACCACAATGAGATACCATCTCACACCTCAGAGACTGACCCACATCCAAAAGAACGAAAGCAACTGATGCTGGCACGGATGTGGCGAAAAAGGGACACTCCTTCACTGCTGGTGGGAATGTCGGCTGGTTCAGCCCTTCTGGAAAACAGTATGGACAATTCTCAAAAAATTAGAAATTAAGCTCCCATTTGAGCCAGCAATACCACTCCTGGCAATATATCCCAGAGAGGCAAAAATGTATAGTTGAAGTGACATCTGCACTTGTTTGTTCATTGCAGCACTCTTTACAATAGCCAGAAACTGGAAGAAACCTGAATGCCCAAGAACAGATGACTGCTTAAAGAAACTTTGGTACATCTACACAATGGAGTACTATGTAGTTGTTAGAAAAGATGAAGTCATGAAATTTATATACAAGTGGTACAACATGGAAAGTATCATGCCTAGCAATATGAGTCAGAAAGAGAGGGATAGATATAGAAAGATTGTATTCATCTGGGGAATATAAAGTAACAAAATATGAGATTAATACCCAAGAATAGCTGAGATCATCACCAGGAGGATTACTCCATAGCTTAGAGGCCAGCCGGGCATTCTAGGGGAAAGGGCAGCTCAGAGAGAGAAGGGAGCACCAAATAATGGGTGTTTGGAGGATCCTCCCAGGAGGGGAGATGCATGTTGAAAGTAGACTATGGACTGAACATATTTGCCACTCAATGCCTCTTTTGCAGACCACAACACCCAAAAGGAGAGAGAGAACAAAAGGGAATGCCCTGCCACAGAGGCCGGGTGGGATGGGAGGGATGAGGGTGGGAGGGATATTATCCATGGTGGTGGAAAATGGGCACTGGTGGATGGATGGGTATTTGATCATTGTATAATCGAAACCAAAGCACAAAAAATTGTAAATCTACAATTGTACCTCATGGTGTTTCACTAATAAATAATAAAAAAGAAGTTCTGACAAATTCTAAGCAAAATAAGTATTTCTTGATTAAAGATACACACTGAGCTTTCCATAGAGGAAAACCCAGAATTCCTGTATCTATAGTGGAACAAGAGAAGTCAAGTTTCTCACTTTCACTGTTTCCCTATCCATTAAGTCTTACACTCGAGCACTCCTCTTGGTTTTGGGAAAAAGAAAAATAGAAAGCTGTTGAAATAAACGGTCTTTTTTAGCTTTGAAAGTTGTGTGTGTGCGTGTGTGTGTATACGCACGCATGCACGTGCACATGCACGCACACACACACACACACATGCCAGAAATCTAAATACATATTTATTCTTTATTTCCCCCAGTTTCTGGGTATTTTTATCATAGTTTCATTATAAGTTTACTTTATTAATAGTCATCTTGATAAATATTGACTAATGAAGGCATCATGTAAGAACACTGTGTTAATAAACTCTCCAGTGTCATCTGGTTGGTAAATCATAGACCTATTCAGCATGCTCTGCAAAAGTCATCTTATTAAAATTAATGACTACTTTTTCCATATTCTTCTCCTTGTTCACGTATATGCATTTTCTCCTTTAAATGTCAAATTCTTCAAAACCACAGAACTTTGCTTTTTGTCTAGCGAATCCTCTCTTCATTTCACCTTCAGCTGTAGTTTCCCTTTTTAACAAGGCATGAAATTACATATTAGTGAAGTAAATTACCCTCAACAACACTAGAAACAGATCCTGTATTATTTCCATGGAGTTTAATATATCAATTTACAAACAACAATTGACACATTGCAATAGACATATATATGTGTATATATATAATAAGAAAAGCAGCAGATGAGGAAACTTTATAATAACTCTTATCAGCCCACGAACCTCCCAGATTTAATCTTCAAAAGTTTTAAATGGACAAAAATTTCACAAAAATTCAAAAAGGGAAAGAAGGAGACATAAATAAGCACAGTAAAAAAAACACTTCATTTCAAAGATATGCATTTTTCAAAAAAATGCATACAAACTTTACCTGTGCATTAACTTAGCAAATTATTTGATATTCACTCTACAAAGGACATCACAATCATGGAAGTGGGAACTATATTCCTGCTTTCTTTGATTTGCTCAGTAATGGCAAAACATGTGTGTGCTCTTTTAAAAAAGATCCATAAATGTTTCTCATTATCAAATCTATGAAGGAAGGGATGTAATCATTCCTGAAATTAACCAAATTCTTGACTTGCAATCCATTTTAAGCAGGGGAGTAACAAGGTAGTAATGAAGCACATCCTTACAAATCATTGCTACAAATCAGCACCAGCCATGAGCAATACTTAAATTAAAATTGACATTAAACTAATGTCATATTTCTGTGATAAATCTCTAATCTCAAAGCTTCATTTAAATATACATATAAACGCATATATATGAATATATATATAGACATATATATAAACAGGCATATTTTGGAGTTTATATGTGAATGATAGTTTTTTTATGATTTTATATGAAGTTTTTTTATTAGTGAAACACCATTAGGTAAAGATGTAGATTTACAATTTTTTGTGCTTTGGTTTTGATTATACCATGATCAAATACCAATCCCTCCACTAGTCCCCATTTTCCACCACCATGGATAATATCCTTCCCACCCCCATCCCTCCCATCCCACCTGGCCTCTGGCAGGGCATTCCCTTTTGTTTTCTCTCTCCTTTTGGGTGTTGTGGTCTTCAAAAGAGGCATTGAGTGGCAAATATGTTCAGTCCATAGTCTACTTTCAACATGCATCTCCCCTCCTGGGAGGATCCTCCAAACATCCTTTATTTGGTGCTCCCCTCCCTTGTCTATCTGAGCTGCCCTTTCCCCTAACATATGATATATTGTTATAAAGAATAATTTTCTAAAGAATTAGTACCGTTTCAAATCAAGTGGACCTTTGTCATAATGCTTATATGTCATGATCTTTATCATTAAAATTTTTCAAACAGTATCTAAATATTTATGTATTTAATTGATGATGACTAGAAGGGAAGAAGAGATGGAATAAGTGGTGTGGAGATGGATATAATTCCTCCTTTGGTGGTTTGCATGCTGTACTATATACATTTGTCAAATTACATACTTGCATCTGTAACAAAGAATGTTATAAACATATCACCTCAGTTAAATATTGAAGAGTTTGAAAAGATGAAACCTGCATTAGAAAGCGAGGGGGTTGAGACACCTTTAAGAGTTAATTTCAATTTCTAAAGTAGAAACCTAATATGAAAAATAATAAAGTAGAAATGAAAAGTAAAGAAAGGTGAATTACTTGGATTGTTTTTTATGGTCTAAAATGGGTCTAATTTAGGAAATTAATGGAGTAACAAAACAAACCTGTGTTTCTGGATGGCAAGACAACTGATTGGAAAAATCATTTTCAGAGAAAAGCCTGGAAGTAAAAATTGGAGATCTAAGTATTGCTAGTCAAATAAAAATTTAGACAAATTGAAAAAAATATGGATTATGCTTGAATCTTTTTTGATCCCATGCCCTGCAAAGCATCTTTGGTGCTTCATCTTTTTATTTTATTTCTTTTTTTTTTTCCATTTTTTAAAATTTTCATTAGTTAAACACAATGAGGTACAGTTGTAGATTTAAAATTTTTTGTGCTTGGGTTCCGATTATACAATGATCAAATACCCCTCCCTCCACCAGTGCCCATTTTCCACCCCAATGGATAATATCCCTCCCACCCCCATCCCCATCCCACCCTGCCTCTGTAGCAGGGCATTCCCTTTTGTTCTCTCTCTCCTCTTGGGTGTTGTGGTCTGCAAAAGAGGCATTGAGTGGCAAATATGTTCAGTCCATAGTCTACTTTCAACATGCATCTCCCCTCCTGGGAGGATCCTCCAAACACCCTTTATTTGGTGCTCCCTTCTCTATCTGAACTCCCCTTTCCCCTAGAATGCCTGGTTGGCCTCTAAGCTTTGGAGTAATCCTCCTGGTGCTGATCTCAGCTATTCTTGGGTATTAATATCATATTTTTTAGTATATATTTCCCAGATGAATGCAATATTTCTATGTCTATCCCTCTCTTTCTGACTCATTTCGCTTAGCATGATACTTTCCATGTTGTAACACTTGTATGTAATTTCATGACTTAATCTTTTCTAAAAGCTACATAGTACTCCATTGTGTAGATGTACCAAAGTTTCTTTAACCAGTCATCTCTTCTTGGGCACTCAGGTTTCTTCCAGTTTCTGGCTATTGTAAAGAGTGCTGCAATGAACAAACAAGTGCAGATGTCACTTCGACTATACATTTTTGCCTCTCTGGGATATATTGCCAGGAGTGGTATTGCTGGCTCAAATGGGAGCTCAATTTCTAATTTTTTGAGAATCGTCCATACTGATTTCCAAAAGGGCTGAACCAGTTGGCATTCCCACTAACAGTGAAGGAGTGTTCCTTTCTCGCCACATCCACTCCAGCATCGGTTGCTTTTGTTCTTTTTAATGTGGGCCAGTCTCTAAGGTGTGAGATGGTATCTCATTGTGGTTTTGATCTGCATCTCCCTGATGATTAATGATGTAGAGCATTTTCTCATGTGCTTTTTTGCCATTCGGATTTCTTCTTTGAGAAAGTTTTTGTTCATTTTATTGCCCCATTTTTTAATGGGGTTGGATGTTTTCTTCTTGTGGAGTTCAACCAGTATTTTGTATATCCTCGAAATCAACACCTTGTCAGATGTGTATTCGGCGAATATCCTTTCCCATTCTGTAGACTGTCTTTGTATTTTGGTCACTGTTTCTTTTGAGGTGCAGAAGCCTCTTAGTTTAAGATAGTCACATTTATCTATCTCTGCTTTCACTTGCTCGGCCAGTGGCATGGCATCTTTGAAGATACCATTACCTTCAATGTCATGGAGGGTTTTGCCAAATTTGTCTTCAATGTACCTTATGGTTTCTGGTCTGATGTTGAGGTCTTTAATCCTTTTTGATTTTACTTTTGTACGTGGTGTTAGGCAGAGTTCTGAGCCCATTTTTTTTGCATGTAGCCATCCAGTGATGCCAGCACAATTTGTTAAAGAGGATTTCCTTACTCCACTTCACATTACTTGCACCTTTATCAAAGATTAGATGATCATATGATTGAGGGGAGATGTCAGTGTATTCAACCCTGTTCCATTGGTCTGCAGTTCTGCCTTTGTTCCAGTACCATGCTGTTTTAATTATTACTGCTTTGTAGTAGAGTTTGAAGTTAGGGAGGTTGATTCCTCCCACTTTCTTTTACCCAAGAATTGCTTTAGCTATTCGTTGGGGCTTATTGTTCCATATAAATTTCAGGAGTGTTTGCTCCATTTCTTTGAGAATGTCATGGGTATCCTTATAGGGATTGCATTGAATTTATACAACGCTTTCAGTAGGATTGCCATTTTGACAATGTTAAGTCTCCCGACCCATGAGCAGGGGATATCTTTCCTTTTCCTCATGTCCTCTTTTATTTCCTGAAGTAGAGTTTTGTAGTTTTCTTTGTACACGTCCTTTGCTTCCTTAGTTAAGCCGATTCCTAGGTACTTGATTTTCTGGGGCACAATTGTAAACGCGATTGTTTTTTTTTTCATGTAGCTTTCTTCTCTCTCACTGTGTGCGTATAGGAAAGCCATGGATTTTTGGGTATTGATTTTATAGCCTGCAACTTTACTATATAAGTCTACTGTTTCTGGGAGTTTTTTGGTGGAGGTTATTGGGTTCTCTAAGTATAGTATCATATCATCTGCGAATAGTGAGAGCTTGATTTCTTCCTTTCCTACCTGAATGCCCTTAATATCTTTTTCTTGCCTAATCGCTATTGCACGTACTTCCAGTACTATATTGAACAGAAGTGGAGAGAGTGGGCATCCGTGTCTCGTCCCTGATTTTAGAGGGAAGGCTCTCAGTTTTTCCCCCATTGAGGATGATGTTTGCTGTAGGCTTGTGGTAGATGGCTTTAACTATGGTGAGGAATGTCCCTTCTATACCCATTTTGGCTAGGGTTTTCATCATAACGGGGTGCTGGATCATGTCAAATGCTTTCTCTGCATCTATTGATATGATCATATGCTTTTTATCTTTTCTTTTGTTGATATGATGGATAATGTGATTGAATTCCGAACGTTAAACCATCCTTGCATCCCTGGGATGAATCCTACTTGGTCATGGTGTATGATGTTTTTGGTGAGTAGTTGGATTCTATTTGCTAGTAGTTTGTTGAGGATCTTTGCATCTGTGTTCATCAGGGATATCGGTCTGTAATTCTCTTTCTTTGTAGCATCTCTGTCTGCTTTTGGTATCAGTGTGATATTTACTTCATAGAATCTGTTTGGAAGCGTTTCTGATATTTCAATTTCGTGGAAAAGCTTAAAGAGTATTGGGAGTAAGTCCTCTCTAAAGATTTGGAAGAATTCACTAGTGAATCCATCCGGGCCAGGACTTTTGTGCTTGGGGAGACTTTTTATTACCATTTCAATTTCCTTGATGGTGATAGGTCTGTTCAGGTATTCCAGGTCTTCTTGATTCAGTCTTGGGAGTCTGTAGGAGTCTAGGAATTTATCCACTTCCTCGTGGTTTTGATGTTCCGTGTTATAAAGCTTCTCAAAGTACTCCCTGAGGATTCTTTGAATTTCTGTAGTTTCTGTTGTAATGACCCCCTTTTCATTTCTGATTCGGTTTATTAGGGTTTTCTCTTTCCCTTTCTTTGTGAGTTTTGCTAGAGGCTTATCGATCTTGTTAATTTTCTCGAAGAACCAGCTCTTGGTTTCATTGACCTTTCGGATTGTTTTTTGGGTTTCCATCTTGTTAATCTCTGCTCTGAGTTTTATTATTGCCTTCCTCCTCTTCGGGTTGTGCTCCTTTTGTTGGTCCTTCTCCAAGCTCTTAAGCTGTGAGGTTAGGTTTTTTATTTATGCTCACTCCTCCTTCCTGAGGAATGCTTGTAGAGCTACAAACTTTCCTCTTAACACAGATTTTGGTGTACCATAAGTTTTGGTAACTCGTGTCCTCATTTTCATTCGTTTCTAGGAATCTTTTGATTTCCTCTTTGATTTCCTTTCTAAGCCAATTGTTCTTCAATCGCGCACTGTTTATTATCCAGGTGTTTGATTTAGTTTTCTGTTTTTGTGTGTGATTTACTTCTAATTTCAGTACATTATGTTATGAGAAGATTTTTGATACAATGTCTATCTTCTTAATTTTATGGAGGTATGTTTTGTGGTTCAGCATGTGGTCTATATTGGAGAATGTTCCATGTACGCTTGAGAAGAATGTGTATTCAGCTTTTTGAGGATGAAGTGTCCTGTATATATCTACTAAGTTCCTTATCTTCCATTGTTTCCCTCAGATGAAGTATGTCCTTGCTAAGTATGAGTCTGGTTGATCTATCAAGAAGTGACAATGCGGTGTTGAAGTCTCCCACTAGTATTGTGTTTCTATTGATGTCGTTTTCCAAATCTATGAGTAGTTTTTTAAGTACTTTGCTGGTCTCTCATTAGGTGCATATACATTTATTATTGTAAGTTTTTCTTGTTGTACAGATCCTTTGATCAATAAGAGATGGCCTTCACTCTCTCTTATGACATTCTTCACTCTGAAATCGATGTGGTCTAATATTAGGATGGCTACCCCAGCTTTTTTATGGGAGCTGTTTGCCTGTAGGATTGTTTCCCAGCCTTTGACTCTGAGTCTGTGTTTGCTTTGACTATTGAGATGTGCTTCTTGCAGGCAGCAGAATGTTGGGTTCAATTTTCTAATCCATCCTGCCACTCTATGTCTTTTAATTGGTGTGTTTTGCCCATTGTCATTGAGAGAGATTATTGTTATTGTATTTTGTCCCATTATTCTGTTGAAATTTGGTGTGTTTGAGAGGCCTGTCTTCCCTTAAAGTAGCCCATTTAGTTGTTCTTGTAACCATGGTTTTGAGTCTATGAAGTTCCTGAGCTGTTGTTTGTCTGTGAATCTGTGTGTTGTTCCTTCTATTATGAATGAGAGTCTTGCTGGGTAAAGTATTTTTGGAGAGGCATTTATTTCATTGAGTTTTTTCACTATGTCCGACCACTGTTTTCAGGCCAGGAGGGTTTTATCAGAAAAATCAGCTTTGAATTTTAAGGATGCTCCTTTGTAAGAGATTTCTTTCTTCGATCTTGCTGCTTTCACAATTTTGTCTCTGTCTAAGGTTTTGGTCATTTTGATCAGAATGTGTCTTGGGGTATTTTTATTCGGATTTCTTCTAGTTGGTAACCTTCGGGCTTCCTGAATGTGGTCACGAGTTTTCTTCAGCTCTGGAAACGCTGTAGCAATGATGTCTTTGGCAGTTTCTTCTTCATCAAGGTTTTCTTCCTGTTCCTCTGGGACTCCAATAATTCTTATGTTACCCCTCTTGGCTTCATCACAATCTTCTCTTGCCATCTGTTCCCAAATTGTGAGTCTCTTTTCCATTTTCTGCTCTTTTCTGGAGAGTCTCTGAACTTCATCTTCGAGCTCAGTGTTTCTGTTCTCAGCAGCTGTTACTCTTCTTCTGAGGCCTTCCACCGAGTTTTTCAATTAGCGTACCAGGTTTTTCAGGTCTGACATTTCCGATTGCATTTTCCTCATTTCTGCCTTCAAATCCTCTTGTCTTTTATTGGCATTGCTTTCCATTGTTTCTTTTAGTTCCCTAAGCATCCTAAGTAGCTCCCTTCTGAATTCCTTGTCATAGAGGTTGTCTAACACTACAGTACCGTTGGTGTCTTCTGGGCTAGACACTTCAATAAAAAATTTTGGTGGGCTTTTGCATTGCTTTACCATTGTGACCAGTGTGGTTTAGTCCTTCACGTTCACTGTTACTATTCTGCTTGATATGCAGTGTGAGTTGAGATAGGTTTATGAGTTATTGGCTACTATGTTTCTAGTGGCTGAGCTAACCTAGGGAAGGTTCCATCTAAGAGGGTAGCTTATGGTTCCTATGGCATGTGTAGTGGGAGAATATTTCGCAGCTGCGTTAATGGCCGCGGCTCTGGAAAGGGTTCCTGGCACTGGTCACCAGGCTGTACCTGATTGAATGAGGAGAGAGTACCCGGAGATGTTCAGCTTTGTTGCCGAGAGTTGGGCCTCAGTTCCCATCCCACGCAGATCAAGGGAGAAAACCGGCTGTTCTAGGGGATCAAGCTAGCTTCACATGCTCAGAGAGAGTCCCAAGCCCTGGGGCAGGCTGTACCTGGTTGAATGAGGAGCGAGTACCTGGAGACATTCAGCTTTGTTTCCGAGAGATGGGCCTCAGTTCCTGTCCCAAGCAGATCATGAATGATAGTTTTGAGAGTGAAAATTCTACATATTTGTTATGAGTTCCCTCACTTGTATCACCTGGGATTTTAGCTGCAATATGTATAGACAAAAGAAGTTACCAATGTGATCATTGTTAAAAAGTGAGAAAATGAAGGGGATTTGATTTGAGTAACGGGTACGAACCCTTGGTTATGGGTTCCATGATATGGCAAAATAAAATCAGAGGAATCTTTATAGGAAGAAATAAAATGTGTCAAAACATAGTAGCATACAAATAAATTAATATACTGATTTATTTGTTTTTTCACATGATTTCCAAAGGGATATTTTTTCAGAGTTCAGTACTTCTGTAACAATTCCATTTGTGATTCATAAAGGGGTGCCACAGTATTAAAACAAAGTTAATAGTGAAGAGCCAACTGTCAAGAGAAATACAAGGTTTTGTGCATGAAATAGAGGAAAGGGTTAAAAAGATTAGCAAACAAGTTCTTTTATAATAAAGTAAATACTATTTTATAGTTTGCTCCAAATTTCAATTGCATCTAAATATCTGAGATAGAAATCTTTTCTTTATATCATTGAAGAAATAATCTATTTTGGAATTTTTCTATGGACTTGATGTTTGAATCAACTCAGCTCTGGTTCTTTCATGGTTTTTAAAAATATATAATTTCATGGAGATGGAGTGATAGTACAGTGGGTTGAGCATTTGCCTTCTACCTGACCATCCTGGGTTCTATCTCCACCATCACATATGGTCCCTCCAGCACTTCCCGGTTTAATTCCTGAGTATAGATCCAGGACAAACCTCTGAGCATCACAGGGTATGGTCACAAAACAAAAAATAGAATAAAATAAAATTTTATAAGGCCAGAGAGATCGTATAGCTGGTAAGGCACTCACCTGGAAAAAGTTTTACAGAGCAATTAAATGCTCCAAATAGCCAGAGAAATCTTTTTGTGAAAGGAGGTGAGATGTCTGTTTCTTACCAACTTTATATCTCACTATAACATAATCAAAACTGTGGTTCTGGAGTAAAGACTGACTCAAATAATGGAATAGACTTGAGAACCCTCATATATATGGCCAATTCATTTTATCAAAGATGCAGGATTCTTGAAGTATTGAAAGGGAAGCCTCCTTCACACATGGAGTGGGGGAAACTGAATAGCCTGTTGCAAAGAAAATTAATCTATACGTATGTCTCAACTCTACACAAAATCTAATCTAGGTGGATTAAGTGACTTGATACTAGACCTGGATCCATACATTTTATCAAGGAAAACATAAGGTGAACTCTCCATAATAGTCACTTTAAAGGTTCTTGAAGCATTGTGTGCCACAAATTTTAAAAAATAGAAGAAAAGTAAACAAATTGGACTATACCTTCCACTGTAACACTATAGCACTGTCCTGCTGTTGTTCATCTATTTGCTTGAGCGGGCCCAGTCATGTCTCCATTGTGAAACTTGTTGTTATTGTGTTTGATATATTGAATACATCACGGGTAGCTTGCCAGGCTTTGCCCTGCGGGCGAGATACTTTGGTAGATTGCCAGGCTCTCCAAGAGGGCCTGAGGAATTGAACCCGGGTTGGCCGGGTCAGCAAACACCCTAACTGCTGGGCTATCACTCCAGCCCATCTTAAATACTAAGTAAGAAAAATCCAAAAGTAGTTCTATCAGTTATCTCTAGTTTAATACATCTATTCTGACATTACTAATGTTAATAATGAATCATTATAATATTAACATTTACCTGAAGGAAAAAAATGAAGCATTCAAATTCTAATGTGGTTCTAGTAAATCTAATTTTAATGATCTGAATTTAACCATCAAAACTAAACTATTAGCTAAAATTTACATTCAGCAGCCAAGCCTTTCTTATTCACCAATTCTTCTTGCCACTCAAATCCCAACTTTCCATTACTTCTCAACTTCAGGATATCAAAGCAAAAGAAACACAAAACCAAACATTCTGGATTTTAAGTGTTCAAAAATGTTGACAGAAAATATTCATAGTACACATCTAAAGTTTGGTGTTTAATATCCAAGATTTATAAAGCACTCACAAAACTTATGCAAACTACACTAACATGAAATGGGGATGGAGGTTGAATAGGCAATTTCTTAAAGGAGACATGAAAATGATCAGCAAGTATAGAAAGAAAAAAAATAAGAGCTCTTCATCAGTTATCATCATGTGAATGCAAATCAAAACAACAATAAGAAATCATCTCACACCAGTAAGTCTGGCATACATCAAAACAGAGTGGGGTAGAGCGATGCTGGTGGAAATTACATGAAAAAGAAGCTCTCATTTACTGTTGGTGAGAATGCCATCTAGGTAAGCCTCCATGGAAAACAGTATAAATACTTTAAAATTTAAGAATTGAATTTCTATATGACTCAGTAATTCCACTTCTTGAATGTACTCAAAGAACCCCAAAATGTTTATCTAAATAAGGTACTTGTACTTCTTCATTCATTGCAGTGTTAATGATCTGGAAACAGCTCATCTGATCAAGAAATATAAGTGAATAAACTGTGGGATGTACATATAAAATGGAACACTACTCATCTATAAAAATAAATATAAATAATTGGGAGAAATAAATAATTTGGAACAGAGAGAGAGAGTATAGTGGTAAAGGTTTTGCCTACAGCAGACCCTGCTCCTATCCAGGTTCTTGATAGAGTCCCTCAAACACTGTCAAGAATAATCCCTGGCACAGAGCCAGAAGCAATCCCTGAGCACAATCAGGATTGCTGCCCCCACCACCGGAAACTTGTCACAGTTTCCCTGCCCCATACACAAAGATATCTTGACATTTGCTGCTATGCAGATAGAACTGGGCAGCATTACTTTGAGTGAAGTGAGTCTGAAGGAAAGAGAAAAAATAGAAAGATCTTTCAGATATGTCATAAAAAATACAAGAGTAAGGGAATAAAAATGGCCAATGATAAGAGCCCTGGGATTTGGCTGGGTATATTGTCACTGAAAGCAGCTTGCTAGATGAAGGAGCTATATCAAAGGATGGGAATGGTCTAAGAGACAAGGGAGGTGTAGGGGGGGAAGTTCACACTGATGGCACGGATGGTGTAGCAACATTCTCCCAGAAGCATTACTTTTGAAAGTATTGAAAAATCAAGGAGCCTAGAAAAAAGTTTTAAAAATGCAATGTAAGATCCTATGAAAAATGTGAAATATTTTTAGTGGACTCACATAGTTGGAGCTCTCTGATTTGGTGAAGGGGGATCTCTAAAAATCACTGAGCATTTACTTGCTATGCTGCATTCACTGCATCATAATTTCTTCCTGAAGGCAAAGAAACTGCAATTCATAAAATTAGAAAAGTACCATTCGCCCTATGATATGAAAGTAGGGAGGAGTAAAGTCAGAATTATGTTCTGACTCTACAAAATATTTTAAGAGACAGGCTTTCTGTCTTAGAAATTTTGAACTTGGAAGAGTTAACTAACAATTTTATAGTATTAAATCATGTATTGCACATTAACTCCCCGGACTACTAATTCATTTTTTTGGATATAAATGAAAGCAGTAACTATTTAATGGATAAAAGTGGGCTAATATAATATACATAATGCACCTTCAAAAACACCTCATTCTTTATTTTAATTCATTTTTAATTCTAAATTAAATAAGAATATGATTAACCTCCATCTTTAGGGTTAAATTTTTGTTTGTTTGTTTGGTTTGGGCCATAGAACTGATGCTCAAGGTTATTTATGACTCTGTACTCAGGAATTACTCCTGACAGTGTTCGGGGAATTTTATAGAATAAAGGGGATTGAACCTGGATTAGCTGAGTACAAAGCAAATGCCCAACCTGCTGTACTATCTGACCTATAAAAATTAAAGTGTTTTTATTCAAAATAACTTATTGAAAAATGTGTAAATGGTAGAGAAGAAACAGTGAGATAAGCAACTTTGTTATTCTAGAATTTCATGTATATTTAAATTTGGCAACTTTCTAAAGTGCTGATAATTTTCTGTTCTAGCATTTATACTATAAATTTGTAAACTCAAAATTCAAGCAGCCGCATTTCTCAATGGTTTAATTGAAAGTCACTGGATTGTATGTTAGTGCTTCTTATTTCAGGATTCAATGTCTTTAGGCATACAAATAGAAACATTATAAATATAAAACTCATAAGATCCATAAAAGCACATAACAGAAACAATGTTTCTCTGAGACAAGAAAAGTTATTTTTAAAATGGAAGAAATTTAGTTGAAAACTAAAGAAAATTTTTTAAACCTAAGAAATTATTTAACATGAAAGTATTTAACATGATGATTTCAACTACTTATACTTTTGTAGAAGATCATTATTGTCCCCAAAGAACAACGTAGGCACTTCTTTATGCTCTCTTATTAACATCTAGCACAATGGGTAGGGCGTTTGCCTTGCACGCAGCCAACATGGCCAACCCGAGTTCAATTCCTTCATCGCTCTTAAAGAGCCCGGCAAGCTACCAAGAGTGTCTGACCTGCAAGGCAAAGCCTGGCAAACTCCCTGTGAAGTATTTCATATGCCAAACACAGTAACAAGTCTCACAATGTTACTGGGCCCTCTGGAGCAAATAGATGAACAACGGCAGGACCGTGGCCGTGACCATGATTACATAACTATAATCTCACTTAATAATACATTTTATCTTCTTTTATCATTTCTTTAATCAACATAATCTAATTTGATGTCAAAAACACAGCACTGATTTTCCAGCAAGTGAAATGCATTTCATACAATGTATCTATTTAAAGAAAGGGCTGGAGCGATAGCACAGCGGTAGGGCGTTTGCCTTGCATGCAGCCAACATGGCCGACTTGAGTTCAATTCCTCCAACCCTCTCGGAGAGCTCTGCAAGCTACCGAGACTATCTTGCCCGTACGGCAGAGCCTGGCAAGCTTCCCGAGATGTATTCGATATGCCAAACACAGTAACAATCACTACTTATATATGTATATATAACACTTAAGATAAACTTTGATTTTTAATACACATTGAAGTTCTTAGATAAATCAAAAACCAGTTTTATGAGATTTTTAGAGGCAATTAAAATTCAGTTGAAGTTAAGCTTGCCCTTACATTAAAAAAATTGGGGTTACTTCAAACACATTCATTTTAGGAAAATATTTTATCTATCCTACTAAGTGCAGTGCCATAAACAAAACTAAATAAATACATAAAATTTCAAATACTCAGATACAAGATACACTGCAACCCAAAAATACAAATAGTAATACTTTAAAAGCACCTGCTCTTGACAATTCAACTACCAATATTGTTCTTTAAGCACATCTTAATGTCAAATAGTTCGACAAATTTTCCTAGTGATGTGAGAAGCACTAACAGAACCCATTTCAACACAGTATCCTTAGTGTATGAGATAAGTTGTTCATAACTATTACAGAAACAAATATTTTTTCCCACCATGGAGAACCTCATGTTCTCTCTTGGACATATCTCTACCTCTTCTTCTCTCCTCTCACATGACTTTAATTAAAAAAAATTAAAAAAAAATAAATCTAACTTATCTGAAACAAAAACAACACTAATTCCTGAATAGATATATACTATATTTTTATCCAACTACATTGATCTTTATCTGGAGATATCAGGATCACGACCATCCTGTTATTCGTCGATTGCCTCCAGCAGGCCCTAGTAACATCTCCTTCATCCTAGCCCTGAATTTTTTTAAAAAAATGACATATTCAAGGCTCTTTCAGAGTTAGGAGAATGAGACCCATAATTGTTACTGGTATTTGGCATATTGGGTACACCACAGGGAATTTGCCAGACTCTGCCACGAGGGCAGGTTACATTCAGTAGCCTGCCAGTTTGTCCAAAGTAGGAAGAAGATAATAAGATGTCGCACGGCCGCAAATGCGGCCGCGTACTTTCGGGATCTGGGTTTTATAGTCTCTGGGTCTTGGCCGTTGATGGGATTACACAGCACCAGGGGGCCAATTGGTGGGTGTAACCCCTGCCTACTGGAATTTGGAGGATCTGGGTGGAGGATGCTCAGCCCCAATCCGAGCAGGCTTGGAGATCTCAGCCCCGGGACCTGCATGCCTTTGTTCCTCTGCCGGCACCTTCGTGCGTGTGGAGAGTGGTCTCAGCATGGTGGTGGCTGGTTCTGGAGGTCTTTGGCTGCCGGGGCCCTGGTTGGGCTCGGGAGGGAAACTCAACCCGCTCCCTCCTAGGGGCCCAGGCGAGGACAGCTAGGTGTCGGGGGCAGGAGACTCTGTGCTGTTCTCTTCCGGGAGCTGAGTTTTATAGGCCTGGGTCTTGGCTGTTGATGGGATTACACGGCGCCAGTGGGCCAGTTGGTCGGTGTGACCCCTGCCTACTGGAATTTGAAGGATCTGGGTGGAGGATGCTCAGCCCCGACCTGCATGCCTTTGTTCCTCTGCCGGTACCAAAACCGAAGAACATAAGAGTGTACAGGAGAAAAGTTTTTCCCTCCACTGCACCATCAAAATGGAACTTCTTAATCTAACCTCTTGCCTCAGAGACTTTGCATGTAATTTTTCTCTACTCTTCACCTAGATATCTGTCCTCCTCCAAATATACTTCAGATCATTTCTTATTACTGGATACAGATATAGTTTGGCTCTTCCTACTATTGTTCTGTTGGTATACTTGTCATTGCTCTTACCACCTTTACTGGAATTACTTGCTTTAGTTACTTACTATGTAGTGTGGAGGTTAGAGGAGAGCAGCTCTGTGAACATTGTTCTAGGATGCATTCTCCACATACCATACTAACCTGAATAATCTAGATGAACAGACACCAGAGATAATCACCTAAGATCGTAACCCTGTTTTACTAGCCCACCTGCTTTATACTCACCCAAACCCACTGTTTAAGGAGATACTTCCCAATCTGCAGTCCCTTACTTTCAATTTTGACTACTGGAGGACAAATTCTGAGACCCCGAATCCCTGTAAAAATAATTAGTGATGCTCAAAAATGTTAGCATTTGGACATATAACATGTTGGAAAATGGCGATCAGTTGGTACATAAGTGACAAGATAGAGAAAATAGAATTGAACTTTTCGAGTGATAAATTATGGGAAGGTAAACCTCTGAGAGAAACTACTATAGAATAAGGGTTATGCTAGTAATGTTCATTTATGCAAACCCAACTCATTGCCAACTCTGTCTCCAGTGACAATGGTGTTTGTCTTCACTAGTACTGGAGAGGAAGGAGGAAACATCTTCATAAATTGAAACTTATATTCTGCTTTTAGGTACATGGAGAAGGGTTTACTCAGGGCACTGTGCTTACAGATGACATTTGGGCTCAGGGGACCATATGGGGTTCTGGGGATACAACATGTGTTAGACCTGTGCAAGGGAAACACCCACCCTGCTACACCTGCTCCTGCCCCCTAATTAACTGCTTTCTTATATTTGCAATTATTTGTCTCATTAACTAATCTCATTTCACAAATTAGATCTATAGTGCATATTGAGGAAAATGGTACTATTTTGCTCTCCATTATAACCATTATATTTTTCAAGGTAATACCGGGTAGATTCAAGTGTCTCTCTGAAGCTTATATTGGTTAACATATTTTCTTTCTACTTTGCTTTCACAAAATCAAAATAAGATAGTTGCATATGGATTATAATACTTTGGTAACTAAATTAATTTTAAGGAAATAATCCCAGATTTTACTATTTGTCAATGTGATATTACTTAGTTATCTAAGGACAACACAGTTCTTATTTCTTCATAGAAATAATAAAACACTGTTTAAAAATATTCTTTGGGGCAGGAATGCTAGTACAATGGGTAGGGTGCTTGTCCTATAGTACCTAAACTGGCTTGATTCCCAGTATTCTGTATGATATCCCCAGCATGATCAGGAGTGATTCCTGAGTGCAGTGTCAGGAGTAAACCCTTAACACTGCCTGGTGACACACCTCCAAAATATATACAAAATTAACTACATTTTTACTAATTTTAATTATACTTTAAATCTAGTGGGTATTCCTTTTGAGTTCAGCCCATAAGTTCATAAATTTCAATGCTGAATATCAATGTAACCTATGGAGTATTTACTTCATTTCACAAAGCAAAATTAAAATTCAAGAACATAACACCTCAAATAGTTTATCCTATGGAGCGAAAACTTAATACTAATAAGAAGAAATCAAAATAAACTATACTGGCAAATTTAGAGATACACTGAATAAGAATAACAAAAGTATACCTAATCACCTACAATGTAACTTTTATACATCTCCTAGGTACTCTGTTGAGAAGTCTACCAAAATGCAAGAGATGAAAGGACATAAAAGGTCCAGTGACCATCCCTTTCTAGTCTATTTCATATATTATATCCTGGAAAATTTGTTCTTAGCATGTGTTTGCTTTTTAATGATCTCTCAGGGATCAACAAACTACACAACTGATTTGTATATTAAAAATTCACAATGACTCTACTTTTCTCTGTACATATAGGTTATCATTGCATTTATAATAAGGTCAATTCAGTTGTATTTTTACTTAAGTTTTCTTATCTCATTCTTACTCAACCATAACATTGGAAGTGTCTTCCTTAAAGGTTGCTTTTGGCTTTTTAAATTTTCAAATCTCTATGTATCTAACTTAGTATTATACATTTTATATGCTTGCATATTTAAAAAATCCTTTACAATTTAACAATTTCTTTAGAACTTCTCATTTCTTAATTTTCCCCACAGGACTAACAAACAATTGCAATTTCAATCAATAGCAAAACTTAATTTAAAATTCCTCTCTATAAATAATTTCCAGGGTAGCCCACTTCCTCTCCCCGTTCCCCCCTCTTTCCATTAAATATGTTTAATGGTGTTAGGTTTACATTCTTTCCTAAAAGATTTTATATACTTTTGCTGTTAGAGGTGGGATTCCCAAGCAGTGCTCAGAAGGCCTCCAAGGGCTACTTCTGGCGATTTTCAGACCACCTATCTGGACAGCTCAGTCCTAGAACCAACAATATGGTTTGCTGATTACCTTTTGTATCACTGGGGACCACCAAGACCACCCTTGTAGTGCTTGGGCACTACCAAGGCTATACCTAACAATTTTCAGGGAGCATGTATCAAAGCACCTGAGAAGCCCTGTACCATCTCTCTGACAACGATGCTTTTACTTCTGATCCATCCTACCACTGCACAGTCAAAGGAGGAGAAACACAGGCAGCACCATTATTGGGAGTTTACTGAACACGCAGGTTCACAAGCTTCCAAGGGTCTGCTCAATTATAATCTGAGTTTTTCTGGTATCAGATATGAATATAAACACATTAAATTTAGTAAGTATCATTCCAAACTATATCACTCTTCCTTCACTCCACCCTAGTTCTACATAGCAGCCAGAATGATGATTATTTTTTTAATGAGAGGTATTAACACTCTGCTCATCAATAAAGATCAATGTGGCACTCTGTCACTTCAGATTTTAATATTTTCAATCCCTTTCACTTTCTAAGTCAACTACCTGGATTTTATTCTTCATAAAATGTGCATCGCATATATATGTAAAAACTGTATAAATTGTATAAATTCAATGCAATCCCCATAAGAAACCCATGGCATTCTTCAAAGAAATGGAGCAAACAGTCCTGAAATTTATATAGAACAATAAGCCCCAACGAATAGCTAAAGCAATTCTTGGGAAAAAGAAAACGGGAGGAATCAACCTCCCTAACTTCAAACTCTACTACAAAGCAGTAATAATTAAAACAGCATGGCACTGGAACAAAGGCAGAACTGCAGACCAATGGAACAGAGTTGAATACAATGACATCTCCCCTCAACCATATGATCATCTAATCTTTGATAAAGGTGCAAGAAATGTGAAGTGGAGTAAGGAAAGCCTCTTTAACAAATTGTGCTGGCATCACTGGACGTCTACATAAAAAAAATTGGCTCAGAACTCTGCCTAACACCCTGTACAAAAGTAAGATCAAAATGGATTAAAGACCTCAACATCAGACCAGAAACCATAAGGTACATTGAAGACAAAGTTGGCAATACCCTCCATGACATTGAAGCTAATGGTATTTTCAAAGATGCCACACCACTGGCCAAGCAAGTGAAAACAGAATTAGATAAATGGGGCTATCTTAAACTAAGAAGCTTCTGCACCTCAAAAGAAACAGTGACCAAAATACAAAGACAGTCTACAGAATGGGAAGGGATATTCGCTGAATACACATCTGACAAGGGGTTGATATCAAGGATATACAAAATATTGGTTAAACTCCATAAGAAGAAAACATCCAACCCCATCAAAAAATGGGGCAATGAAATGAACAAAAACTTTCTCAAAGAAGAAATCCGAATGGCAAAAAAGCACATGAGAAAATGCTCTACATCATTAATCATCAGGGAGATGCAGATCAAAACCACAATGAGATACCATCTCACACCTCAGAGACTGACCCACATTCAAAAGAACAAAAGCAACCGATGCTGGAGTGGATGTGGTGAGAAAGGAACACTCCTTCCCTGTTGGTGGGAATGCCAACTGGTTCAGCCCTTTTGGAAAACAGTATGGACGATTCTCAAAAAATTAGAAATTGAGCTTTCATTTGACCCAGCAATACCACTCCAGGAAATATATCCCAGAGAGGAAAAAGTGTATAGTCGAAGTGACATCTGCACTTGTTTGTTCATTGCAGCACTCCTTACAAGAGTCAGAAACTGGAAGAAACCTGAGTGCCCAAGAACAGATGACTGGTTAAAGAAACTTTGGTACATCTACACAATGGAGTACTTTGTAGCTGTTAGAAAAGATGAAGTCTTGAAACTACATACAAGTGGTACAACATGGAAAGTATCATGCTAAGTGAAATGAGTCAGAAAGAGAGGGATAGACATAGAAAGATTGCATTCGTGTGGGGAATATAAAGTAACAAAATATGAGATTAATACCCAAGAATAGCTGAGATCAGCACCAGGAGGATTACTCCATAGCTTAGAGGTCAGCTGGGCATTCAAGGAAAAGGGCAGCTCAGATAGACAAGGGAGCACCAAATAAAGGGTGTTTGGAGGATCCTCCCAGAAGGGGAGATACATGTTGAAAGTAGACAATAGACTGAACATATTTGCCACTCAATGCCTCTTTTGCAGACCAAAACCCCCAATAGGAGAGAGAGAACAAAAGGGAATGCCCTGCCACAGAGGCAGGGTGGAATGAGGGGGATGGGGGTGGGATGGATATTATCCATGGTGGTGGAAAATGGGCACTGGTGGAGGGATCGGAATCTGATCATTGTATATTCGAAACGCTTGCGCAAAAAATTGTAAATCTACAACTGTACCTCATGGTGTTTCACTAATAAAAATTTGAATAAATTAAAAAAAAAGGAATAAAAAGATGAAGCACCGAAGATGCTTTGCAGGGCATGGGATCAAAAAAGTTTCAAGCATAATCCATATATTTGTTTTCAATTTGTCTAAATTTTTATTTGACTAGCAATACTTAGATCTCCTCTTTTTACCTCCAGGTTTTTCTCTGAAAATGATTTTTCCAATCAATTGTCCTGCCATCCAGAACCATAGGTTTGCTTTGTTACTCCATTAATTTCCTAAAATAGACCCATTTTAGACCTGTGTCTGGCATATCGAATACTCTCAGTAGCTTGCCGGGCTCTCCGAGAGGGGCGGAGGAATCGAACTCCGGTCGGCCATGTTGGCTGCGTGCAAGGCAGATGCCCTACCCGCTGTGCTATCACTCCAGCCCCTGTGCTAACAATTCAAATAATTCACCTTTCTTTACTTTTCATTTCTACTTTATTATTTTTCATATTAGGTTTCTACTGTTGAAATTGAAATTAACTCTTAAAGGTGTCTCACCCACCTCGCTTTCTAATGCAGGTTTCATCTTTTCAAGCTCTTCAATATTTAACTGAAGTGATATGTTTATAATATTATTTGTTACAGATGCGAAGTATGTAATTTGTCAAAGGTATATAGTATAGCATGCAAACCACCAAAGGAGGAATTATATCCATTTCCACACCACTTATTCCATCTCTTCTTCCTTTCTAGTCACCATCAATTAAATACATAAATATTTAATTACTGTTTGAAAAATTTCAATGATAAAGATCATGACATATAAGCATTATGACAAAGGTCCACTTGATTTGAAACGGTGCTAATTCTTTAGAAAATTATATTTTATAACAATATATAATATGAAGTTGCTAGTAACTTTGAGTATTATCTAATTCAACAGTATACTCCATTCTTTGGGCATTAAATAATGGGATGGGGAAGTTATAGTGAGTGAATATATAAAGATTGAACAGGATGTCAATGGAAACAGTGAATGAAATATCTCTGGATAATATAAGACATTAGGTAAAGGAAATATTTGTATTGGAAGCCATATAGCATATAACTGATCCATTTTCCCAGAACACAGACACAAAATATTAAATAGATGTTCATTTCTTGAATAAATAATTAAGGCGTGTGGTACTAAACAAATGTAGATCAATATTGAACTTTTTGATTAATCTAAATATTGTTCTGTTTTGCTTAATATTTTTAAGTAGAATGGATTAGAGAAAAGAATACAGACCCAGTATAATATTACTCAGAGGAATACTGCTTAAAACTTGATTAAATTTATATTTACTCTACAGAAAATTGCACATGTACATATGCATGCAGTGTCTTCCATCATCCTTACTTCAAATCCCCATTATCAATTTTGCCAGATGTGGCTCATAACAAAAACAATTGAATTTCTTGAAGACCCATTGATAGCGTATTTGAATTGAAATGTCATCTTGTTTTGTTCAATTAAATTTGTTCTTTGGCCAGTTCATAGAAATTCTTTCTCTTATTGATACTATCCATCTTTGCCTCGAAGGAGAAGTACAAATATCCAAAGTGTAGATATAACCATCAAATAACTTTTCAGTATTTCCAACTGTCTGAAAATACCTGTGGTGGGGAAAGTAGTCTAACTGAAGCCTCTCAGTGTGGGATATTTATGACACTGTAACCATTACTGGCATTTGAACTTCATTCCCTTGTACCTTTTACCATTCTTTAGTGCAACGATGGTTCAGATTTTGTTTTCTCTCCTATAACCAGTACTTCCTTCTCCTCCACAAAAATGTTATCAGTCTGTCCAAGTGAACACTGGCATGCTGCTGGGAAACCTGAAAATGTATGTTCTTATGCACCATCCCTAAAGAACAGCAAACTGTTTTACATTTTTGTGAGATTACCTTGGAGGTATAACCAACTGACATAGAGATCAACTGAACATAGTGAGACAGGGTTCTTCCCAAAATGTTTAGGATGCCACGTCATTCCTTCCCTCCCCCCCCCCCCCACTTTGTTTCTTTATTTTACTATGAGGCATTTTTGCCAACACTTCCTGAGGACACTTTTTGCAGAAACATTCAATTTGCAGTTCGTCTCCAAAAAAATCCAGTCTAAACATGTTGACTGAAACAGTCGTGTGCCTCTGAGACTGCCCTCCTGAAATTCTTGGTCATGCTATCTTTGATTTTACTTTCATTAGTGAGGTCCAAAGGGAGGATGGAGCAAATGGAAGGGAGCTTGGAGACTTGGTTTGCACAAAATCCTGCATTGTGCTGCTTCCTACCTGTAGGGCAGGCAGGTTCTCAGCTCTCACCTTTGAACACGGACACAGCCTCTTAGTCCTTGGCAGTGTGTTCTGCCAGGTTCCACAGTGTTGCAGATACCCGTGAGTTTTGGTACTCACCTTAGGGGCATATCATGCTTAAGGAAGTGCAACATTAAAAGAGAAGAGATGTAATGATGACACCTTGAGATAAAACCCATAATAGCAAACAATATACACTGCCCTGTTCTTTGAAGGAAGCCTCACATATTCACCTACAGTGGGTCTCTACAGATTTTGTAGAAGCACCCAGTCATCTTACTTTCTTCTTTATATTTTTTAATTTTTTGTTTTGGGGTCATACCTAGTGGTTTTCAGGGTTCAAACCTGGCTCTACCCTCAGGGATCACTCCAGGCAGTAATTAGGGAACATATGGGTTATGAGAGATTGACCCTACTTTAACCGTGTGCAAGCTAAGTGTCTGCCTGCTAAAGTATCTAAGGCAAGTGCCTACTTGCTAAACTATCTTTCTGTCCTTGTTTTTTGGTATTGATCTTAACAAAGACAAAGCTTTTTGTGAAAAATATTAATGACTTATTAATAGTTAAGAAGAAATTTTGTTTTGAGTTGATATGGTAGAATTGCTAATTACGCTTACCAACTTCAATTTCTCCTCCTCTGAAATGTATACCTACTTTGCTATAATTACAGCGTGTAGGGCATTTGCCTTGCATGTGGCCAACACGGCAGAGCCGAGTTCCATTCCTCTGTCCCACTCAGAGAGCCCAGCATGCTACTGAGAGTATCTCCCCCGCACGGCAAAACCTGGCAAGCTACCCATGAAGTATTCAATATGCCAAACACAGTAACAAGTCTCACAAAGTTACTGGGCCCACTAGAGCAAATCGATGAACAACGGGATGACAGTGTCAGTGACTATTTACTTATCAGGTTGGATTTTTTTTCCAGTATGCCTTCTATCTGAGTGTGGTTTTGTGATAAAGTTCTGGTTAATGCTATATAAACATGTAAGCATATGGTATTTCATGAAAGTTGCCTAGAAACACATAAAGAAAAAGAAATCAATTGTCTTAGGTATGTCTGATCCATGAAATAGTGATAGAGGATCATGAAGTAGCTTTAAAAGGAGAAATAATCAGTTAGAGTTGTGTTGTAAAAGGTAAAGCTTGGTACTTTGATAAGAATGCTATATGTATTTCTTGATTATGCACTTTTAAACTCCATGTAGGTAAGAGGGCATCATGCATTGTGACCTTAAAGTCAAAATACTTGAGACCTGAGCAATAGTATAGTCGGTGACATGCTTACTGTGCACATGGATCTTATTCCTGGCACACAATATGGTCTCCTGAGGCCACTACAAGTGATCAGTGTAAAACCAAGAAGGAATAAGAACTGACCATCACTGGATATGCCCCACCCAAAAAAAAATAATGAAATAGAAGTGAAAAATAAAGTCAGAGTTCTCTCTCTCTCTCTCTCTCTCTCTCTCTCTCTCTCTCTCTCTCTCTCTCTTTTTGGTAGAGGTTGGAGGAAATTGGACAGTCTGGTGATGGATATGATTTAAAACTTTATATGCAAGAAACCATATAATTAACAGTACTATAAGTCACTGTTTTCAAAGGTAAATATATATAATATATAATTCTTTACTAAACCTATAATTATATGGCATAACAAGTGGTGCCAGACTTCATACTATACATAGATGATTTTGTACCTGAATATAAATGGAGAGTCTCATGAAAAATAAATTTATTTCTTCAAAGCCTACGGGTTTATTTTCATTAAAAATTGCTATTCACATGCTTTGTAGGTTTATATACCAGGAATGAGTGAGACTGTACAGATACTACTTTCTCTTTCTGACTCATTGTGATGATATTGGCACCCTCTGGTTCCGTCCATTTTGAAGAAAAGGGCACATTTTCATAATTTCTGACAGTTGAGTGTTAAATGTACTGCACTGATGTATGTTTTCACATTCTCTTTTTCTACTCATCTGCTATTGAATACTAGGTTGTATTCAGATTGTGGTAAAAAAAGCACCACAATGAACATAGGTGTGCATATCTCATTTCAAATTGTGTTTTTGTGTTTTTTGGAAAGAGATATTAGTGTAATCACTGAATCATATGGCAGATCTTTTTGAGAAATCTCCATGGCATTTTCAGGAAGGCTGAACCAGTATTTTTTCACTTCAAAAAGAGAAGGTTGGGGCCAGAGAAATGGTAGAGGGGGTAAGGTACTAGCCTTGCCAACAACTTATACCAATTCAAGCCCCTGAAAAATCTATGTCCTCCCTTGCCCCTCCAACCCAAGCCTCACCAGGATTGACTCCTGAGCACATAACCAGTAGTATGGCCTGAGCACCAAGAGAGTTCTCCATCCCTAACAGCAAACAACAAGAGAAAATGTAGGATTTGGGTTTTTCTTTTTTCTTTCTTTCTTTCTTTTTTTTTTCTTCTACAACCCTATCAGCACTTGGTTTTTACATGTGCCAACCTCACTGGTGTAATGTGATGTTTTTGTCATTTTTATTTATGTTTCCTGGATAATTCCTGATGATAATTAGCACTTTATTTTATGTTCCTAATGATCATTTCTATATCTTTTTTGGAAAAAAGTTTGCCCAACTCTTTTCCCCTCTCTTTGGATAAGTTTGTTTTTGTTTGCTTGCTTGTTTGGTTTGGGGGTCACAACCAGCGATGCACAGGGGTTACTCCTGGCTTTACACTCAGGAATCACTCCTGGCAGTGCTCAGGGAGACATATGGAGTACTGGGAATCAAACATGAGTCGACCATATGCAAGGAAAACACCCAACCCACTGAACTATCACTCCAGCACCTGAGGTTATTTATTTATTATTTTTTTGGCTGAATTTTGTGAGTTCTTCATAGTACTAATTTATATGCCAGTCCTATGTCAGATGTGTGATGTGACAATATTTTTTTCCTACTTAGTAGAATGTCTTTTTGTTTAGTGATAGTTTCTTTCTCAGTGCATAACCATTGTAGTTTGATGAATTCTGCTTATTTTTTTCTCCTCTACAGGGCAAGGCTCAGGAACTGGTGTGGGAGTAAAGTAGGTAAGGTGCTTGCCTTAGAGGTGGACAACCCGGGTTCAACCTCTAAGCATCATTATTGGTAAGTTCTTGCAAACTATGGTTTTAAAGAAAACAATTTAATCCGGATTTTACGACATATTAAAACACTTTCTTCCCATTGTTCATCGATTTGCTCGAGCAGGCCCGGAAACATCTCCATTTTTTTGAGACTTGTTGTTACTGTGTTTGGCATATTGAATACATCACGGGTAGCTTTCCAGGCTTTGCCAAGTTGGCAAGATACTCTCAGTAGCTTGCTGAGCTCTCCGAGAGGGGCAGAGTAATCGAACACGGCTCGACCGGGCTGGCTGCACACAAAGCAAACGCCCTACCACTGTGCTATCACTCCAGCCCATGATATATTAATATAAATAAAATATAATTTTCTCTCTCGGTCTTCTTCTAGTCATTGAAATATCACAAACCATCTGAAGAAACACCAGAACACTTTTCAATGTAATGCTAATTTGTTTATGTTTGTTTGTTTTGTCAGTAGAGCTGAATCACTGAGAACTTCTTAGAGGTGGCCAACCCGGGTTCAATCTCTAAGCATCATTATTGGTAAGTTCTTGCAAACTATGGTTTGAAATCAATATCATGGAGGCATGCTTATACATCCTTTTCTTCATTGTATGGTTTCAGGTCTAATATCAGTGTCTAGCCTATTTTAAGTTGATTCTCATGCATAGTGCAAGATAGTATTCCAACTTCATTATTTTTTTATGCTTGACTCACTAGTGTTCAGAGCACTACTCATTTATAAAAACTTTCCTGCACTTTATGTTCTTTGTTCTTTTGTCATAAAATTGCAAGTCCAAGTATCAAATGGTTTGCTTTTGCACACTAAGTTTTATTCCATTAGTCTAAGTGCTTTTATTTAGATTTCCTAGTGGTAAACTTTTCTCTTAAAATTTCTAAACCTGCTGTATATTTCTGAATCCTAATCTCTCTCTATATATATAAGTATATTACTATAACCACAAAGTTATACTGTATGCTACATAAAATTTTATTTTATTTTGCTTTTTGGGTGACACCTGGCAATGCACAGGGGTTACTCCTGGCTCTGCACTTAGGAGTTACTCCTGGCGCGGTTCTCAGGGGACCATATGGGATGCTGGGAAACGAACCCAGGTTGGCCGCGTGCAAGGCAAACGCCCTACCCACTGTGCTATCTCTCTAGCCCCAGCTACATAAAATTTTAAATGACACATGAAAGTGAAATTTGTATTAAATAAATGATCCCACTGTCAACAATATGATTAGGCATCTGAAGATTCATTTTTTGAAAGAAAATAAACCAGAAAGAGTAGTAATATAAACATTTTTGTCTCTCCAAGTGAGCCCAAATGTAAGGGGGGAACATTATTTCTGACAGGCAAAAGCCATAAATTCTTCCCTATTTGATTCACCTTCAGAGACAGGCAGTGAGAAAGACATAAAAACTGCTGATACAACAAAGGTAAATATACATTATTTGCCAATATTTATCTCTATTTTACTTAGCTTTATTGTTCACTGTATAACAGCTTCCTAGAAATCACTAGAACACTAAATATTTCCATTTCATTGAAAAGAAAACTTAAAACCATTTTAAACATGAAGGTACTTAAATACTTAAAAACCAGCTCTGGAAAAGAAAACATCCACTTTGAGGCTCAGGGGTGACACAGTGATAGGACAGCACATATCAAAAGCTTCCTTGTTCCCAGGCACAAAGCACAATGCAGGAAATGGACAGGTCACCCACTAGGAGCTGCAGTCACAAACTCGCAGGTAGCCACAATCAGAATCCAACCTGGTGCGTGTTCCACTGGGAGGTCTCAGCAGGTTTTCATTCCCATTAGAAAATACCCAGATGCTCCCTTGCAGCAATCCAGCAAACACTTATCAGTTGAATGCAGCTAGTCTATGAATAATAAGAGAAGAGCCTAGGTCTGATTTCCCAACGCAGTCACATTCTCACTTCTAAATCACACTGATGGCTTCCCACATCCCGGAAAAGCTACATAAATCTGGGTGAAAAGGGAGATGGGTCAGATCTTTTGGAGTAAAGGTCTACTTGTCTCATTTTTGCAAATGTCCTATTTCCCTAATATTCTTTTCTTACATTATTATCTGTGAATTCTTTCACAACTTGTGCACCATTGTGCCTGCCCCAACAATTCAGTGATGATCTTCATTTTTTCTCTGAAAATCTTTATTAGTGCTTTGAATCCTTGATTTCATAAAAAGATGATCTGATCAAGAAATATATACTGAGTATCTATTAAGAAGCTATTACATTATCTTCTTTAATATTTCATTATAAAGGTGATAAACATGTGTGAGAATATGTGTATCTGCATATTAATTAAAGTTTTATAATAAGATAGGAAAACTCAGCATATAATATCCAATTAGAAGCAGTGATGGGAAGTACAATAAAAAATCACAAGGGAACTTATGATTGCAAGTGGTCTTAATAGAGAAGAAAGATGTGAATATATTTGAAAAGTTATAGAATGAATTAGGGGGAAAATAAAATCAGGAACAAAGTTTCACTGAACCTCAGTGACTTATACATTGTAAGTCTGCTTTATGAATAAGTCTCTGAATATGGTGATGAATCTTGATTTTACACATTAAGGAAACCATACAAATAAATGTCTCTGGATATCAGATATTTTCACATAATCGCTGATATCTCTTTGTGAGTAGTAAGCATGGCTATGTATTTGCCTTCTTTGTTCGCCTCCTTCCAAAATTTACATGTTGAGACCTGATTCCTAAAGTATTGCATAATGAAATGTAGCTATGGGGTAACATAGCAATAAGACAAGGTTACACTAATTACCAGGAGCAGACCTCTCAGAAACCAATCCAGGTATTGTTTTGTTTTGTTTTTAATGTTTGATCAATTTTGGGTTTTGGGGGTTGTTTTTAACTTTTAAAAAAAATCTATGAAGGCATCATCATTTACAAAGTTATTCATAGTTGGGTTTCAGGCATACGATATTCCAACATCAATCCCAGCACCAGTGTCAACTTTCTTCCACCAATGTTCTAGTTTCCCTCCCATCACCTAGCCTGCCTCCTTGGCCGGCACATTATAAAATTTGATTGTTATAGTTTGGGTCTCACTCGTTCAGCTTTGTTGGTTTTGTGATTCAGATATAAAGATATATTAAACCTCTATCTATAATATGCCTTTGTTTTTATACCATCCTGGCTGCTCTAACAGTATGCTGTTCCCGCATTTTGTTCTATTCAGTATTGTGTTGCAGCAGCCTGAATTCATTGAGGCAGAAATTGGTATCAAAATATGGGGGTGCCACTGAAACAAACATCTGAATGTGCAACCAGCTTTGTGATCAGGTAACAGAGAAAGGCCTGACAGAGTTCGGGTGCATGCTAGCAAAAGCTCATATCACCACCAAACAAACATTTCAAAGAAACTCTGGTAAGGGCTCAGAAAGAAAAGAGGTGAGCTATAGGGAAAGGCTCAATCAAGTGATCCTGAGCATGTTAGTCAAAATAGGAACAATACAGATCATTATATTTTGTTCTCAGGCAGAAATAAAAATCATGTTCCTGGAAGAAAAGGAAAATGCAATACATTTTATAAAGCGAAGAGAACTTGACTGAACTGTCCTTGTGTCCTTGTATTTTGTACACGTTAGAACCTGTAGGTAAATTGTTTTATTTTAGTTTGTTTTGCTTTACTCTATATCATTTTGTTTTGTGTTAATCCTGTGCCTAGAGCTCTTGACTTTGCTCAGAGATTACTCCTGGAGGGGATCAGGAGACCAAATTTGTTACTGGGGCTTGGACTGACATGGACCTTGGAATGAACAAGAGCCTAACTACTGTACTATCTCTCCAACTCCCCACTTGCTTTTTTTTAATTGAAGAAATTTCTAACCTGTGTATTAAAGGTGCAGCTTTATTTTTCTGAATTCTAAGAATATTTGTCAAGAGAAAACTGAATTAATCAAAGAACTGCTAAACAGGAAGAAAATGACTCGGGAAATTCTCATCTATCGTTTTTGCAAAAAATGAGAATACTAAGGGTATCTACCAAATGACCAGTGGGGAGCCTAGCAGGAGTCATGCATCTCATCACAAGTCAGGTACTATTAGTCTTTAAGACAGAAATAATCTTCAAATGATGTAGAGATCATACATCCGATCATACAAAAGTCTGAGGAACACAATTTCCTCCACTTAGGTTTAAAAGGATGATGCCATATTACAGGCATTGTGTGATTCCAGTTAAATAGAACTGAAGGTAAGAGATGGAGCAGTGACCACCAAGGGCAAGAAATTTTATCTCAAGAGAGTTTCCAGTGGGTATCCTACTTATATGTGGGGCTATATTGTAATCTACTTGACCCTAGAGGGTGGATTATGATTCAGAGCACAATTCTCAAGCCTGAACTTATAATATATTTTGCCCTGTTAGATTTGGATGTACTTATTACACTTTAGTTCTTTCCATTTTCTTTATGAAATTGAAATGTGTTCTTTCCTGATGTCATCATAATTATATTTTGTTTCTTTTGAAGCATATAACTTTTGTGATTTTCCAAGTTCACAATAAGAGATGCCTCCACCTCCAAATAAATCATAAACTGAGCATCACTGATACTCATGCATATGAACATTAGGGAGGGATTTATTTAGACTTTAAAGTTGATGGTGTAGAGTCAGAGAGATAGTAAAAGGATCAAGGAACATTATGGTTTGGTCCTCAGCACCACATAGGATGCCCTGAGCACAGAACCAAGGAAAAACCCTGAGCATCACTGTATGAGTTCCATGTCCCCCCAAAATCAATAAATGAACAAGACAAATGTAATTATTTAAGATTTGGGGTACTATAGGAATGGAATGAAATTTTTGTTTCTTTTTGGTTTTGAAGCACTCTCAGCAATGCCGGGCTTACTACTACTGGTGTGCTCAGGAATCACTCCTAATAAGGATTGAGAGACCGTAGTTATGCTAGTGTTCAAACCTGAGTAGGTCAGAAGACAAATCCTAACATCTGTACTATCTCTCCAGCCCATGAACATATTTTTAATGAGAAAAATACATGAATTTGGGGGGACTATAGTAGGCTAATGTCTGTCATACCTACCTCACATTGAATAACTCCTTAAGAAACTAAATAGTGGTGAGAGACAAAAAAAGTATAGTCGAAGTGACATCTGCAATTGTCTGTTCATTGCAGCACTCTTTACAATAGCCAGAATCTGGAAAAAACCTGAGTGCCCGAGAACAGATGACTGGTTAAAGAAACTTTGGTACATTTACACAATGGAGTACTATGTAGCTGTTAGAAAAGATGAAGTCACAAAATTTACATACAAGTGGTACTACATGGAAAGTATCATGTTAAGCGAAATGAATCAGAAAGAGAGGGATAGACATAGAAAGATTGCATTCATCTGGGGAACATAAAGTAACAAAATAGGAGACTAACACCCAAGATTGGCCGAGATTAGTACCAGGAATTTTACCCCATGGAGGCCAACCACACATACTAAGGGAAAAGGGAGCTCAGATAGAGAAGGGAACACCAAATAAAGGTGTTAGGAGGATCCTCCCAGGATGGGAGAAGCATGCGGAAAGTAGACTATAGACTAAACATGCTTGTCACCCATTGCCTCTTTTGCAAACCACAACACCCAAAAGGAGAGAGAGAACAAAAGGGAATGCCCTGCCACAGAAGCAGGGTGGGATGGGGGGTGGAAAGGATACTGGGATCCGTGGTGGTGGGAATTGGGCACTGGTGGAGGGATGGGTAGTTGATCATTGTATAATGAAACCCAAGCACAAAAATGTGTAAGTCTGCAGCCGTACCTCATGATGTCTCACTATTAAATTTTTTTTAATATAAAAAAATAAATATGTCAGGTGCCCTTATGAAAGTGACTGCAAAGTTTTCGTTCACTTCTTTATTCATTTAAAGAGATAGTTGGAGATGACTACTCTGGATAAGAACTGAATGCTGAAAGTAGATCAAGAAACAAACTTGATAAACGATAAGAGAGAGAGAGAGAGAAAGAGAAAGTGCCAGTCAAAGAGACAGACTCTGTGTGTATATGGTGGAGAGATATGTTGGCAAGAGGGAAACTTGGGTCATTGGTGGAAGTAATGCACTGGTGGATGGATGGATGTTGGAACATTGTATGACTAAAACCCAATCATGAGTAGCACTGTAACTGTGTATCTCATGGTGATTTAATTAAAATAATAAAAAAAGGCATGCTGTAGAGAGTGAAGACAGATGTCTGTCAAAGAGAATGGTTCTCACCTTGAGGTTGTGAGGCATGATTGTAAGACAAAATACCTAATTGATCTTTGATTTCCTAGTCTTTAAAATCTGATATGTAAATGTCTGTATTTTATGTCATCCAGTTTATAATATTTTTACAGTTGCCTATATTGACTATAATGATCACATAAGAAATTAAATATCATTGAATTTTTACACTATGCTATCATTGAATTCATGATATATCTAGTATTTAAGAAAATTTGGGTCAAAGAGATAATACAGTGGGTAAAAGGTGCTTTCCTTGCATGCTGTTGACTCAATTTGATACCAGATCTCCCATTTGGTCTCCTAAGTCTGCCAGGAGTGATTCCTGAGTAGTGAGCCAGGAGTTTCCTCTGAGCATCACCAAGTGTGACCCTAAGCCCCTCGAAAAGAAAAATAAGTTGTAATATTTGGTATTCATTGAGATCTGGTATAGATCTTATACTACACCTCTTTTGTTGCTATTTGTTGAAACTTTCCATAGAGTTCATTTTAAAAGTAGCTTATCCGAGATTAAGTACCAGGAGGTTTACTCCATGGCTTGGAGGCCAGCCACACATGCTAGGGGAAAAGGCAGCTCAGATAGAGAAGAGAGTACCAAATAAAGGGTGTTGGGAGGATCCTCCCAGGATGGGAGAAGCATGCTGAAAGTAGACTATAGACCAAACATGATTGCCACTCAATGCCTCTTCTGCAAACCACAGCACCCAAAAGGAGAGAGAAAACAAAAGGGAATACCCTGCCACAGAGGCAGGGTGGAATGGGGGATTGGGGGGTGGGAGGGATACTGGGATCCGTGGTGGTGGGAAATGGGCACTGGTGGAGGGATGGTTACTTAATCATTGTATAATTGAAACCCAAGCACAAAAATTTGTAAGTCTACAACTGTACCTCTTGGTTTATCACTAATAAAAATTAAAAAAAAATAAAAGTGGTTTATCAAATTGAATAAACCATTGTGCAAATAAGTACTTTATTATTAAAGTGTCCTTCAGTATTAAAAAGAACAAATGTACAACGGGGGTGGGATGGAGGGAAGGATACTGGGATCAGTGGTAGTGGAAAATGGGTACTGGTGGAGGGATGGTACTCAATCGTTGTATAATTGAAACCCAAGCACAAAAAGTTGTAAGTCTACTACAACTATACCTCATGGTGTTTCACTAATGAAAATGAAAAAAATGAACAAATGTACAAATGAGCAACATGAAGGTTACATACAGTAATGGAACTTGAATCATCATAAGCAGCACAGAAAGGCAAACCACAGCTTCACTGCAAGAAGTTTCAGAGGACTCATCTCCCTTTCAATAATAGGGTCAAGCTGTTAGGGCTTGACCAACAATAGGAAGGTTCACAGTGCCTTCTCCCCTATTTCCAACTCAAGAAAAATCACAGAATGCTTAGTATGCTTCCCAAACCAATCATAAGGTGCTCAACTTCAGGGTCCAAGAGCGAGTTTAGCAGGTAAGATGCTTGTCTTGCACCTGGCTGACCTGGGTTTGGTCCCAGCATCCCACATAGTTCCTTTTATCCCAGCAGTAGTGATCCCTGTGTATAAGCCAAGAATAGGCCCTGAGCAGTGCTTGGGATGGCCCAAAAATGAAATAATGTCTGGGAAAGGAGCAATAGTACAGCAGATAGGGCATTTGCCTTGCATGCAGCTGACTGGGGTTCAATCCCTGGCATCCCATGTGGTCTCTAAGTGCCACCAGGAGCAATTTCTGAGTACAGAGCCAAGAGTAACCCCAGAGTATCACCATATGTGACCCAAAAATGCAATGTGTGTGTATATATATATGTATATATATATATATATATATATATATATATATAGGCACTGCTATTTAAAAAATATGGTCTGCTTCTAACCAGTGTAAACTTATCTATACCAATAACTTCCAACAGGAAAAATACACAAAGCTTTCCTTTTCTTTCACTATAAAATTTCGCCACTTTCTGGCAACAGAGGTAGCTCAAAGGGGTATGTATGTGACATCCATGCATGAAGACTGGGAATTCTAATCCAGGCAGCACATGGATGTAGAATGGCCCTACACACTGCTGGGTGTAACCCTGATGTCTGCAGACCACTAAACTATATGTCATCCCTACAAGCCCAAAGACATGGACCCAGGCACCAAATATTAGTACTCACACCAGTGCAGTAGCCCCAAGTCTACAAGTACTATCAGGGAATTCCCACCCTCTACAAACAACATTCCCATTCCCCTAACCACCTTTTATTGCTAAAGTAAAGGGCGGTGATTGATTTCTCTGGTATAATTCTCTCTCTCTCTTTTTCATATGAGTAATGTTACTTCAGTTTGGAGTGCAACAAGCAGGGAAGCTTTCTGGAGGTAACTATGCATATTTACAAAGGTGTATCAGATCCTTGATAATAAGTAAGGTCTTTAATTCTTTCTAACACAGATAGTTAATCTTAAAGAAATCAATACAAATAACAAAAATGTTCAACAGTCTTTCTACACAGTAATATTGGAAAAAATAGCACTAACATGTCTAAACTACAAACTACGTGTTTGGTTGAATTAATTATAATAAACAACAATAAAATAGCTTGTACTCATTAAAAGTATGCAGTAGAGGAATATTTATAGACATGAATAATTTTCCTCAGTATGATTTGAAGTGAAAAGAAAACAGTTTATATATAGTACGAATGTCACTATCCTATAATTTCTAAATATCTGCAGTGGATTCTCCTATATAGTAGTTTAGGTTAGGTGAGTCCATATTTTCTTTATTTTACATATATATTCTGTTGTTATAAATACAACATGAAGGCTACTCTTTCTACTCTTTCTACTACTACTCTAATTCATTTGCCTATTTGTATGCTACATTATGCATACTTCATATCTGATGATGACTGTCTCAAAATAGTCATATAATTAGGATCCCATATAACACTTGGCTCAGTGTCAGACTGCTTACTTTTCAGGCAGAAGGCTGAAAATTCAACCCTGGCCCTGTCCCACAGGCTGAATGTGATTCTGATGTTATTGTGTTTGTGATTCTTGGCACCATACCAATAGCAACAACAATAACAACAACAAAATACATAAAATTTTGCACGCGACAGCCAAGTGTGTTTGAAAGCAAACAACACATCTAAGTGTGCAGCCACTAAAACCAAGTGTGTATTATCCCTGATCATCACAACAACAACAATAAAAACAGGGCAAACAGAACAGGAATTTCTTTAAAGAAAAATTGGAATTTCAATCATCAGTAGGAATGTGACTTTTTTTTATGGAAATGTTAGAAAATACGAATGCTTTATGTTCTCTCACGTGCCTGTGTTTGAATCATCTGTGCAAATAAAACAGGGATCATATTGGGTAAATGAAAAAATATTTTAGTATCCTGATAGAAGTGAGAGGGTAGTAAAATTTACCTGATTCTTCAAGGCTTGATGAAACCAGACCCTTGTCATGCAGTGACCTTTCCCATACCTCTGGTTTCACTTTGTTGCTTGCTTGAAACTAGTGGCATGTTGACAAGCATGTTCAGAGCAGAAAATCAAAAGGTGCTTCCATGATTAGAGTTTTTCAGATACACTCTGTGTGCCAAAAGGAGATGTATGCCAAGGTTTACACTGAAGTACCTGAGCAGGAGACTAAGAACCATCAGGAGGAGCATCCATTGCCAGAAATGCCAATGGAAATCATCTAGTGACACTCAACAACACTAGACCCACCAAGATCGTTAGCTGACCATGTGAGATCTATGAGAAATATATGCTTATTATACATCATTGTAGGAGCTGGAGTGATAGCACAGCGGTAGGGCGTTTCCCTTGCACACAGCCAACATGGCCAACCCGAGTTCGATTCCTCCACCCCTCTCGGAGAGCCCGGCAAACTACCGAGAGTATCTCGCCCGCACTGCAGAGCCTAGCAAGCTACCTGTGATGTATTCAATATGCCAAACACAGTATCAACAAAGTCTCCAATGGAGACGTTACTGGGCCCGCTGGAGCAAATCAATGAACAATGGGAGGACAGTGTCAGTGTCAGTGTCAATTTCATTTAATCATGAAGAGTTGTGACAAATGGAACTAGTGGCATGTTGACAAGCATGTTCAGAGCAGAAAATCAAAAGGTGCTTCCATGATTAGAGTTTTTCAGATACACTCTGTGTGCCAAAAGGAGATGTATGCCAAGGTTTACACTGAAGTACCTGAGCAGGAGACTAAGAACCATCAGGAGGACATGACAAAAACATGACAAAAAATGGAGTGATAATTAGTGGATAGGCACTTGCCTTGCAAATAGGCAACCAGGGTTACATCCCTGGCACCACATATGAACTCCAAAGCCCAATAGGAGTGATTCCTAAGCACAAAGCCAAGAGTAACCCCTGCTCATAGAAGGGGAGGGTATTAAACAAACAACAAAACTAGAAATGCAACAAACAAAATTGATAACGTCTCATGGTTTATTAACACACCCATCATCCAATATTTACAACTGAATGTCTGCAGTGATAACTTTTAAAACCTATTTCTCTTTGTAACACTAAGTACACGACATATTACTATCAGCTATAATCACTACTTTGCCCATGCTTTTGAAGTTTTATATATTAATGGAATTGGAGAATACGTTAAATCCCAGGCTTGCTTCCAGATGGGGATAGACTCTTGCAAGCTATCTCATGCAATACTGATCCATTTGCTTGAATAAATTACTCTTTGAGAAAAGACAACTTCAGAAGTAAAATTCAAAAAAATTCCAATTAAAATTTTCAAAAATAGTAATAATGATAATTATATTAATAATCATAATAATTAGCCAGTCATAGACTCAGACAGGTGCATTGGGGAGCAAGGGAATATGAACAAAAACTAGAGAAGTGGAAAGGCTAGGAAATACATGAGTTATTAAACTTCAAAGAAACTTGTTAGAAAACAACTCTTTCTGACTGAGTTTAAAAAAAATAAAAACAAGATATAAATAAGAGCAATTAGTAAAAATGAGAAACACCCGAGCATTTAGAAGAATAACTACTTATAATTCTTACAAATGAATACCTCAGTCAATAAAAAACTGACTTAAAGTCAGAATAGACATGACTATTTATACCCATTATTTAGAAACGCTTTGACATATCTGGAAGTAAGGAATTCTGTGTTGATGTCCCCAGACCATATATACATTCCCACATATTTTTTTAAACCTGAAAATTTGCTGTTTATTATTTGTCTTTGATCATTCGCACTTGTACCATCAGGTCCTCGATGGATGCATCTGATGCTAGCATACGTGCATTGAAAGTACAGACGATCATTTTTGTCTTCCTTCGTTGTGGCAGCCTAGGTCGGCCTTGAGATTTTGTTGGCCTCTCCTTTCTCAACCTTCTCAGTGCTGCCATGTCGGTGAAGCCGTCAGGGTCAGGTGAATGAGACCAGTTGTAGTTACTGGTTTTGGCATATCGAATACACAGCAGATAGCTTGCCAGGCTCTTCCATGCGGGCGGAATACTCTCGGTAGCTTGCCAGTCTTTCTGAGAGGGATAGAGGCTTTTGGGGTGACCTCTAATCACCCTTGTAGGTGTTACCATATTTGAACCCTATCAAATATGGTACGACAATTCCGGAAGATGGGTATTTAGTGTCTTATGATGTGTCACGCGGCCGCTTGCAGCCGCATGGGTCCGGAAAGCGTCCTGTAGTGTGGCGACGGCTGGGTAGTGGAAGTAGTGTCAATAAAAAACTGACTTAAAGTCAGAATAGACATGACTATTTATATCCATTATTTAGAAATGCTTTGACATATCTGGAAGTAAGGAATTCTGTGTTGATCAAGTATGATCAAGTACGACATCATTGGTCTGACCGAGACAAGAAGGCACGAATCTCACCATGCCGTTTTCGACATTGGAGAAGAATTGTTCCTCGGAACATGCGATAAAAGAGGTGTTGGAGGCGTTGGTGTCCTTGTCAACACAAACTTGGCCAAGAGCATTGATACATTCGAATGCCTAACAACCTGAATCGGACGTTTACATTTGAATAGATGTGGCTCACTGCCTGCAGTTTCTATCTTCGTTGTCTACGCACCAACAGCTCATTATGATGAAAGAGAAATCGAGAAGTTCTACATGGAGCTAGAGAAGTTCTATAAAGAAGACCACACCTTCTACAATATCATTGTGGGTGATTTTAATGCCAAGATAGGACCAAGAAGATCAGCTGAAGAACTTCACATCGGGACCCGTGGCCTAGAATGGAACGAACAGGGTGAGAGACTGTCTGAGATCATCATGTCGACCAAGACCATTCATGGTAACTCACAGTTCCAGAAGGCAGAATCTAAACGATGGACATGGGAGTCTCCTGGTGGACGATTCCACAACGAAATAGACCACATCACATTCAATTGACGGTTTTGCCTGACTGATGTCGCTGTTGTCCCAAAATTTCGAACGGGATCAGACCACCGTCTCCTTCGTGCAAAATTCTACTTCACAGAGCAGCGAGAAAGGGCTGCAAAGTTCAAAAAGAAAACTCCCAGAATGACCACAAACTGGGAACTCTTTGGTACTATTGCAGCAACATGGGAGGATGTCATTGTTGACAACATTGACGAGGAATACGATCGACTGGTTCAGCACCTCCATGAATGTGCGAGGAACGCCAAGAGAGAGATAGCCACAAAAAATCGCCTATCTTCAAAAACTCTTGAGCTAATTTGCCAGCGTGGTTTGGCGCATGCCTCAGGCAACCACAAGCTAACGTCCGAGCTCGCAAAGCAGTGCAGAGATGCGATCAAGGAAGACCTCAAAGAGAGAAGAGCAGAAGTACTGGTCGATGCGGCAGAAGCCAGGAAAAGTATTCGTAACACCCGCCTGTCCTTCGCCAACTATAAGACGAAGATGAATGCCCTCCGACGTCCTGATGGATCCATCACATCCTCCAGAACGGCAATGGAGAAGATTATCCATGACTTCTACTCAAATCTCTTCGATATCCATGTCCACTTGCCGACATAACAAATTCCACAGGATGGATATGTCGTTCCCAATGTTCTCCCTTCCGAAATCCGACACGCTATTTCGTCGGTAAAGAAACAAAAAGCACCCGGCCAAGACAAGGTCAGACCTGAACACCTGAAGAACCTGCCGTCAGTACTCATCAATACACTGGCTCGGCTCTTCACTCACTACCTGTCTGAATGCAAGGTTCCGTCCCAGTGGAAAACCAGCAGGACCGTACTACTGTTCAAGAAGGGAGACATCCATGACATTGGCAACTATCGCCCAATCTGCCTATTGTCTGTCATCTACAAGTTGTTCACTCGAGTCATCCTAAATAGGATTGGCAGAACACTAGATGAAGGACAACCATGCGAGCAAGCCAGGTTCCGCAAAGGATTCAGCACCATCGACCATATCCACACGATAACCAAGCTCATTGAGGTTTCTCGGGAGTTCAAGATGCCACTCTGTTTAACGTTCATTGATTTAAAGAAGGCCTTTGATTCTGTTGAGACGGAAGCGGTCATTGAAGCCCTAGCCAATCAGGGCATTCAAGCCCAATACATCAGGATCCTCCGTGAGCTGTATTGCGGATTCACTACCAGGATCTCACCATTCTACAAAGAAGTGATCGTTGATGTCAAGAGAGGGGTGTGGCAGGGTGATACCATTTCACCAAAACTCTTCAGTGCCACCCTCGAGAACATCATGCGACGACTGGAATGGGAAGGAATAGGAGTGAAGTTAGATGGTCGGCAATTATACCACCTCCGCTTTGCTGATGACATTGTTTTAATAACACCAAACATCAGCCAAGCGGCACAAATGCTGGCCGACTTTGAGCGTGAGTGTGGAAAGGTAGGACTACAGCTGAATCTTACGAAGACAATGTTTATGAGAAACAGCCTTGTTCCTGACGCCCCATTCGCTCTCAATGGAACAACCATCGCCGAATGCAACAGCTATGTGTACCTAGGTCGAGAGGTCAACATGACAAATGACCTGGCACCCGAGCTGCCTAGGAGGAAGAGAGCGGCTTGGAACGCCTTCAAGAACGTTGAAGAAATAGCTAAGAGGACGAAGAACCTCCGGTCTCCGGGCACATCTCTTTGATTCCACTGTTCTTCCTGCATTAACATATGCCTCAGAGACCTGGGCTTTGCAAACAAGATGAGAACGCTATTCAGGTCTCCCAAAGAAGAATAGAAAGAGCTATGCTTGGAATATCACGTTTCACTCAAATGAGTGAGAAAATCCGGAGTTCTGACATCCGTCGACGATCAAGGATCAGGGACGCTGTCTCATATGCCAAGGTGTCGAAAATCAAATGGGCTGGTCACGTAATGAGATTTAAAGACGACTGCTGGACTACAGCTGTTACCGACTGGATTCCACGGGATGTCAAAAGACCGCGTGGCTGCCCACCTTCCAAATGGTCACACTTCTTCGTCAAGATCATGAGCGATCGGTTTGAGGCCCTTCATGTTCCCGGAGCGAACAGATGCCATTGGGCTACACTAGCACGCGACAGGGACAAATGGAGATGTTACTGGCACCCGCTCGAGGAAATCAACGACTAATGGGAAGTTAAGTGATTAAGTGATTAAGTGATTATTTGTCTTATATTATTTCAATCACCAACATTGTTAATATTATTTTAATATGTTACACTAATAAAACATCAAAGTATATTAAGACTAGAGTAATGAACCTCTGGGCAGCCAGAATCCAGTATTCGTGGCACAGTCCTGCAACGTGGTAAAAACAATTGTTTAAGAATTTAACAATCAAGAGATTTCACATGAATTTTGATGAGTCAAGCCCTTTTGTGGGGTTCATAGGTTGCAAAAAATACCATCAATTTTCGGGTCATTTACTTCAGTTAATTACAAACTAGCAAATAAGCATGGCAATGTTTACATAGAATCAAGACTTCACCTGCCTCCCCACTTTCCCAACAACATGTCTGAGGAGAGGAACCACTTCCAGAACCAGCTACAGTCCAGTACTGCACTAGGGTACAGAGGGAAGGGTCAGGGCATAGAATAATGCACTTTCTCTCCAAAGACGCTCCTTGCCAACTCTTTCACAGGTGTTCAGAGCCCCCATGTTGGTAAAGGGTAGTACTGGGGAGCCTGGAGTGGGGGTGGGGAACCTTCCCCCAGACCCAGCTAGAGTGGGTGCAGACTCCATGTGATGTCACTGTTCCCTGGCTGTGGGGGTGGAGGCCGGGGCTTCCAGGGGGAGTTGGATTTCTCTTCGGGTCCAGTGTAGCTGGATAGCTGGTGAGTGGCTACAACAGTCCTTAAGTCTACCCACAAGTACACAATGTACAGTTACCGATTTCCTACTTCTTGCTGTATCATAGGGCTGAAACAGTCCTCTTTCCTTTGATGTGTTTTGCTTAATGTTCAAACCCAACCGTGCTCAGGTGCTTCTCCAGGCAGGGTGCTCAGGGTTGCTCCTGGGATGCTTCAGGTACCAAGGGGTCTAGGGATCAAATCCAGGCCTTCAGTAGGCAAAGGTTGTACTCGCATCCTTGGAGCTATGCTGGCCCCATGCTTATGGTAGGGCTCACGTAAGCCCAAGTAGCTGGAATGACTACCAACTTCAGCAGTTGGTGGACGAATAGGGGAGAGAAGGAAATCACTAAATTAACAGACCCAGAAAGGCAGTCAATCAGAAGCACAAAGTCCCTAATTTCCCCAAGGCCCACCAAACAGGGAACAGGTCTGTTGACAGTTGAGGGGACCCGTGGTGGTGGAGGATGGCCACTAATGCAGGGATGGATACTTGATCATTGTATAACTGAAACCCAAGCACAAAAATTGATAAGTCTATAACTGTACCTCATGGTGTATCACTAATTAAAAAATAATAAATAAATAAATAAATAACAATAAAGAAGCAAAAAAAATTTAAAAAAAAATAAAAGGGGCTCAGAGATGTAGGGTTACATTCTCTCTCTGGGGAGAAGACCCTGGTCGATTGATTGATCAGTAACTTGACGCTATGCTTGAACAAAGTAAAGCTCTGTTGAACTTTCCCATTTGTCCTGCACCCGTTCCTGATATCATAGACCCTAACAGTTTGAATGTCCACATGCTGCTGCTCTTGAAAACAATCATGCAATTAGAAGAACTATTGGCTGCCCACAGTGGGAGAGACAGGGTTGATATTTCAGATTCAGAAGCCTGCAAAGCTCCTATCAGTAAGTGTTCTTTATTCTGGTTCATCTCTTCAGCAGAGATTAGAACAAAAATGTTAGAGACACATATTGAGAGGGCAGAAATATAGTATAGGGGTTAAGCTTAGGAATCTCTGACATGATTTCTGGGATTGAGAAAGTAGTGCACTAAACTATGTCAAGGCAGAAAGGGCCAGGGCATAGAATCATACCCTTTCTCTCTGAGGACACTCCATTCCCACTCTTTGTCTTGCCACTCAGAGCAATGTTGGGGAAGGGGGAGTTCTGGGGCTCCTAGGATGAGGTGGGGAGCTTCTCTCAGGCCCAACTGCTGCATGAGAGGAGTGGCTGCAGCCTCCATTGTAAGGCCCATGTTCTCTGCAGATGGTTGTGGGACATGGAATTCTCACTGGCCAATGGGGTTGCAGAACCTGGACCACACCCATGAGCCCCCTCTATAAATGCACGACCTCAGCCACTTGTGGCAACCTCTCTCAGCACTTATGTCCTTTGATGAGAAATCCTCATGCACAAGGAAGTAACGAGATGAGGCCCCAACCCCTATTCCCCATGAACACCCATCTGAATAAAGATATAAAATTAAAATTGGATAAAGCTAGAGAAATGGTAAGGAAAAAGTGCTGGGATCTGTTTCCCGTGGCTTGCCCAAGGCCCATGATGACCCATCAGTGGTCAGTGTGTGGCCACTGGCTGATAAATCCCTGGGCCCTTTCCAGACCACCCAAGTCTTTAGCCAGTCTCACCCAGCAGCTGCTGCCCTCCTGGGACTCCTGGTGACTCTAGTCCAGTAACCCCTAGGGCTCCCCTTCTTGAGACAAACACCATCCTCCTGCCCATGGGTTCCTCCCATGGAGACGAGCTTAAGAGAACTTTTGTCAGTGAGATTGGAACAAGCAGGCTCAAGCAGGTGTTGCTTTGCTTTTCTGCAGCTCAAAAAGTTCGAAGTGGAGAATGATTTAGTCCCTGGCAAGAGGAGGAAGAAAAAGACCAGCTGCGGAGACAGTGGCAGGAACACCACCACCTCCAGGCCCTGCCAACTGCCGAATGGGGTGAGTCGTACCCTGCAGGACATCCCAAGGGGATAGGTGCTCAATGGGTGTTGCAGGAATGTTTAGGAATGTGGAAGGAGGGGGTTCCCACAGAAACTCTGTTGCTGCTTCCCCACATGCTCGTGCTCTGCTTGGCCTGACATGGGGGACACTCCCACAGCCCTGAACTGGAGTATTTCACTTGAATGGGCAAGTTTGTCCTTTGAGATTGAGTTAGGACACGGGGGGAAGGGAGGGGGAAAGGCAGGAAGAAGTGTTTCTTAGGTATCAACATGCCAGGCAGACTCAAAATTCAAGGGTTCTTGTGTCTCTTCTCTGCCACAAACCATGATTATTTAGCTGTAGCCCCCTTATTTTAAGCCAGCCCCTTCATCAGAAATCTGGATCTAGATCTTACAATGGAGAAGGTTAGGTGGATGGATGCAGCCCTTCAGGTGCCTACCCCATCCTCATGGGCCTGATGAAAGGGATTCACGGTGAAAAAAAGCCTTGCAATGGGACAGGCTAATCCTCCAGGTAGGGAAATGTGTGGTACTGGCCAATGTTTCTATTTGTTATGGCCGCTTTGTTCTCTCCTGCAACATTGCAAGGGGACCTGCCACCCCTGGACACCTGGTCTCGGTTTGTCTCCCTATTTTCCCTGGCCCTTGTCTGCTCTGTAATCTTTGCTCCCTTTAGATTAAGGACTGGGGTGAAGTGTGACCTTTACTGCTGCAATGGAGAATACTGTCCCATGGGAAAAGTTGCATGGCAAGTGCCATGCCTTCTGCCAGATCTGCATGAAGTGCTGGCTGTGGGGGTGTCTCCTGTTCCCCTCTTGGCCAGTTCTTGATGTTTTCTCTACTGCTTGATTGATTGGGATGTTCTGGAATTTGTTTCCCTCTTCCCTCTTCATCAGGAAGCAGGGAACAGGAATGATGGCACAGAGCCCTACTTGGATGATGGGGGTAGAGGTGGGCAGGAGGTTTTCAGGCAAGGGGCTGGGGTGGCGCTGACTGGCTGACTCACTTGGGTCTTCCAGAGTGGAGAACACGTTAAGGACCCGGCGAGAGAAAAAATGGAAATTCTAGAGCAAACATTAGGAAAAATCACTGAAAAGGTAAGCTCTGCTCAAGCTTGGGTGCAGCTCCTGCCTGAAATGGGGAGAAGTTGCTGGGAGCCAGGGTACGAGAGAACCAAGGGAGTTCCCATGAGGGAAAGGGGGAAGGGCGATGCGAAGGTCTCTATGTCAATTAGGGCCTGGCCTGGACATCACAATCAAGGCTGACATATGAAGCAAGAAAGAGTCCAAACAATGGGGGGCAGAGGGGTGAGGGAGGAGGGGCACAAAGCAGGGATTGAGCCCTGGCCTGAAGCCTAAACTTCACTACACACCAGCAAGATTCAGGAGCTTAAAGCCAGGGACAAAGAATCCTAGGAGGTTGGAGGAGGGAAGGAGGCAAGGGCCTGAGTGGTGTTGGTAGTGATTTGTGTATGTGTAGAGGGGGGATCTCTTAGGTCCTGAGAGTAAGAACATCAGGACCTCTGCGGGGAACAGACTGTCCCAAATGCTCTTTCCTTGGGTCTGAGTGTCTGTGTGTGACAGTCACCTATGCTTGCTTCCCCTGTTGCCCATCCTTAATTCCAGCTTCATTCCCGCAGGTGAGGAAGAGCAACCAGGAAATCTGGACTCTATTCATCCAACAAGACTCTTACATTCAAGAGCTAAAAGAGTGCTCTGCTAATCTTCATAGACAACTGGCTTCATGCCAAGACTCAGCCATGAAAAAGGAGCGGCAGCTCCTCGAGCAATTAGACCAAGAGAAAAGAAAACATGAGTCTGAAGTTAAAGGACTTCGAGTGAGAGAGGGGCCCTGTACAGTTGAGCAGGAAGACCTGAAGCAGGCTTCCTTCCTCACTCCCTCACCACCTTTCTCCTTCTCCTTTTGAAACTTGTGAAAACTAGCAAAAATGACACACTGCACCTGAAGGCTCAGGTCAAAGATCACACCATCCATGCAAATAGTAAGTGACAGGGACCCCAGGAGAGAGAAGCTAGCTTTGGGTGAGGTGGCAGCGGGGTGAGGGTAGGGCTACACAGGGAGGTAGAAGTAACCCAGATCTGCCCTAGGGGGCTCCACTGCCATTGGCTGTCTGTGACCCTGGGAATCCTCCCACAGGAAATGGAGCTGAGCAGGAGCAAAAGGAGGAGCAAGCAGTGGAAGAAAAGCAGGAGGAGAAGGACAATGAGAAGGACAAAAAGGAGGAGGAGGAGGAGGTGAAAAAGGAGGAGGTTAAGGAAGAGGAGGAGGTTGTAAAGGAGAAGGAGGAAGAAGAGGTGAAGGAGAATGTGGCAGTCCTGCAAATTTCAGAACAAGACATTGATGTTCAGAATGAGCCTTTCACAGTGTTTACCACGACCTCGGTGAGACTGACTGCTGCCCTCAGGGGACCCTGGGAGAAATCCTCCTTAACTCTTGGTTTCCCTCCTTCCAATTTCTCTCAACCCCCAACTTTCGATTGGCACATTCTGGGACACCACTTCTCAACACCTCTTTGAAAACCTATGTATGCTATTAGGGGCCAGGAAGGGACTGCCCTTCCCAAGGACACCCAACCAACACACCCCATTTGATCTTCCCCCAGCTGCAAGGTTTGTGCATTCTACAAGAACAACCTGAAGAGGATATTGAGGAGATCTTCAAGAACATGGAAGGGAACGGAAAATCATCCCAGTCCCCACTGGACGAGAAGGCCACAGTCCATGAGACCGCTGACTATGTAGTCATAAGAATGGATTCTGTGGAAACAGAAGAAAATTCAAGCTGGGGACTGAGGTCCTACTTCTCCTTTCTTTCCTTTATTAAGCGGTCATATGGACCCACCATGTCAAAAATTGTAATAGTGTAATTCTGTTCTATTCTCCACCTCCCCACCACCCTCCCCCTCCCCACCCACAACACTTTTCTTTATCTATGTATGTTTATAATAAAATAAAATATTTCTAAATGTACTAAAAATTTTCTAATCTCTGGGAAAAATTAGCACATCAAAACCTGCATGCTGTCCTAAAGGATCACATGATGACACACTTGAGGTTTGGATATGGACAGAATTCTTAACATTTTTTTTCTTTTTGGGTCACACCCTACCATGCTCAAGGGTTACTTCTGGCTCTGCACTCAGGAATTACTCCGGGTGGTGCTCGGAGCATATGGGATGCTGGGAATCGAACCGGGGTGGGCCGTGGGCAAAGCAAACACTCTACCCACTGTACTATTGCTTCAGCATCAGAATTATGTTTTTTTCTTAAATTTTTATTAGTGAAACACCATGAGGTGTTTCTAAACTTACAAATTTTTGTGCTTGGGTTTCAGTTATACAATGATCAAATACCCATCCCTCCACCAGTGCCCATTCTCCACCACCACCAGTCCCAGTGTCCCTCCTACCACTCCTCACTCCTTCCTACCCTACCTCTGTCGCAGGGCATTCCCTTTTGTTATCTCTCTGCTTTTGAGACATTGCCATTGACACTGAGTGGGAATCTTGTTCGGACTATAGTCTACTCTCATCAAGCATTTCCCATCCTGAGAGGAACCTCCCAACACCCTTTATTTGGTTATCCCTTCTTTATCTATTCTGCCTTTTCCCCTAGCGTGTGCGGCTGTCCTCAAAGCCATGGAATAATCCTCCTGGTACTTATCTTGGCTATTCTTGGGTGTTAGTCTCCTATTTTGTTACTTTATGTTCTGTAGATTCATCCAATCTTTCTATGTCTATCACGCTCTTTCTGACTCATTTCACTTAGCATGATACTTTCCATGTAGTACCACTTGTATGTAAATTTAATGACTTCATCATTTCTGACAGCTACATAGTATTCCATTATGTAGATATACCAAAGCTTATTTAACCAGTCATCTGTTCTTGGGCACTCAGATTTTTTCCAGATTCTAGCCATTGTAAACAGTGCTGCAATGAACAGACAACTGCAGTATCGCTTCGACTATACTTTTTTGCCTCTCCAGGGTATAGTCCCAGGAGTGGACATTCCCATCTATGTTATAAAATCCCTTTCAAACCTAATAGATGAAAATTTGTATCCTACTCATTATGTTTAATTTGAATTCATTTTTTAAAGATAGTTAAGCAGTCTCTTACCATTTACATCCTTTAAAATTATTCTCTGTAAAATTCAGATGCTGTTTTATCTATATTCTTATTAAATTTGCTTGTAATCTATTACAAAACATATTCTATAATATGATGTGAGTGCTGTGTGTCAGACAGCAAAGGTTTGCCCTGGTGCAGTCTTTGCCAAAAGATTTCGAGTCTAGAGGATGGAGCAAGGGTAGCCGAATAGGAAGATTTTCTATTATCTCCTTGCCTAATTGTGGCAAACTGTGCCCCAAATCAAAATAATGTAGACAACACTGACCTGAAGAAACTCAGATGAGAAAAGTTTCTACACAAAGGAATAATTGACAGCATACAGATAGGAAACAGAGAAAGGGCCTCCCCTAGAAATAAACTGCATCACAGAGCCAGTCAGATGCACTAGATCTCTGCCTGGCATGATCTCAGTAAATTCTCCAAACTCTGTGGACAGCTGGGCTGAAGACACCAGATTACACCTGAGCCAGCAGAGCATCAGACCCGAGGGCAGTTTGCCTAGAGAGCTCCACCCGCTCCTAAGTGAATAATTCAGTAGCTGAGGCCTGAGAGAAATTTATCATGAGTACCATTGTCTGGCACGCACACGGACCTCAACACTGCCAGTTTCCATTTTACTACTGCATTACAATGCACATCTCACACCCTTACAGAAAGACAGGGAAGAATGTGCCAGGCATCCCATAGCATGGCCCCTTGTCTGAGTGATTCCTGGCTTGCTCTCTCTCAGACAGAATCTGCTCAGTCAGCCTAAAGTTCCTGAGTACATTTGCTGTCAAACGATGGCCCAGAGTTCTCCATTTTCTCTTAAACTTATCTCGGTTCGGGTTGCTCAGTTACCAACCATATTTGCAGTACTAGAGGAGCTACTCCCAGAAGTTACTGGGACTGGTGACTGTAGACACCTGGATGTCACCATGTCTTTCTCAAATTGGCTGGGCACAGCTAATATCTGGCATTAGTGAAGATAAATTCTTCAATCACTGTCAAGGACCACTCAACTTTGGTACTCTAACCACAGCCACATACTCACAGCTGCAAATACCTGAGTCACCCTCCTAACCCCCAGACTAGCTCATCCTCCATGTTAGAGTTAGTGCCAGACACTCATGACTGCAGACTCAACTTTACTGAATAAAGACATCAGCCTGAGAAGAATTTCAAATATTGCACGGTCATGATAAGGCCATATCATGTGACCTGGTATGTATGATATGACAAAATGTCAACATCATATGGTATGACAACATCAAAGTCAAAGTTCCAGTGATGTCCAGAAAGATGAATAAACTAATAAAAGAGAACTTCAAAGTAGATAGCTTGAGGCAAAAATTAAGGAAGTCCAATCAGAAGTAATAGAGATAAAGACTACAGCAGCGAAATTAAAAAATATAATACTGCTGTGGAATGAAATTCAAACAAGTAAGCTTGAATATAAAGTAGGTGAAATATGCAAAAATATCTGAGAATAGGTGAGCAAATTAGTAAATGTATATAATTTAAAATGTGTGTGTATATATATAATTTAAAATATGTGAGAGAGAATGGGAAGGAGCAACATTTGCATTACAGGTGTCCAGCAGATAACAGAGAGAAAGATGTCCTCAAGGTAAGAAAGTCGTAAGTCATTTGAAAGTTATAAACAAGAGTTGAAAACAAAGTAAAAACAAACAGAAACATTAAGAATATGATTGAAATGATAAAATAAGAAAAAAGAAACCAACATAAAGAATGCTAAAAGCAACAAGAGATAAAACAAAGACTAACACACAAGGAAATTCCCCACAGACCATCTGTAGTTTTCTTAATAGAAACTATTTACCCAACATTCATCCATTTCATGGTTAATATCCAAGATATACAAGTCACTGGTAGAATTTTATAAGAAAAAATAAAAATAAAACAAAAAGCCCAACCAAACCTCATCAATGGGGGGAAGACATGAATAAAAACTTCCTCAAGGAAGAAAGACAAATGGCCAAAAGGCATATAAAGAAATCCTCTACATCACTAATCAGGTAGACTAGAATCAAAACAACAATGAGATATCATCTCACACCACAGAGACTGACACAAGTCTAAAATAACAAGAATACATCCAAAGCTGGCATGGATGTAGGGAGAAAGGGATTCTCATTCACTGCTTGTGGGAATGTCCAATGGTCCAGCCTGTTTGAAAAAAACATATGGATGATCCTAAAAATATCTCTAAATTGAGATTCCATTTGACTCAGCAAATCCAATTTTTGAAATGTACCCTAAGAGCCCAATAATAAAATAGAGAAAAGGCATTTTCACCCCACTGTTTCTTACAGCATTATCCAGAAAAAAAATTCTGGAAACAACACAAGTGTCCAAAAATAGATAACTGAAAAATGAAAGTATGGTACAGATACAGAAAGGAATATTATTTGGCCATAAATACATAAAGTAATGCAGTTTGCTGCACATTGAGGGAACTGTAAAGTTTCATGCTGAGTGAAGTTAATCAGAAAGAAAGGTACCAATACTGAATGATCTCTCTCATATGCAGAGTGCAGTACAGAGAGTAAGGAAACATAATGGGGGAATAATGAATGTGAAAAATAATGAATGTTAATAATTAATGTCACTTCCAAAGGAAGTGGAAACAAAGAACGTAATGGGTAGTCTAAGGAAACATAACAACTGAGGGGACTTGGAGATAGAGCAAGGAGGGGGCAAAAACTGCTATGGAGGGAAAATAAAATGAGAGGAGGAGGTGAAAAGGAGAAAGTGATAAAGCATTATAGAAGATCAAAGCAAACTGAATTCCACAATAAATTCAGAGTCAACAGCAGGATTCAGGATTTGTCCCAGGGATGCAGGAGAGTTAAATATAAACAAACTAATTGATGCAATATAGGAAGGCAAGTAAAGATGTATCAAATGATGTTATACATAAACCTAGGACATTGGATAAGATTTAGTAAACATTTACAATGAAAAGCCCATTAGGTTTGGGATTAAAGAAACATATCTCTGTAAAGTACATGTTGTGTTTGAGATACCCACAGATAAAATCATATTCAGTTGTGAAAATTGGAAGATTTTCCCCTATCATCAGGTATAAGAAGGGATGTTCATTCACACCACTATAATTAAACATAACTCTAGAAGTGAAAGGCAGATAAATTACGTAGAAAAGAGAAATAAATTAGGTAATAAATAAAAATTAAAATGATCAGTGCTTTCAAAGATTTATTTTTTAAAAAGTTCTGAACATCCCACTGAAAAGCTGGTATTAAATAAACCAATATAGTAAAGTCACTTGCTATAAAATCAATATATTAAAATATCCTATATATTTATATGTAAGAAAAAATGAAAGTAATTTTTTAAATAAATAATTTTATTTATAATTTATCTAAAAATTTATGAACCTAGAAATAAACTTAACAAAAGTGAGATACTTATACATCAAAAAATGTCATTTGTAAAATAAAGATAATATGCAAGGAGAAAGAAAGACCATGAAAATGAATTTCAAGGATTAACGTTAGGAAAATTACCATCTCATAAAAATTATCATATAAATTATGTATATATGTATGTGTATACACACACACACACACACACACAATGTAGCACTGTCCTTCCTTTTTTCATCGATTTTCTTGAGTGAACACCAGTAACGTTTTCATTGTAAAACTTATTGCTACTGTTTTTGGCATATCAAACATGCCACAGAGCACAGGCAGCTTCTGAAGCTCTGCTGAGCAGGCAGGATAATCTGGGTAGCTTGCTGGGCTCTCCAAGAGGAACGGGGGAATAAAAGCCGGGTTGGCTGCAAGCAAGGCAAACGCCGTATCCGCTGTGCTAAGTGGAGTGCCAGCCCTTATATGCACACATATATATTAAAAAAATACTTGAAATTTTGAAAGCTTTGCATGCAGGTGTCCCAACTTTGACTCTCAGTACCTCATTTGGTTCCCTGACCACCAAGTCAGGAAGTGCCCCTGAGCAAAACCGGATGTACTTCCCAAGCATGACCCCTCCAGAACATAAAAGGTATATTTCTGATTTCAAGTGATGAACATGGAACATGGAACCAAGAGCTGGTACAGAGGTTTAGATGTCTGCCTCAGATATGGTTGACCTCAATCTGTTTGATGTCCAGAATCAAACCTGGTAAAATGAGCACCATAAGGAATGGCCCTGAGAAAAGAGCCAGGAGTAGCCCCAAAGCACCACTGGCTGTGTGACACGCCACCCCCCACCCCCAAATCATATAGTGTTACACACATAGATTTTGTTAGTTGATCTTGTGGGAACACACCTAACAGTGCTCAGCGCTTACTCTTGTCTCTGCACTCAAGAATCACTCCAAGTGGGGATTCGGGGTCATATGTGGTGCTAAGGGTCAAACTCGGGTTTCCCACATACAAAGTAAGTGCCCTACTTACAGTACAATCTCTCTGGGCCTAGAAGTTCGTTAATTTTATTTAATTTTCTTATGGGAAATTATTCTCTAATATATAAACACATTGGGGAATAATTCATGAAAGGGTTTTTTTCCCTTAAATTTTATAGTATGCTCCATATTTAAATTGCATCTAAATATCTGGCATAGAAATCTTTACTTTATACCTTTGAGGAAATAACCTAAGTTTGCAATTTTTTATGGACTTGATGTTTGAATCCACTCAGCTCTGGTTCTTTCATGTTTTTTAAAAAATATAATTTCATGGAGATGGAGTGATAGTACAGTGGGTTGAGCATTTGCCTTCCACCTGACCATCCTGGGTTCTATCTCCACGATCACATGTGGTCCCTCCAGCACTTCCAGGAGTCATTGCTGAGTGTAGGTCCAGGACAAACCCCTGAGCAGGCCAGAGAGATTGTATAGCTGGTAAGGCACTCACCTGGAACAAGTTTTACGGAGCAATGAAATGCTCCAAATAGCCAGAGAAAACTTTTTGCGAAAGACGGTGAGATGTCTGTTTCTTACCAACTTTATATCTTACTATAACATAATCAAAACTCTGGTTCTGGAGTTAAGACTGACTCAACTAATGGAATAGACTTGAGAATCCTCATATATATGGACAAATCATTTTATCAAAGATTCAGGATTCTTGAAGTATGGTAAGCGAAGCCTCCTTCACACATGGAGTGGGGGAAACAGAATAGCCTGTTGCAAAGAAAATTAATCTATACGTGCGTCTCACACTCTACACAGAAGCTAATCTAGGTGGATTAAGTGGCATGATACTAGACCTGGATCCATACATTTTATCAAGGAAAACATAAGGAGAACTCTCCACAATAGTCACTATAAAGGTTCTTGAAGCATTGTGTGCCACAAATTTTAAAAAAATAGAAGAAAAGTAAACAAATTGGACTATATCTTCCACTGTAACACTATAGCACTGTCCTCCTGTTGTTCATCTATTTGCTTGAGTGGGCCCAGTCATGTCTCCATTGTGAGACTTGTTGTTAATGTGTTTGATATATTGAATACATCACGGGTAGCTTGCCAGGCTCTCCAAAAAGGCCCGAGGAATTGAACCCGGTTCGTCTGGGTCAGCCGTGTGCAAGGCAAACACCCTATCTGCTGGGGTATTGCTCCAGCCCATTTTAAATACTAAGTAAGAAAAATCCAAAAGTAGTTCTATCAGTTTTCTCTAGTTTAATACATCTATTCTGACATTACTAATGTTAATAATGAATTATTATAATGTTAACATTTACTTTAACGAAAAAATGGAGCATTCAAATTCTAATGTGGTTATAGTAAATCTAATTTTAATCTGATTTTAACCACCAATACTAAACTATTAGCTAAAATTTACATTCAGCAGCCAGCCTTTCTTATTCACTAATTCAATTCTTTCTACCCACTCAAAATCCAACTTTCTATTACTTCTCAACTTCAAAATATCAAAGCAAAAGAAACACAAAACCAAACATTCTGGATTTTAAGTGTTCCAAAATGCTGACAGAAAATATTCACAGTACACATATAAAGGTTGGTGGTTAATATCCAAGATTTATAAAGCACTCACAAAACTTATGCAAACTACACTAACATGAAATGGGGATGGAGGTTGGATAGGCAATTTCTTAAAGGAGACATGAAAATGATCAGCAAGTATAGTGAGAAAAAAATAAGAGCTCTTCATCAGTTATTATCAGGAGAATGCAAATCAAAACAACAATAAGAAATCATCTCACACCAGTAAGTCTGGCATACATCAAAACAGAGTGGGGTAGAGCGATGCTGGTGGAAATTACATGAAAAAGAAGCTCTCGTTTATTGTTGGTGAGAATGCCATCTGGGTAAGCCTCCATGGAAAACAGTATAAATACTTTAAAATTTAAGAATTGAATTTCTATATGACTCAGTAATTCCACTTCTTGAATGTACTCAAAGAACCCCAAAATGTTTATCTAAATAAGGTACTTGTACTTCTTTATTCATTGCAGTGTTAATGATCTGGAAACAGCTCATCTGATCAAGAAATATAAGTGAATCAACTGTGGGATGTACATATAAAATGGAACACTACTCATCTATAAAAATAAATATAAATAATTGGGAGAAATAAATAATTTGGAACAGAGAGAGAGAGTACAGTGGTAAAGGTTTTGCCTACAGCAGACCCTGCTACTATCCAGGTTCTTGATAGAGTCCCTCAAACACTGTCAAGAATAATCCCTGGCACAGAGCCAGAAGCAATTCCTGAGCACAATCAGGATTGCTGCCCCCACCACCGGAAACTTGTCACAGTTTCCCTGCCCCATACACAAAGATGTCTTGACATTTGCTGCTATGCAGATAGAACTGGGCAGCATTACTTTGAGTGAAGTGAGTCTGAAGGAAAGAGAAAAAATAGAAAGATCTTTCAGATAAATGTCATAAAAAATACAAGAGTAAGGGAATACAAATGGCCAATGATAAGAGACCCAGCATTTGGCTGGGTGTATTATCACTGAAAGCAGCTTGATAAATGAAGGAGCTAGATCAAAGGATGGGAGTGGTCTAAGAGACAATGGAGGAGTAGGGGAGGGAAGTTCACACTGATGGTAAGAATGGTGCAGCAACATTCTCCCAGAAACATAACTTTTGATAGTATTGAAAATCAAGGAACCTAGAAAAAAGTTTTAAAAATCCAATTTAAGCTTCTGTGAAAAATGTGAAATATTTTTAGTGGTCTCACATAGTTGGAGCTCTCTGTTTTGGTGAAGGGGGATCTCTAAAAATCACTGAGCATTTACTTGCTATGCTGCATTCACTGCATCATAATTTCTTCCTGAAGGCAAAGAAACTGCAATTCATAAAATTAGAAAAGTACCGTTTGCCCTATGATATGAAAGTAGCGAGGAGTAAAGTCAGAATTATGTCTGACTCTACAAAATATTTTAAGAGACAGGCTTTCTGTCTTAGAAATGTTGAACTTGGAAGAGTTAACTAACATTTTTATAGTATTAAATCATGTATTGCACATTAACTCCCCGGACTACTAATTCATTTTCTTGGATATAAATGAAAGCAGTAACTATTTCACTGATAAATCTGGGCTACATAATATACATAAGGTACCTTTAGAAACACCTCATTCTTTATTAGACAGTTCAATTTTAATTTTAAATTAAATAAGAAGATGATTAACCTCCATCTTTAGGGTTAAATTTTTGTTTTTTGTTTGGTTTGGGCCATAGAACTGATGCTCAAGGTTATTTATGACTCTGTACTCAGGAATTACTCCTGACAGTGTTCAGGGAATTTTATAGAATAATGGGGATTAAACCTGGGTTAGCTTAGTACAAGGCAAATGCCCCACCTGCTGTACTATCTGACCTATAAAAGTTAAAGTGTTTTTATTCAAAATAACTTATTGTAAAACGTGTAATTGGTAGAGAAGAAACAGTGAGATAAGCAACTTTATTTGTTATTCTAGTATTTCATGTATATTTCAAATTTGGCAACTTTCTAAAGTGCTGATTATTTTCTGTTCTAGCATTTATACTATAAATTTTATCTTCTTTTATTACTTCTTTAATCAACATAATCTAATTTGATGTCAAAAACCAGCACTGGTTTTCCAGCAAGTGAAATGCATTTCATACCATGTATCTATCAATTTATGGGGTTGGAGAGATAGCACAGGGGGTAGGGCATTTGCCTTGCACGCGACCGACCCAGGTTCGATTCCCAGCATCCCATATGGTTCCCTGAGCACCGCCAGGAGTAACTCCTGAATGCAGAGCCAGGAGTAACCCCTGTGTGTGACCAGGTGTGACCCAAAAACCAAAACAAAAAGCAAAACAAAACAAAAAAAGCAATGTATCTATCAATTTAAAGAAAAAATTGCATTTTGATTTAATCACTATTTATATATTATATATAATTCTTAAGATAAGCGTTGACTTTTAATACACATTGAAGTTCTTAGATAAACAAAAAACCAGTTTTATGAGATTTTTAGAGCAATTAATATTCAGTTCATGCTGGCGCGGATGTGGCGAGAAAGGGACACTCCTTCACTGTTGGTGGGAATGTCCACTGGTTCAGCCCTTCTGGAAAACAGTATGGACGATTCTCAAAAAATTAGAAATTGAGCTCCCATTTGACCCAGCAATACCACTCCTGGGAATATATCCCAGAGAGGCAAAAATGTACAGTCGAAGTGACATCTGCACTTGTTTGTTCATTGCAGCACTCTTTACAATAGCCAGAAACTGGAAGAAACCTGAATGCCCAAGAACAGATGACTGGTTAAAGAAACTTTGGTACATCTACACAATGGAGTACTATGTAGCTGTTAGAAAAGATGAAGTCATGAAATTTACACACAAGTGGTACAATATGGAAAGTATCATGCTAAGCGAAATGAGTCAGAAAGAGAGGGATAGACATAGAAAGATTGCATTCATATGGGGGATATAAAGTAACAAAGTATGAGATTAATACCCAAGAATAGCTGAGATCAGCACCAGGAGGATTACTCCATAACTTAGAGGCCAGTCGGGTATCCTAGAGGAAAGGGCAGTTCAGATAGAGAAGGGAGCACCAAATAAAGGATGTTTGGAGGATCCTCCCAGGAGGGGAGATGCATGTCGAAAGTAGACTATGGACTGAACATGTTTGCCACTCAATGCCTCTTTTGCAGACCACAACACCCAAAAGGAGAGAGAGAACACAGGGGATTGCCCTGCCACAGAGACAGGGGGGATGGGCGGATGGGGGTGGGAGGGATATTATCCATGGTGGTGGAAAATAGGCACTGGTGGAGGGATGGGTATCTGATCATTGTATAATTGAAACCAAAGCACAAAAATTTGTAAATCTACAACTTTAAAAAAATAAATAAAATAAAATAAAGGGGAAAAAAAATATTCAGTTCAAGTTAAACTTGCCCTTACATTAAAAAAAATCGGGGTGACTTCAAACACATTTACTTTAGGAAAACATTTTATCTATCCTACTAAGTGCAGTGCCATAAACAAAACTAAATAAATTAATAAAATTCCACATACTCAGATACAAGAGTATGTATCACTGCAACCCAAAATTACAATTAGAAATAATTTAAAAGCGTCTGCTCTTGACAATTCAACTACCTATATTGTTCTTTAAGCACACCTTATTGTCAAGTAGTTTGAGAAATTTTCCTAGTGATGTGGGGAGCACTAACATAACCCATTTCAACACAGTATTCTTAGTGTATGAGATAAGTTGTTCACAACTATCACAGAAAAAAATAGTTTTTCCCTCAATGGAGAAGCTCATGTTCTCTCTTGAACATACCTCTACCTCTTCTTCTCTCATCTGACATGTCTTTAAATTTAAAAAAAATCTAACTTATCTGAAACAAAAACAACACTAATTCCTGAATAGATATATACCATATTTTTATCCAACTACATTGATCTTCATCTGGAGAAATATTCGAGGAAAAATGGGTTGAATTACATGCGTCCAACCCTGTTTGGATCCCAATGTCAATATCAAGCAATGTTAAGGGATTTACCTGAGCAGTAATAGCCCTACCACGCTGTATATAGGCCAACAACCCCCAACTGAAAAAAAAAAAAACACATTTTTGTTTTCCTCACTCTTGCAGTCTTTCAAATGCTGCAACAACCAAGGCAATATCAACATATTTTATATTTTAAATAACTAGAGAGATTTTTGTTATCCAATGAACATGTATCTTGAGGTTTTAACATGAGGTTTTTGCCTAAGATAAAGAACGTTGGCGGGACGGGCACGGAGGCCCAGCTCTGGGCAACAAAGCTGAACGGCTCCAATCCCAAACAGGTACAGCCCGCCCCCAAGGGCCTGGGACCCTCTCTGGGCATGTGCAGCTAGATCCAACTCCTAGAAAGCCATTTTTCTGCCCTGATCTGCGCGGGACAGGCACGGAGGCCCAGCTCTGGGAAACAAAGCTGAACAGCTCCAATTCCAAACAGGTACAGCCCGCCCCCAAGGGTCTGGGACCCTCTCTGGGCATGCGTAGCTAGATTTAGCTCCTAGAAAGCCGTTTTTCTCCCCTGATCTGCGCGGGATGGGCACGGAGGCCCAGCTCTGGGCAACAAAGCTGAACGGCTCCTCATTCAAGCAGGAGACGTTCCCAACTCCTCGCCCAGTGCCAGGGACTCTTTCTGGAGCCGTGGCCGCTAATGCGGCCACGAAATATTTTCCCATTACGTATGTCATAGGAACCATAAGCTACCTTCTTAGATGGAAACTTCTCTAGTTTAGCTCAGCCACTAGAAACACAATAGCCAATAACTCATAAGCCTATCTTAACTCACACTGCATATCAAGCAGAATAATAACAGTGAACGTGAAGGACTAAACCACACCTCTCACAATGGTAAAGCAACGCAAAAGCCCACCAAACTTTCATATTGAAGAGTCTAGCCCCAATGACACCAACAGTACTGTAGTGTTAGACAACCTCTCTGACAAGGAATTCAGAAGGGAGCTACTTAGGATGCTTAGGGAATTAAAAGAAACAATGGAAAGCAATGCCAATAGAAGACAAGAGGATCTGAAGGCAGAAATGAGGAAAATGCAATCAGAAATGTCAGACCTGAAAAATCTCGTAGGCGAATTGAAAAGCTCAGTGGAAGGCCTCAGCAGCAGAGTAAGAGCTGCTGAGAACAGAATCAGTGAGCTCGAAGATGAAGTTCAGAGACTCTCCAGGAAAGAGCAGAAAATGGAAAAGAGACTCACAATTCGGGAACAGATGGCAAGAGAAGATCGTGATGAAGCCAAGAGGGGTAACATAAGAATTATTGGAGTCCCAGAGGTACAGGAAGAAAACCTTGATGAAGAAGAAACTGTCAAAGACATCATTGCTACAACGTTTCCAGAGCTGAAGAAAAGTTGTGACCACATTCAGGATGCCCGAATGGTACCAGCTAGAAGAAATCCGAATGAAAATACCCCAAGACACATTCTGATCAAAATGACCAAAACCTTAGACAGAGACAAAATGGTGAAAGCAGCAAGATCGAAGAAAGAAATCTCTTACAAAGGAGCATCCTTAAAATTCACAGCTGATTTTTCTGATGAAACCCTCCTGGCCTGAAAACAATGGTGGGACATAGTGAAAAAACTCAATGAAATAAATGCCTCCCCAAAATTACTTTTCCCAGCAAGACTCTCATTCATAATAGAAGGAACAACACACAGTTTCACAGACAAACAACAGCTCAGGAACTTCGTAGACTCAAAACCATGGTTACAAGAACAATTAAATGGGCTACTTTAAGGCAAGAAAAGCCCCTCAAATACACCAAATTTTAACAGAACAATGGGACAAAATCCCATAACAATAATCTCTCTCAATGTCAATGGGCTAAACACACCAATTAAAAGACATAGAGTGGCAGGATGGATTAGAAAATTGAACCCAACATTCTGCTGCCTGCAAGAAACGCATCTCAATAGTCAAAGCAAACACAGACTCAGAGTCAAAGGCTGGAAAACAATCCTACAGGCAAACAGCTCCCATAAAAAAGCTGGGGTAGCCATCCTTATATCAGACCACATTGATTTCAGAGTGAGGAAGGTCATAAGAGACAGTGAAGGCCATTTCTTATTGATCAAAGGATCTGTACAACAGGAAGAACTTACAATAATAAATGTATATGCACCTAATGAGAGACCAGCAAAGTACTTAAAACAACTACTCATGGATTTGGAAAAAGACACCAATAGCTACACCATACTAGTGGGAGACTTCAACACTGCTTTGTCACCTCTTGATAGATCAACCAGACTCAAGCTTAGCAAGGATATACTTCATTTGAGGGAAACAATGGAAGAAAGGGACTTAGTAGATATATTCAGGACACTTCATCCACAAAAAGCTGAATACACATTCTTCTCAAGCGTACATGGAACATTCTCCAAGATAGACCACATGCTGAGCCACAAAACATGCCTCCATAAAATTAAGAAGGTAGAGATTGTATCAACAATCTTCTCAGACCATAATGCGCTGAAATTAGAAGTAAATCACACACAAAAACAGAAAACTAAATCAAACACCTGGAAATTAAACAGTGCACTATTGAACAATGAGTGGATTAGACAGGAAATCAAAGAGGAAATCAAAAGATTCCTAGAAACGAATGAAAATGAGAACACTAGTTACCAAAACTTATGGGACACAGCAAAAGCTGTGTTAAAAGGAAAGTTTATAGCTCTACAAGCATTCCTCAGGAAGGAGAAGCGAGCACACATAAGTAACTTAAACTCACAGCTTGGAGAAGGACCAAAAAAAGGAGCACAACCCGAACAGGAGAAAGGAAATAATAAAACTCAGAGCAGAGATTAACGAGATGGAAACCCAAAAAACAATCTGAAAGATCAATGAAACCAAGAGCTGGTTCTTTGAGAAAATTAACAAGATTGATAAGCCTCTAGCAAAACTCACAAAGAAAGGGAGAGAGAAAACCCTAATAAACCGAATCAGAAATGAAAATGGGGTCATTACAACAGAAACTACAGAAATTTAGAGGATCCTAAGGGAGTACTTTGAGAAGCTTTATGCCACGGAACATCAAAACCTCGAGGAAATGGATAAATTCCTAGACTCCTACAGACTCCCAAGGCTGAAACAAGAAGACCTGGAATACCTGAACAGACCTATCACCATCAAGGAAATTGAAATGGTAATAAAAAAGTCTCCCCAAGCACAAAAGTCATGGCCCGGATGGATTCACTAGTGAATTCTTCCAAATCTTTAAAGAGGACTTACTTCCAATGCTCTTTAAGCTTTTCCACGAAATTGAAATATCAAAAACACTTCCGAACAGTTTCTACAAAGCAAATATCACACTGATACCAAAAGCAGACAGAGATACCACAAAGAAAGAGAATTATAGACCGATATCCCTGATGAACAGAGATGCAAAGATCCTCAACAAACTACTAGCAAAGAGAATCCAACTACTCATCAAAAAGATCATACACCATGACCAAGTAGGATTCATCCCAGGGATGCAAGGATGGTTTAACATTCGGAAATCAATCAACATAATCCACCATATCAACAAAAGAAAAGATAAAAAGCATATGATCATATCAATAGATGCAGAGAAAGCATTTGACAAGATCCAGCACCCCTTTATAATGAAAACCCTAGCCAAAATGGGTATAGAGGGGACTTTCCTCAACATAATTAAAGCCATCTACCACAAGCCTACAGCAAGCATCATCCTCAATGGGGAAAATCTGAGAGCCTTCCCTCTAAGATCAGGGATGAGACAGGGATGCCCACTCTCTCCACTGCTGTTCAATATAGTACTGGAAGTACTTGCAATAGCGATTAGGCAAGAAAAAGATAGTAAGGGCATTCAGGTAGGAAAGGAAGAAATCAAGCTCTCACTATTCGCAGATGATATGATACTCTACTTAGAGAACCCAATGACCTCCACCAAAAAACTCCTAGAAACAATAGACTCGTTTAGTAAAGTTGCAGGTTATAAAATCAATACCCAAAAGTCCATGGCTTTCCTATACGCAAACAGGGAGAGAGAAGAAAGCAACATGAAAAAAACAATCCCGTTCACAATTGTGCCCCAGAAAATCAAGTACCTAGGAATCAGCTTAACTAAGGAAGTAAAGGACCTGTTCAAAGAAAACTACAAAACGCTACTTCAGGAAATAAAAGAGGACATGAGGAAATGGAAAGATATCCCCTACTCATGGATCGGGAGACTTAACATTGTCAAAATGGCAATGCTACCGAAAGCATTGTATAATTTCAATGCAATCCCTATAAGGATACCCATGACATTCTTCAAAGAAATGGAGCAGACACTCCTGAAATTTATATGGATCAATAAACCCCCATGAATAGCTAAAGCAATTCTTGGGAAAAAGAAAATGGGAGGAATCAACCTCCCTAACTTCAAACTGTACTACAAAGCAGTAATAATTAAAACAGCATGGTAGTGGAACAAAGGCAGAACTGCAGACCAATGGAACAGGGTTGAATACACTGACATCTCCCCTCAATCATATGATCATCTAATCTTTGATAAAGGTGCAAGTAATGTGAAGTGGAGTAAGGAAAGCCTATTTAATAAATTGTGTTGGCATCACTGCATGGCTACATGCAAAATAAATAGGCTCAGAACTCTGCCTAACACCATGTACAAAAGTAAGATCAAAATGGATTAAAGACCTCAACATCAGACCAGAAACCATAAGGTACATTGAAGATAAAGTTGGCAAAACCCTCCATGACATTGAAGCTAATGATATCTTCAAAGATGCCACGCCACTGACCGAGCAAGTGAAAACAGAGATAGATAAATGGGACTATCTTAAACTAAGAAGCTTCTGCACTTCCAAAGAATCAGTGACCAAAATACAAAGACAGTCTACAGAATGGGAAAGGATATTCGCCGAATACACATCTGACAAGGGGTTGATATCCAGGATATACAAAATACTGGTTAAACTCCACAAGAAGAAAACATCCAACCCCATCCAAAAATGGGGCAATGAAATGAACAGAAACTTTCTCAAAGACGAAATCAAAATGGCAAAAAAGCACATGAGAAAATGCTCTACATCATTAATCATCAGGGAGATGCAGATCAAAACCACAATGAAATACCATCTCACACCTCAAAGACTGGCCCACATTCAAAAGAGCAAAAGCAACCGATGCTGGCGTGGATGTGGCGAGAAAGGGACACTCCTTCAGTGTTGGTGGGACTGTCAACTGGTTCAGCCCTTCTCGAAAACAGTATGGACAATTCTCAAAAAATTAGAAATTGAGCTCCCATTTGACCCAGCAATACCACTCCTGGGAATATATCCCAGAGAGGCAAAAATGTACAGTCGAAGTGACATCTGCACTTGTTTGTTCATTGCAGCACTCTTTACAATAGTCAGAAACTGGAAGAAACCTGAATGCCCAAGAACAGATGACTGGTTAAAGAAACTTTGGTACATCTACACAATGGAGTACTATGTAGCTGTTAGAAAAGATGAAGTCATGAAATTTACACACAAGTGGTACAATATGGAAAGTATCATGCTAAGCGAAATGAGTCAGAAAGAGAGGGATAGACATAGAAAGATTGCATTCATCTGGGGGATATAAAGTAACAAAATATGAGATTAATACCCAAGAATAGCTGAGATCAGCACCAGGAGGATTACTCCATAACTTAGAGGCCAGCCGGGTATCCTAGAGGAAAGGACAGTTCAGATAGAGAAGGGAGCACCAAATAAAGGATGTTTGGAGGATCCTCTCAGGAGGGGAGATGCATGTCGAAAGTAGACTATGGACTGAACATGTTTGCACTCAATGCCTCTTTTGCAGACCACAACACCCAAAAGGAGAGAGAGAACACAGGGGATTGCCCTGCCACAGAGGCAGGGGGGGATGAGTGGATGGGGGTGGGGGGATATTATCCATGGTGGTGGAAAATGGGCACTGGTGGAGGGATCGGTATCTGATCATTGTATAATTGAAACCCAAGCACAAAAAATGTAAATCTACAATTGTACCTCATGGTGTTTCACTAATAAAAAAAAAAGTTTATAATCTAAAATGATAAAAAAAAAGATAAAGAACGTTACAAGGGAAAGCTTAAGATACAGTTTCTTTTCATCCATTTAAATGAACTTCTATTCAAACTGGAAAAAATGGGGGGCCAAATTTTTGTCAAGTAAAGGAAAACCATTGATAAATGTAAGTCTTTGTCTGTTATTAAAGTTTAAAGTTTGCATGAACCCAGCTCAGTACTGAGAATATGATGCTACTCTGATACAGTTATAGGCCATTGCACTAAGACACAAATGCAGGGAGATATAGAAATACAATCTTGTCGAAGTTGCAATCATCTTGGCCCAGGGGAAGTCATGGTATTCTAACAAGTTCTAGGAGACTAAGACTGGAATAGTAATAACATTTTAGAAGCCACTAATGTGATCTGAAGGCCCAGAGTCAAAGGGTTTTATAGTCATTCTTTCATAAGACAAATTCTCAGATGAGAGAACCAAGGTAAGGAAATAAAAGACAAAGTACAAGTATCCCTAAGGACACATTTTGATATCAAAACACAACAAAGATTACATAAAATACAGTTAATTTTAGAATATAAATAAACAGAATAAAAAGCAAACTTCAGGCAAATTAAATGTAAAATCAAGACTCGATGATATACATCACTACACTGCAAAAAAAAAAAGACTAAAGCTATTGGAAATTTATCAACAAAATATATTCAAAGAAATAAACATCTGACATCTGTTATCATAGCTGCTAAAACTCTTTTAATTTTGAGTACTTAAAATTTTTTGAGTCAGAAAGAGAGGGACAGACATAGAAAGATTGCTTTGCATTCATCTGGGTAATATTAAGTAACAAATTGGTAAACTAACATCCAAGAATAGCCAAGATAAGTACCAGGAGGTTCACTCTATGGTTTGGAGGCCAGCCGCATATGCTAAGGGAGAAGGCAGCTCAGATAGAGTAGGGAGCACCAAGTAAAGGGTGTTGGGAGGACCCTCCCAGGAGGAAAGATGCATGCTGAAATAGATTATAGACCGACCATGATAGCCACTCAATGCCTCTTTTGCAAACCACAGCACTCAAAAGGAGAGATAGAACAGAAGGGAGGAGCACTGAAAAGGAGAGATAGAACAGGGCTGGGGTGGGATGGGGGGTGGGAGGTGGGAGGGATTCTGGGAGCATTGGAGGTGGGAAATGGGTATTGGTGGAGGGATGGGTACTCAATCATTGTATAACTGAAACCGAAGCACAAAAATTTGTAAGTCTACAACTGTACCTCAGGGTACTTCACTAATAAAAATTTTTTAAAAAATAAAATATTTCTGATGTTGGTATTGGTGTTGGAACATTGAATGCCTGAAACAAATGGATTATGAGCAACTTTGTGAAAGAGTGTTGAAAGTTTAAAATAAATAAAGAGGCATTTCTGAAACAACTTCATGTTCAATAGTATAAATTATGCACTTATATTATGGTAAATATTTGCCCCAACAACATCAACCTCCCTACAGATTTTCAAAATGAAAAACCAAAAGCAATCTCATAACAGCCGAAATCCACCTAAAATATACATAGGAGCCAGAGTGACAGTACAGCAGGCACAGAGCTTGCTTGTACCTGGCTGACCTGGGTTTGATCCTCGGCATTCCATATGGTTGCCTGAGCACCACTAGAAATAATTCCTGGATGCAAAGCTAAGAATATTCCCTGAGCATTGAAGTATGAGACCCTCAAAGTAAAAACTGAATTAAATATAACTAAATTATATTAACTAAATATTTAATAATGATTGACGTTAGGAATATAGGATGATCCAGAAATAACACCTAAGTGGGTGAAAAGGAAAACATTTTGAAAGACCACATAGCACAGATGTTAAGTTCATAGTTGCAAACACCCTCACCAAAAATTTAACAAATCAAATTTCACAACATATTAAAAGATCAGACACAAATACCAAATGTTATTTATTCCAGGAACACAAGTGAGGTTATTATACATATGTATATATAGAGAGAGAGTGAAAGAGATACATATATATATATGTATATTTGGATCAATACATTACAAAAACTAAATAAGTATTAAATGCACACAGTCACGTTAACAGATGGAGAGAACGGTTTTAGCATGATTCAGGCTCTATTTATGATGTTTAAAAATAACAATAAATCTTAAGAAGAAGTACAATACCTCAACAGAATAAAGCATTATACAACAAACCCAATTAACAATGTATGGATTACAAAAAAAAGTGGGGGGCAGGTAAGAAACAATGGGAGACAGTGACAGGGGTCAAGGGCTTCGGAGGCACCAGTTTTGTAGAGGAATGGTATAGCTCTATATCCAAACCATACAGTCAATAACACTGGAAACAAGAGATTCAAATTGTAATAACCAAACTTAAGAATGTGTTTGTCATCTCGCCAGGCTGGGGATAGTGCGGGATGAGATGGGTTATGTAGGAGAGTATCTGGGAAAAAATGTTGAAGGGGACTGACACTGATGGTCAGCTTGGTGCTAAAATCTTGTGCATCTAAAACTCAAGTATCAGTAACCTTGTAGATCACAAATCTTCAAAAAAGATTTTTAAAACATTCAAAATCTCTTCCCATGAAACACAAAAGCCATGAAGTCTTCTTTTTATCACCAAGCATAGGACAAGGATGCTCTCTCTCACCACTACTATTACAGATAGTATTGAAAGTCATGGTGAGAGCAATTAGGAAAGAAGAAAGGAAGGAAAGAAAAGGCTGCAGATTAGAAAAGACAAAATAGAACTATGACTACTTACTTCAGATATAATAATTTACATATAGAAGCCTTTAAAATGCCACTTAAAATAATTGGAAATAAATTATAAATAATCATATAAGCTAATATGACAAAGGATAAGTTACAAATCAATACAAAATTGGTGGCTTTTCTACATGTAAATGACAATCAAGAACAAAAATAAATCAAATCAAATAAAAAAACTAAAATAGTCTCATTTGAAATTACATCAAAAAGTAAGTGCCTATAAATGAACTTACAAAGGAGATTAAAGACTCATGTACTGCAAGCCTGAGGACATTAAAATACTTCAAGAAACATGGGGACGAAAAAATATGTTAATAGATCACAAGAATGAACACTGTGAAAAAGATCATCCTACCAATGAATACACATTCAAAGGAATTGCTGTCAACACCAGCTGCCAATTTTTGCCAATTCTTAGGTATAGAATTCTTAGGCTTTCCTTATCTTACAATCTTATAAAGAAGGAGAATATAGTTGACATAATGTTCAGGACTAAATCTCATCAAAGAACAGCCGGTTTTCCCCCTGGATCTGCGTGGGACAGGGAACTGAGGCCCATCTTGCGGAATCAAAGCTGAACGGCTCCAGGCACTCTCCTCATTCGAACAGGCACTGACGGCACCCAGAGTCAGGGGCCCTTTCCGGAGCTGTGGCCGCGTTAGTGGCCATGAATTATTCTTCCACTACATATCCCCTAGGAGCCATCAGTTACCCTCTTAGATGGAACCTTCCCTAGGTTAGCTCAACCACTATAAACACATTAGCCAATAACTCGTTAAGCCTATCTCAACTCACTCTGCATATCTGCAGAATATAACAGTGAACATGAAGTACTGAACCACACTGATCACAATGGTAAAGCAACGCAAAAGCCCACCGAACTTTCTTATTGAAGAGGTTATCCCAGAAGGCACCAACAATACACATCTGACAAGGGGTTGATATCAAGGATATATAAAGTACTGGTTGAACTCCACAAGAAGAAAACATTCAACCCCATAAAAAAAATGGGGCAATAAAATGAACAGAAACTTTCTCAAAGAAGAAATCTGAATGGCAAAAAAGCACATGAGAAAATCCTCTACATCATTAATCATCAGGGAGATGCAGATCAAAACCACAATGAAATATCATCTCACACCTCAGAGACTGGCCCACATCCAAAAGAACAAAAGCAAAAGCAACCGATGCTGGCGTGGATGTGGTGAGAAAGGGATACTCCTTCACTGCTGGTGGGAGTGCCGACTGGTTTAGCCCTTCTCGAAAACAGTATGGACCATTCTCAAGAAATTAGAAATTGAGTTCCTATTTGACCCAGCAATACGACTCCTGGGAATATATCCCAGAGAGGCAAAGATGTATGGTCGAAGTGACATCTGCACTTGTTTGTTCATTGCAGCACTCTTTACAATAGCCAGAATCTGGAAAAAATCTGAGTGCCTGAGAACAGATAACTGGTTAAAGAAACGTTGGTACATCTACACAATGGAGTATTATGTAGCTGTTAGAAAAGATGAAGTCATGAGTTTTACATACAGTGGTACCACATGGAAAGTATCATGCTAAGCAAAATGAGTCAGAGGGAGAGGGAGAGAAATAAAAATATTCCATTCATCTGGGGGACATAAAGTAACAAAATAGATTAATACCCAAGAATAGCCACGATCAGTACCAGGAGGATTACTCCATGTCTTAGAGGCCAGCTGGGCCATTTAGGGGAAAGGGCAGCTCAGATAGAGAAGGGAGCACCAAATAAAGGGTATTTGGAGGATCCTCCCAGGAGGGAAGATACATGTTGAAAGTAGACCATGGACTGAATATGATTGCCACTCAATGCCTCTTTTGCAGACCACAACACCCATAAGGAGAGAGAGAACAAAAGGGAATGCCCTGCCACAGAGGCAGGGGGGATGGGGGGGATGGGTGTTGGAGGAATACTGGGATCCATGATGGTGGAAAATGGGCACTGGTGGAAGGATGGGTACTTGATCATTGTATAATCGAAACCCAAGCACAAAACTTTGTAAATCTACAACTGTACCTCATGGTGTTCCACAAAAAAAATATTTATAATAAAATTTTCATTGCTTTGGCTGGTTAAAAAAATTAAAGGTAATCAGCGCTAGGTACAAGTAAAAAAAAAACAAAACACCTCGTCAAGCGTCAAGTCACCAAACTGTTGCAGTCCTGAGACAACACCTCTGAATTTCATGGTGTTGACAGCCCAGCTGGAACTTACCAAATTTGATGCGAAAGTTGCATAGACCATAAAGCTCAGTAAGTGTGGCAATAACAGAAGGCTCCTGTAGCATCAACCAGCTCAGTAAATCTTCAGACAATGACTTTAGTAACAGCATTGTGAGATATAACAATTGTCACAAATTGCCTTTTATAGGATGCCAATGAGAGAGAACAGCAAGTAGAGATCTTGCTATGCACATGGTCAACCTGAGTTCTATCCCCAGCACCCAATTTGTTTCTCCAAGCACCATTAGGGGTAACTGCTGAGCACAGAGCCACACATAACCCCTGAGTATCATTGGGTGTGGCCCCAAGCCAAACACAAAACGATGCCTTTTATAGACCTATCTTCTGACAATTCTTTGCTACAATAAGCAATATAAATTAAATTAATATTTTTTTAAGTAAATAGATTTTAGTTGGAGGGTTTCTGAAGGCGTGGAGTGGGAGAGGAGAGGAGAGGAGAGAAGAGAGAGAGAGAGAGAGAGAGAGAGAGAGAGAGAGAGAGAGAGTAGAAAGGAAGCATAACACACTCAAGAGAGAATATGGGCTTCTCCAAGGGCAGAGAGAGCTCCTACACAAATCTCAGCATTAGACGAAAGCATGAAAGTACACATCTCAAGAGGGGAGATGAGGGCAACACATGTTCTCTGCCACCTGGGCACAAGTAGCACATGGGCTTGGGCAGCATATGAATGTAAAGAAAATTATTTTGTGCCTGATAACAAGTCAAGTTTGGGATCCGGGGGATGCCAAAGTGGGCAGCCAAAATGATGAGCACTGCAGCCAAATGTGCTGACATCGCAGCTAACAAGTGTGACCTTAGAGAACTAGGAATCTTGTGCATGCTGAGGGCCAGTATGCATCTGCAACCTCAGAAAGACAGCATGCATGTGCATCCTCAGGGGGTGAGCATGCACGTACAACTTCAGAGACAGCATATGTGTACACACTCGGAGGGCCAGCATGCATGCATAACCTGAGAAAGATAGCATTCATGTGCATCCTCAGGGGGTCAGTATTCCACGTGTAACCTCAAAGAGGCAGCATGCATGTGCCATCTAAGAGAGCAAACATATCTGTGCAACTGCAGAGAAAGAGCATGCGCGTACCCCCAAACTAAGTTCATTGCCAACTCCCCACTCCAAAGAAAATTAGTGATGCAAGAGCAATTCAAGTTTTAGTATGTGCTGCAATGAGCATCATAAACTCTTCTGTGCCTGCTCAAGGGGCCAGGCTTTAGGGTTGGTTGGGAAACTAGGGGCTGGTAGAGGGAAGGTCACACTGGTGGTCTGATGGGTGTCTGTACATTGAATGCCTGAAGCAACTGTAAATCACTGTGTTTAAGTTTAAAACATTGCTAAAATGTAGAACATACAGAATGATTTCTCTCATATGTGGATATAATGAAACAATCAGGATGGGGCTGGAGCTATAGCACGGTGGGTAGGGCATTTGTCTTGCTTGCGATCAACCCAGGTTCGAATCCCAGCATCCCATATGGTCCCGTGAGTACTGCCAGGAGTAATTCCTGAGTGCAGAGCCAGGAGTAATCTGAGCATCGTCAGCTATGACCCAAAAAGCAAAAAACAAATTAATTAATTAATTAATTAACATAAAATGGTAAACAATCAGGAAATAAAAAGTGACCAAAGGCAATGGAACATGAAAACTAGTTTATAGGACTGAACTAAGTAGGAAAGGTGGAGAAGGGTGAGGGGAGGTAGGTACCCGGAGATACCAATGGAGAGAGGCAGACAGACTGGAACTCTGGTGAAGGTTGTGCAGTTGAATGCCAGTACTCCCCAAAGCATTACACAAAGTCAATGTGGTCCCTATAAGGGTATCTGTGATTCTTTTCAATCAAATAGTACTTAAATTCATCACTTGTCACTTGTCATCCTGTTGATCTTTGATTTGCTCGAGTGGGCGCCAATAATGTCTACATTTGTCCCTGTCACATGCTAGTGTAGCCCAATGGCATCTGCTGACTCCAGGAACACAAAGAGCCTCAAACTATTTGTTCAGGGTTTTGACGAAGAAGTCTGACCATCTCATAGGTGGGCGGCCATATGTCCTTTTGACATCCCGTGGAATCCAGTCCATCAGTAACAGCTCTAGTCCAGTGGTCATCTCTAAATCACATTAGCTGCCAGGCCTTTCTGATATTCGATGCCTTGGCAAACGAGACAGCCTCCCTGATTCTTGATCGTCAAATGAGGTCCGAACTGCGGATTCCTTCTCTCACTTGAGTGAAATGTGATATTCCAAGCTTAGCTCTTTTGATTCCTCTTTGGAATACCCAAATAGAGTTCTCATCCTGTTTCCGTAGAGCCCAAGTCTGAGGCGTATGTTAGTGCAATTCATACGGAACAATAACCTCCCACCAATGGCTGCGCTGTTGAAACACTGTATGCATGAAAATCTATTACCGTGTGTTAAAAATCATAGTGATGCAAAGTGAAATCGTGAAAAATTTAGAAAGTATTCTCTCTGGCTGACAGCATAGGACAATGTGAGGTTTTTTACTCATAAAACTGTAGTCAAATGTCTGCCTGTTTTAATCAACAATAGTTTGCGTCAGTCTTCTCAAACTACAAAAGAAAGTATAAAACAAATATTCTCAGAATAAATAAATGAATTTCTGACTTGTACAAGGTGCAAAAAACAGAAAGTTTTTAGAAAATGGCAAAATGAATAACTAGCAAAGACAGTATTGTAGAAAATTATTTTTTAATGTATTCATGTATTTATTAATGGGCTGGAGTGATAGCCCAGCAGGTAGGGTGTTTGCCTTGCAAGCGGCCAACATGGTCAACCTGAGTTCGATTCCTCTGCCCCTCTCAGAAAGCCCAGGAAGCTACTGAGAGTATCTTGCCTGCACGGCATAGACTGGCAAGCTCCCCGTGACTCATTCTATATGCCAAACACAGTAACAATTGCCACAATGGAGATGTTACTGGGCCCGCTTGAGCAAATCAATGAACAACGGGAGGACAGTGACCGTATTTATTAATTAATTGAAAAAAGAGTTACAAGGTTGTTCACATTGTGTTTCAGTCATAAAATGTTCCATCACCTGTCTCCTTTCTTTCCTCTCTCTCTCTCTCTCTCTCTCTCTCTCTCTCTTTCAGATTTGGGGCATTATGGTTTGCAATATAGAACTGAGAGGTTATCATGCATATCCTTTACCTAATTTCAATACTTAGTTCTTTTCCAGTGATTGTTTCCTATTTTCCAACTCTTATTGCCACAACTCTATCCTAACTGCCATTCAGGCCCCAGTATCAAGGTTCCAAACACTGACCAGTCCTCCTCGTCAATGATTATTTGTTGACTATTATACCTACACATAAATTAGCAAGGAACTAAGTTTTTCTTACCTAATGATATAAAGTCATGTTAAAAACTTTAATATTAATAACATTTGGGTTATGTGGAACAGTAATCTGTTTCTAAAATAAAATGATTTTGAAATTTTGATATTTTTATATATTTACTGGTCAAAATTATGTCTGTGGTAATAATGTCCTCATGGTAACAGAAAAAATAGTTCGATATCCACTCTGTGTTTGGCAAAGTTTCATTTTCACTAAGATGTGTTCTAGAAGCTGCAATAACAGACTAAATTTTATGAGGCATACTAAGAAGCAATGATGCATAAAACCTTTTTCAGTATCATGTCAGAGCAGGACAAAAGGTGAAGTTGTTAATCAAATTGTTAAGACAAATGAAATAGTGAGTCACAGCTGTTAATTATACTGAGGAAACAAATTAGTTTGTCACATTTAAAAGAAATTATCTTTGAACAAAGAAATTATTCGAGGGAAATTTTATCACTATGGTTTCTGAGTTTATCATTTTAGAAACACATGTACATTGTATGTTCCCATATGTGTATAAGTGTCTTTCAAAGCTATGATAATTGAGAATGAAAGTTGTCTATCACTGATGTCCAAGGAGACAAGATACGGTGAGAAATTTAAGAGAAACAATTATCTTTCCTAATGCAACTTTTCTCAACTGGGATGCCTATAGTCTGCAGGATTTTATAAAGGGGTCACAGGTGAGAAATGCATAAATAAGAGAGGTCAAAAGAGAAAAGGGAGCAAGGCTATAGAAGGTAACAGCAGATGTGCCCAGGAAGGAACAAGACCCAAAAGGAAGTATGGCCAGAAAAATGTTGAGAAGCCATCTTGAGAGCTAGTACACGGTAAGGTGCTTGCTTTGCATATGACTCACCCACGGTTGATCCCTGCCTATAGACATGGCCCCCAGGACCCTACCTGGAATGATCTCTCAGCAAAGAGCTAGGAGTCAGCCCTGAGCACTGTCAGTTGTGCCTCTCTAAAAAATAGCATTGTCCTCCCATTGTTCATTGATTTGCTGGAGCGGACACTAGTAACGTCTCCATTGTGAGATTTCTTATTACTGTTTTTGGCATATGGAATATGCCACAGGGAGCTTGCTAGGGTCTGCCTTCTGGGTGGGATACTCTCAGTAGCTTGCTGGGCTCTCTGAGAGGGGCGGAGGAACTAAACCCAGGTCAGCCTCATGCAAGACAAATGTCCTACCCACTGTGCTATGACTCCAGCCTCCCCCCCCCTAAAAAAATATTAGGAATTTTTTTAAAAGATTGAGAAACACAGGCCTAATAGAGAGACCCACTGGTGAACTCAAAAGAACTAATGATAAGATTTTTGCTATTTTTAGATTTGCTGTTCATTACCTTGGTCTTGATTCCCCACAAAAAACTGAACAAAACATGTACATTTTTTCTTTCCGAAAGGCACTTTTGCACTCAGTCATTCATATTCACACAGGAAATTGCTATTCCACTTTGAGGTATTAAAAGCTTAACTCCAAATGACAAAATTTCTGCAATGAATGAAAAAATAAAGAGCAGGAGAAATGCACACATTTCCTATACCTGCACTTGAACATTAGGTTTTACCTAGTGTATTATAAGAATAAGATTTTAATCAAATAAACTTGCAGAGAGTAAATGCAATGATTTACTGTGTTGATGGCAGACAATCTATCTTCAAGATCTTCTATCTAATATTTAAAATGAAAACATAAGATTTTAAGCATTATATACATTACTTACATCTTAAATACTTAGTCTTTCTCAACAAAATATTTCCATCTGTATTTCAACATTTGGTGATAGAATGGTACTTAATGCATATGCAACGTATCGTCTAAACAAATACAACTTAAAATAATTTTGGCAGCGGAGCCCTTACAGCAATGAATAGGGGTTGCTTCTGCCTCTACACTTAGAAATCACTACTAGTGGTGCTCTAGGACTATAACGGATACTGGGAATTGAATTCAGGTCAGTTATATGTGAGGCAAGTGTCTTATTCTCTGTACTGTTCCTTGTGCAGGCTGCAAACTTTTCAATTTTCACAAAATACTGTCTTAGCTTTAAACATGCTAATATCTATGGTAAAGAGCTACATTTTCAGTTATGCATGAAAAATGACTGCCCTTCAGACACTTGCTAAAACTTTATTTATGACTTGTCAACTACCAAACAGTTCTTAAACTAGCTGGAGACATTTGCTGTTGAACATAATGAAGAAACAAGCCACCAACTATTATTCCATCAAGATGATTCTATTTTGTTGTTGTTGTTAGTAGATGTTAATAAAACTGTCATGATCACTTTACTTCCTTTTGCAATTGCATTTCAGCTTCTTTCAAGATGTCTATCAAAGGACAATACACAAAGTCAGACTGGAATTTGACAGACATTGTTGTTTGAATAACAATAATGGGGGCAGAAATAGTAGAGTGGTTAGGATGCATGATAATTTGCTCACTAGCACTGCAGAGTCTCCCAAGCATTACCAGATGCAGCTCTGAAGGGACCCTGAGCTCTGCCAGGATGGACCAGGCAATCCCTAGCACCACAGACCTAAGCTGAATCCCATTTGTAGGCTCTTGCATTGAACTTCCAAAACAGGTAGTTCAATGGGTTTGAATAAGTTCCTTTTGGGAAACCCCAGCACCTCCAAACACAGAGGAAAAGAAAAGCATTTATCTTTATGAACTGCCATTTTTTCATTTAGAAAGGTGAATCTAATTAATCATAGAAACTAAATTGCTATAGATTTCAACACCAGTGTCTGCTTGTTTGTTTATTTTGATACAATATTCAGTTCTGAATTCTTCTGATGCCATTCACCACATATGTGTATGTTTGTGTTCATAGCTTATATTTTTTTCTTATCAATCACCACTAAGCAAAATGGCAAAAGTAAATTAAAAATCAGAATTTTAATGCTATTTTTCCTCAATATAATTTATCACACCAAGTTTGATATCAGGGCACTTACTCATTTGAATTTGACTTTTGCAGATGTTGTTAAGAAGGGGGGCCATCATATTGAAAAGGATTTTATGCATTATTGCTCCTTAATATGCCCCATAAAATTGGGTCTGTTAGAGCAACTTCTAGAATACTTCTTAGTGAAATTGAGACTTTGCCAAACAGAGTTGATCTCAAACTGTTTTTTTCTTACTATGAGGACATTATTATATAGACATAATTTTGACCAGTATGTACATATTTAAAATTATTTAATATGTGACTGATCAGTTTTTCTGGCATCATTATTTTCTTTCTCCACTTCAAACATTTTTGCTTTTTTAACAAAGATTAACTATCCATATATACCTGATGATTTGAATCTGTGTGCTCAATTCTATTTCATTGGTCTGAGAATATGTTCTTATTTCAGTATCGGTATTTTAATTACTACATATTTATAGTTTAAATTTGGAAAAAGAAAAGATTCCTATTATATTTTCCTTAGAATTGCTTTGGCTGTCCGTGTGTATGGGGGGATTATTTATATAAATATCAGCAGAATTTGATCTAACATGACATTGAATCTAAAAATATCTTTAATGATTTAATGCCAGTGGCCAAGTTAAAAAATGTAAAGATAAAAACACATGAATACATGAAACTAACAAGCTCCTGTGACACAATAAAAAAATGTTGACCGGAATAAAAAGACACTCCACAGACTAGAAAATAATATTTTCCCATTTGCCTTTCATTCATCTGATAAATGGTTGATATTCATAATAAAATGACACTAGTATTATTTTACAAAAAAAAAAGACAAAGAAAAAACCCATAAAAATGTGTGTTTGGAAGGAATATAAACAGAAACTTCATTAAAAGAGATATACAGACGAACAAAGGCATTAAGAAAAATTGCTCTGCATCAGGAAAATATAATTCCAACAACAATGAATACCAGTTAGACTAACACACATAAAAAACGAACTAAAATAACAAGTATTGGTATGAATGTGGGTGAGAAAGAGACTCTCATCCACTGGTGGTGGGAATGTAGACTGGTATAAACCTTTAAGAAAAGAGTATGAACATTTCTCAAAATAAAAAGTCTAGGAATGAGATTCCATGTAATACAACAATTACACTTATACACCAGAGTCACAAAAACTCTGCTCAGAAAAAAAAATTGCACTGTATTCACTGCAGCACTACTCACAATAGCCAGAGTCTGGAAACAACCCGAGTGTCTGGTAACAGATGATGGGCTTAAAGAAAATATGGTACATCTACACAATAGAATATTATGCATTTTTTAGGAAAAATAAAGTTATGAAATTCACTTATCGACAGATGGAAATGGAGACTATCATGCTAAGTGAAATGAGTGAGAAGAAAAGGGATAGACATATAATGAATTGACTCTTTCTGGGATATTAACAAAAATCATTAATATGAGACTAATACCCAAAAACAGTAGAAACAAGGCCCAGGAAAACTGATCGATGGTTGGAAGACTGCATCAAATGCTGGAGGAGAAGGAAGTTGGGATACAGAATGGACTTTCATGACAAAGATAGTTGGAAATGATCACTCTGGATAAGAATTGAATTCTGAAAATAGGAAAAGGAACAAACATGATAACCTCTTAGTATCTGTGTGGCAAACCATAAAACCACAAAGGAAAGAGACGGAGAAAGAATGAGAGAGAGAGACAGACAGAGAGAGAGAGAGAGAGAGAGAGAGAGAGAGAGAGAGAGAGAGAGAGAGAGATTAGAGGAAAGTGCCTGTCATAAACACAGACTGAAGGGAAGGTAGAAGGAAGGAAACTGGAGACACTGGGGGTTGGAAATATACACTACTGGAGGGTTGTGTGTTGGAACACTGTATGACTGAGGCCTAACCATGAACACCTTTGTAACTCTGTATTTCATGGTGATTTAATTAAAAAGAAAGAAAAGGTGAAAACAAGTTTGCATTCACGAAATTGCAATTAATTGAAGACTACAAAAATTGGGTGTCAGGAATCCCCAAAGAGTCTAGTTGGAAAAACCTTACAAATCTTCCTAATCCACTTGAAATGTAATTTCAAAACATTAGAAGGGTATTTGGAGAGGTTATTTTGCTTTTTTTTTATTGGATTTTTGGCCATATGCAGCATTACTGAGGACTTACTCCTGGCTCTGTACTCAGGGATCACTTCTGGTGGGTTCTGTGGACTATTGGGATTCCTGGGTTTGGCTCAGTTCAGCCATGTGCAAGACAAGTACCTTACCTGCTGCGCCATTTCTTTGATCCCCAAACACTGTTATTTTAAATTATTCTTTTTTTTTTCCCCTTTATTTTATTTTATTTTTTTTAAAGTTGTAGATTTACAATTTTTTGTGCTTTGGTTTCAATTATACAATGATCAGATACCCATCCCTCCACCAGTGCCCATTTTCCACCACCATGGGTAATATCCCTCCCACCCCCATCCCCCCATCCCCCCGTCTCTGTGGCAGGGCAATCCCCTGTGTTCTCTCTCTCCTTTTGGGTGTTGTGGTCTGCAAAAGAGGCATTGAGTGGCAAACATGTTCAGTCCATAGTCTACTTTCGACATGCATCTCCCCTCCTGGGAGGATCCTCCAAACATCCTTTATTTGGTGCTCCCTTCTCTATCTGAATAGCCCTTTCCTCTAGGATACCCGGCTGGCCTCTAAGTTATGGAGTAATCCTCCTGGTGCTGATCTCAGCTATTCTTGGGTATTAATCTCATACTTTGTTACTTTATATCCCCCAGATGAATGCAATCTTTCTATGTCTATCCCTCTCTTTCTGACTCATTTCGCTTAGCATGATACTTTCCATATTGTACCACTTGTATGTAAATTTCATGACTTCATCTTTTCTAACAGCTACATAGTACTCCATTGTGTAGATGTACCAAAGTTTCTTTAACCAGTCATCTGTTCTTGGGCATTCAGGTTTCTTCCAGTTTCTGGCTATTGTAAAGAGGGCTGCAATGAACAAACAAGTGCAGATGTCACTTCGACTATACATTTTTGCCTCTCTGGGATATATTCCCAGGAGTGGTATTGCTGGGTCAAATGGGAGCTCAATTTCTAATTTTTTGAGAATCGTCCATACTGTTTTCCAGAAGGGCTGAACCAGTGGACATTCCCACCAACAGTGAAGGAGTGTCCCTTTCTCGCCACATCCACGCCAGCATCGGTTGCTTTTGTTCTTTTGAATGTGGGCCAGTCTCTGAGGTGTGAGATGGTATCTCATTGTGGTTTTGATCTGCATCTCCCTGATGATTAATGATGTAGAGCATTTTCTCATGTGCTTTTTTGCCATTCGGATTTCTTCTTTGAGAAAGTTTCTGTTCATTTCATTGCCCCATTTTTGGATGGGGTTGGATGTTTTCTTCTTGTGGAGTTTAACCAGTATTTTGTATATCCTGGATATCAACCCCTTGTCAGATGTGTATTCGGTGAATATCCTTTCCCATTCTGTAGACTGTCTTTGTACTTTGGTCACTGTTTCTTTGGAGGTGCAGAAGCTTCTTAGTTTAAGATAGTCCCATTTATCTATCTCTGTTTTCACTTGCTCGGCCAGTGGCGTGGCATCTTTGAAGATACCATTAGCTTCAATGTCATGGAGGGTTTTGCCAACTTTATCTTCAATGTACCTTATGGTTTCTGGTCTGATGTTGAGGTCTTTAATCCATTTTGATCTTACTTTTGTACATGGTGTTAGGCAGAGTTCTGAGCCTATTTTTTTGCATGTAGCCGTCCAGTGATGCCAACACAATTTATTAAAGAGGCTTTCCTTACTCCACTTCACATTACTTGCACCTTTATCAAAGATTAGATGAGCATATGATTGAGGAGAGATGTCAGTGTATTCAACCCTGTTCCATTGGTCTGCAGTTCTGCCTTTGTTCCAGTACCATGCTGTTTTAATTATTACTGCTTAGCACTTAAGAGACCATTAAGTCACTTACTGATTGTTTGTTTTTGAACTTAACAATTATTTATTATTTTATTTTTTTACTTTTTTATTAAAGCACTGTAAGGTAGACTCATAAAGCTGTTCATGATTAGGTTTCAGTGAAACAGCATTCCAACACCCATTCCTCCACCAGTGTACATTTCCCAGTGCCAATGTCCCCAGGTTCCCTCCCATTATCCCCTACCCCCTACCCGCCTCTATGGCAGGAACATTTTCTCTCTCTCTCTCTCTCTCTCTCTCTCTCTCTCTCTCTCTCTCCCCCTTCCTATCTCCTACCTCTCAGCATCATCCATTGTAGTTTTCAATATTGATACTGAAAGTTTATCAAGAATATTCCTTTACATATTTTTTACCTACTTTCAGGACTCATATCTTGTCCAGCATGATCATTCCCAGCCATTATTGCCATAGTGGTCTCTTCTCTATTTCACCTACACTCAGCCCCACACATACTTGTGGTTAGTTCAAACCATTCACCAAGCCTCCTAGTCCCTGTTTTCCCTGACCAGGGATATTAGTCTTCTAATATATAGATAGAGATATAGTTAGATATAGATATACCACAAACGAATGCAGTCATTCTTTGTCTGCCCCTCTCCTTTTCACTCATTTGACTCAGCATAATACCCTCCATATCCATCCATTTATAGACAAATTTCTTTTATAAAAACTTCCTTCAGAAGACATCCATACACCTATTCTATTTTCTTGCACATATTCTTCATGTATTCTACAAATCCTGTTTAAATAGCTAGTTTCTTTTTACTTTCTTCAGTTGCAGTACAAACACACTTTCATTTTCTGGGAACTAAATTACTTCTAACCACATGGTAAACAAATTTCTAGTATAGTAAGCACATTGACAAATAAAATGTCTAGCCACAGCACATTATTGTTCTTTTATTCTGACGCGAATATAAAATAATAAAATAAGATAAAATGAAGACTCAAATCCACTTGGTTGTGAGAAAATTTCCATAGTTTTAGAGAAAATACGTTTTGAGCTTGAGAGAAATCAATGATTAGAACACATGTTGAGCAAACGCGAGGCCCACATTTCCATCCTTAGCACTGCATACCCCTGAGCACTCCCTGGTGAAGCTCAGGTGACCCCATGTCCTTGCATATGTGAATAGCACCGTAGCACCAAACTCAAGCATCAGTCCCCATCACTATACAAGCATCCCCAATTTCGGCCCCTTTTACCCTGGACTCCACTGGAAGTGGCCCCTGTTAAGGGGAAAAAAAGCCTGACTTGATTTTTTTAATGAACAATGAGTAACATAATTACTCCTAAGTATTAAATCTGAACTTTATGTGGGTAAAACTCCTCTAAAATTAACTAATATTTATCAAACATCCTATGAACTCCTAAAATTCATGGAAGGATTTACTTTTAGTAAAAGAAGTTCAGAGTCAACACAACTTGAAAACATAGATACACATAAATAACACATTTTTTTCTATAAAAATACCAAGCATATTTTTCAAGAAAGAGCAAAAGTATGTGTTTGACATAAAAGTCTAAATAATGATAGGAGCCTTGGAAAATAAGATGTTCCAAAGCAGATCTAACCTTATACACTGTTACCTCAAAGTTTACCCCTCTATTCCAAATGCCTATATTTTGTTCCCACTTTTCAAATATGTTTCATTTAACCAGAGTCATAAATGCATTCTCTTTGTTCTTTCACCCTTTCCTGCTTGTATGCATCCGTGAAGAATTGATAAGAGTTTTCCAACGCAGCCTCCTCTGATGGCTTCAGAGCAGAGCAGATGCTGTCCCACATAAAGCAAAGAAATTCTGGGATTTGGATCAATCATATCTACTTAGTCCTACTTCCCACTACTCATTTTACCAACTATAAACTGACAAATTTAATACTATGATGTCTCAATGAAAAGAACATTTTTTGAAACAGTCAAGAGTCCCTCTAACCCTCTAAATCTGGGATCTGTCATCACAACCTAAGTAAACATCTTAAATCTGTTGTTATTATTTTATCCTATTTATATAATAGGACTTTTGTATCCATCGAGATTTTACCTATATTTTCAGACCTCGACTTTGATGACATTAATTTGTTAAAGAACTTCACTAATTCATCAGCTGCCCCCACCCTCATATCTGTTTGAAGGGATAAAAAGCATATAAAGGAGAGATATAGAACATTGTGGGAAGTCAGAGAGTATATTTAAAAATTATTTTTAGTCAATTTAATCCTACTTTAATTTCTATATAATTGATTTTTCTCCACAATGAAATTATGACAAATTGGAAGCAATGTTCATATATTAAACATCTTTCAAATCCAAACAAATCTCATCCCCCAGAATTCACTTAAACATATCTCTTAAATTAAAGATAATTAAAAAAAATTGAGTTTGTCTCTACCAAGTTTCATATGGGGGTAGTTTATAAAATAAAAATATTGTAATTACAAGGTAGTGTTAAGCCAAAATAATTCATCGTCTACCACATAATAAATTAATATCTATTGAGTGGTATTACATTATAAAGCATAATATTGCCTTAAGAAAGTAGCAGTAAAGGAGAGCACACATAAAACTGTTGCAAGTTGTTTGGAGAGTGAGGAGGTTTGGTGTGAACAGTAATGCTGGAAACCGTTCCTGGGGAAGTGTCTTAGTCCTTGTACTAACCCTGAGCTTGAAATTTGTCATTTTAAAAAGAATCTCGAATCTCATGAAAACATTTGTTTAAATGAGTATAGCTTCCAGGTAAATTCTCATTTCAATGACTGAAGTTCGACTTTCAACATCCTTTACAATCTTAGAAAACCTATAGTTATTCTCCATCAAGGACTGGACAGTTATTCCATAAAGACCAAAACTGAGCAGGCAGTGCTTAAAAAAACAGTTAAATTCCCACTTTAGATGGTCTCAGAAAAATGCAAACCCAATATTAATTGATTCTATGACTCATTACAGAATATAAAACAAACACTAATTTATAACTCTACAATTCTAGGTTTCAAATTTTATGTACCAATTAGTAGTTTTTCCTCTAAGATTTCCCCTGCATATAGGATTGGTTTTGCTTTAAAAGATCGTTTGTAATAAAAAAAAATGAAGTTTTCTCTGTATTTATTCCAGTGCTAAAAAGTTTGCCTACATGGATATCTAAACTGACAATTGTTCAAATGTATTATTGTTGTAGTTGATTTAATTACTACAAAGCAAACAACTGGTCACCTTTTCTACAAAAACTCATATATAAATATAAGAACACATATTTATATAAAACATATTTATGTGAATATCAATGGTCAGTTACTTCAAAATATTTCTTCAAACTCTTTTTTGCAATAGCTAAACTATCCAGATAACCAACCACCTTAAAACAGATGGATAAGTAAAAAGTACTAAACACAAAGACTGCGAATTTTTAATAATTATAATCATCATATAATTTTTTCTTATATTCCACATTATACATAGGTAAAGAAATAAGTTAGTGCTAAGAATAACAAAAAGAAGTGTGATAAAAAATAAGATGGCAAAACAAAAGAACGATTCTTGAAATTTTCTCTTGCTATTTTCTAAGTTCTAGCAATATCTCCATGGTCCCAACTTGAATTTCTTAGACTTGTAGGTACTATTTGAAGGGGAAACAAGAGACTTATGTTAAATTCTAATAGAAAAGTATTATTCAACAGGAATAAACCACAAATCATATCTTACATCCAATTTATTAGTTTATAAAATCTTTCAGAATTACCATTTCATAGTTTAAATTTTAGATGGATATTTTTGTTATTCCTTTACAAAATGTTTTTCATTATAGGATATGCATTTTTATAATTTTTTATCCTTTTTAAATATATTATCCTCCACCACTTTCATTAACTTTTTGAAATGGTGTAAGTATACAACTAACTGTAAAGTTTCTAAGATGTTTAAGCTCTTCATGTATTCATGTCACCATACTTGCAACCAATTTAGTTGTTCAAGTATGCAAGGGTGATAAAATATGCTTGATGAAGATTAGTATAACTATTGTGTTACTTATTACAGATACTGAAGTATGTCTTTTTTACCTATTGCTTCTCCTGTGTACCTGTTATGAGAGGTGAACGCTTGTTTTATTCTGTCTTCAGTGAAAATGAACATCTGAATGATTAACAACGAACAGAAGAAAATAAAAGGAGAGGAAGGAGATACTATAGAATTTAGATTAAAATGCAGGACCTCTTTGGTACTATATGACTTCCCAAACCTTAACTACTAGTGCCTTAGTGCTAAACAATCAACCTGGTTGATCTAGTTGACCTAATGCAGGAGAAACCCCAGGAAGCACTGAATACTAAGCACTGCTTGGCAGACTCCCAGACCAAAGAAACCAAAATAAGAAATACATAAGCAGCTGCAAAAATCAAAATAAATGACACACACTATTCTCTCAGTATAATATATGCTGTCAACCTGTGTTTGATCCTTGAATTCCATATAGTCACCTTTAGCTCACTAGAAGTAGTTCCTGAGTGCAGAGCCAAGAGTAAGCCCTGAGCACTGTAGGTTGTGGCTCAAAAAACAAACGGAGGGAGGAAGGAAGGAAGGAAGGAAGGAAGGAAGGAAGGAAGGAAGGAAGGAAGGAAGGAAGGAAGGAAGGAAAAGAGGGAGGGAGCTAGAGATGGAGGGATGGAGGGACCGGACCGAGAGAGGGAGGGAGGAGATAAGGAAAATTTCTCACCTTCCAGAAAAGGAAAGGATGCAAATTTAGTTCAGGAAATATTTTGTTTGCTTTGCATCATGTTAAATGAATGAGGATTTAAATCATAGTACACCATAATTATTACCCTGTGTCTCATCATTACAAGTATTATAAGTTTTTAATATTGAGCCTTAGCAATAAGATATAAATTTCCTAAAGATGGTCATTATTAGTTACTTTTACGAGAACATATAGCCCATTTATCAAAGATAAAATGAAATAGTGATTTATTGTAATGTAATATATTAAAGATATTTATATATTTGTGAAGATTAAAGAACTTTTACTTAGAGCACTGTCCCTTCAACTGAACTCATGAACTGATAAAGCTCTTAATACATGGAGTAAAACATTTGCTAACCGATAACAAACAGTGCTCATCAGAGGAAGAAGTGTTTCTTAGTATCACTGAAACAATAAAAAAGGTAAAAGAAAGCTTTAAAAATTAAAAACAACTCGGCACACCCAATAAAACAAAAGCCGACTTTAACTACAAATTCTATTTCTAATTCCAACTTGAAAAAAGAAATGGTAATCTGTAGAAGAGTCTTGTTTATCTGGGAAAAAAGTAGATTAACTTACAAAATACTGTAGAATCTTATCTAATCACAGCCAGATTCTCCAGTTTATTCCTTCAAACCTCTTCTTCGGCACATCTCCTGAAAAATAAAGTTTGAAATAAATAAAATGGAAAGACATAAAAGCTGAATCAATATAAAATAACTACAAGAAAATTAATTTGCAGAATTGGAAGCCATAAAATATTTTGCAGGATGGGAGAGATTGTACAGAGGGTAAGGCATTTGCCTTGCACATGGCCAAGCTAGGTTGGAACCCCAGCATCCCTTATGATCACCTAAGCACCACCAAGTGTGACCTCTGAGTGCAGACCCAGGAGTAACCCCTGAGCATTGACGGATTTGACCCTACAAGACAATAAATAAATAAATAAGGTAAAGGTAAAGGAAAAGGCCCTCCCGTTGTTCATCGATTAGCTCAAGCGGGCCCAGTAACATCTCCATTGGAGACTTTGTTGTTACTGTGTTTGGCATATCGAATACGTCACGGGGAGCTTGCCAGGCTCTGCCGTGTGGGCGAGATACTCTCAGTAGTTTGCCGGGCTCTCCAAGAGGGGCAGAGGAATCGAACTCAGGTCGGCCATGTTGGCTGCGTGCAAGGCAAGCGCCCTACCACTGTGCTATTGCTTCAGCCCAAATAACTAAATAAATAAATAAATATTTTGCAGATGATGTGGGCCTTTATTAATACTAGCGTGTGTTCCTAGTATAACTTGTACCTTTAGTCAGATTATGAGAAAGAATTATATATTTCATTTGTTTCGAGGCAACACTTGGCAGTGTTCAGGACTTACCTCTAGCCCAATGCTCAGGGATCATTCCGAGTGGTACTTCAGGGAAATCACAGGTGGTGACTAGTGTCAGCCACATGCAATCAAGCACCTTGACCCTTATACTAGAGCTCCAGTACAATGTGAAAGAATTTATACATTTCTTTCTTATTCCCAGATACCGAAATGCTGTACTATATTAAGAACAAGTCAGCTTGGGGGCAAGTGACATAGTATAGAGGGCAAGATGCTTTTCTTGCATGTGGTTGACCAGGGTTCGATGCCTGGCACCCCTATCATCCCCTGAACACTTCCAGGAGTGATCCCTGAGCAGAGAATCAGGAGCAAGCCCTGAACACA